>NW_026712328.1:2495968-2855498 GCF_030504385.1 Musca domestica | reverse complement strand
TAAAAAACCCTTATGGTAAGGGAAGCATTAGAAAAAAATGTGGCAAAAGCTATTAAAATACCTATTATCGAGAGGTACCGTTATATGGGGGCTATACCAAATCGAGCTAGAACCCATTATGACCCATTATGATTATGACAAATACCAATTTTCAGAAATTCGTGAAAGAAATGTGTCAAAAATCATCAAAATACCGAATATTGGGAGGTACCGTTATATGGCGACTATACCATAACGTGGACCTATGCATACAATGTTTCGCCACACGAACTAGGACCCATTACGATTCACAAATATAAATTTTTAGACAAATCATTAAAAAAATGTGGCAAAAACCATCAAAATACCGAATATCGGGAGGCACCGTTTTATGGGGGCTATACCAAATCGTGAACCCATACATGCAATATTTGACCAACACATATGACCAAATAAATACCTAGACACAATACAAATTGTTCTGCTTAATTTTGGCGCTCTACGTCAAATAATGTATCGTGATTTCAACAGACAAACATCGTTAAATCGATTTAGAAATTTATGCTGATTAGGAATATACATATACTTTATGGGGTCTACGACGAATATTTAAGGATGTTACAATCGGAATGACAAAGTTAATAAACCCTCCTTTCCAAGGTGAAGGATATAAAAAGGGTCCACTGTGGAAGTCTGCAAAATTAAAACTATAAAATTGAAATTATAATTCTATAAAACCATGTCGTATATAGTAAATAGGGTTGCCACCACATTTTTCAACATTTATATTTATCTGGACGCCTTCATATAAACATTTGATGTCCGCTGGAATTTAAGGTCAAACATTTAGACAAACATCGAAGCCTAATGCCATACGTGTGTACTATACGAATATAAGGCAAATATGTAAAGATTATTGTAATCTAATGCTGATTACATGTGATACAATCAACCTTAAATCGGTTGAAATTTAATCTCTAGCTTAGTAAAAGCTCTTCGATTTTTCGAAGGGTTTCCCAGGTGTAGGTATATTTACCCTGTTTCCAGGAAGGTACTTTTTTGGGGATGGACCAGGCACCCAGATTCTTGGCCCGAATTTCCGGAATAAAAAAAAAAAAAAAAAATATATATATATATATATATATATAATATATATATATATATATATATATTATAAAGACATTATAAATATGTTTAACCTCTACTTTCCTCTTGGGTATCTTTAATTTCTCTTTTAATTTCTGGGTCATGGTTTTTGCTATTTGCAAAATTTGGTGTAAATTTGCGGTAGTAAAAATAAAGACATTTTTAGGTTTCTTATTTTTCCCCTTTGTTTCTTTTTTATTTCCTTTGAATTTTTGTGAATTGGAAATTTTTTTTATGGATGAGACTTTTAAATTGTTATGTTATAATTTATGTCGCTAGGATGTGTCTTGGGAATCACGTTTCCTTCTTTAGAAACTCGCAATTATGTAACTTAAGTTTTGAACTGGAGTGCCTGAGTTTTTAAAAAAACTTTTTTAGTGAAGTAATGTGTTCCTTCAATGAAGTGCAGTCCACAATTATGCAATCCATGTTCCTCATTTTCTGATGTTACTGATTATCTTTATAAAATTTTACAAGCTTCATTATTTCGTTTTTCTTCTATTCATTTAGGTGCTTTAAGGGATATTGATTGGTTTCGTTCAAAGTTGCATTAATTACAAAATTATAATTTACCTCTGATATTACAGCGTCTGTAATGTCCTGGCTTTCTATGATCTCTTCAGAGTTTATTCTAATGTTAACTGACACATGTAGGATGCATCTGCGTCTGTGGAAATCACTCTACCTTCCAAAATAATTAAGTTGGTTAATAAAATGTTACTCAAACGTGTATTATGTCTGCATGACTTTTAGTATTGAAAATGGGCCATGTAAGTCCACGTTTTGGTGTAGCCCCATATTTTTATACCATATGTTATATAGGGTTATATTCTGTTGTGATATTGTGATTGTCATTGCATTGGTATTAGACGTCATATTTTTTAATATTAGTTTATTAGTAATTATAAAAGACTTATATTCTAATTACCCAATAAACTTACGGAGATTTTCTGTGAAATTGGTGTTGTAAAGACTTCTTAGTAACTCTCGCATGGTGTGTGTTTTGAACTCTTAGATCAACGACGATCGTAAATCGGCCCATGATATTGCTGTTGCGGCGATTTGGGAAATTCTTAGCGCTTCTCCGCACAGCTATCATATCTATCGCACCAAAAAGGATGTTGTGCTGTCTGCTGTTTTGCCCCAACTCCATTTTGAAAGGATTCTTTTTCTGATTTTCGCAAGGTTTTTGGTGATCACCTTTCCGTAATTTGATCACTGCTATATCTTAGAAAAGTCTTTTAAGCCATATTATTTTCTTTTGCGGCTTCACTTGCAGCTTTAATTTCTGATCCAGTTGTTGAAGTTGACACAGTTGATTACCTTTGACTCATCAAAGATATAGCTCCATTTGCATAGTTTGGAACAACACCTGTTATAGAACGTCCAGTACTGACACATTCACCATTGTCAGCATCGCTATAACATTCCGATATGTTGAGTTCTTCTTTCTTTTTGGTGGATCCAATATTTCTGGAACCAGAAATATATATTTTATTATCACTGTTTTAAGTTTCTATTCCAATCTTTGGAAACTATTTTGGATTCTGATTTTAAACTGTTTCGAAAATCCTTAAGAAATTCTTTATCTGATGCAGCTACCAATCCATCGTCAATATAAAGTTCAAGAATTAACTTTTTACCATATTTCTCTTCTAAAAAGAAGCAACTTTTTGCAGCGCTTGACTTGAAATCAAGTTCCTTTAAGAAATGTTCCATTCTTTAGTGCCAGCATCTGGGTGCTTGCTTCAAGTCATAAAGAGTTTGTTTTTAAAGACAAACTCTTTTTGTACCATCATCAAAACCCCCTGGTTGTTCAATGTGCATTATTTTATTAAGTTCACCACATAACAAGTAAAACAAGTGAAAAAGCTGTAAGGTCGGCCGGGCCGAACTTTTAATACCCTCCACCATTGGGTACTAATTTGGAAATTTCCAAAAAAAAGTAAATCCGTTTAAAATTCTGTTAAAATCATCAAAATACCGAATATAGGGGGTACCGTTATATGGGGGCTATACGATGGGGTGGACCTGCACAGATAATTTTCTGTCTTAGGCTGTAGTATCCATTATGAACTTCACCAAAATGCGAAATGCGAAACAATCCCGGTAAATAATGTCGCTAAAATCATCAAAATACCGAATATCGGGGGGGGTACGGTATATGGGGGATATACGAAGACGTGGACCTACATGACCCATTTTCTGTTTTATGCTGCAGTATTTATTACGAACTTCAAATACCAAATTTGGAACGATTCCGTTATATAGTGTCGCTAAAATCATCAAAATACCGAATATCGGGGGGTACCGTTATATCGGGGCTATATGAAGACGTGGACCTACAAGGCATATGTTTTGACTAAGGATGTAGTATTCATTACGAACTTCAAATACCAAGTTTGAAACGATTCCGGTAAATAATGTCGTTATAATCATCAAAATACCGAATATCGGGGGTACCGTTATATGGGGGCTATACGAAGATGTGGATCTATACAGATAATTTTCTGTCTTAGGCTGTAGTATCCATTACGAACTTCAAACGCCAAATTGGAAACAATTCCGGCGAATAATGTCGCTAAAATCGTCAAAATACCGAATATCGGGAGGTACCGTTATATGGGGGCTATATGATAACTTGGACCTACATGGGCCATTTACGAACTTAACCTGCCTACTGTTAAAATATACATGTGTGCAAAATTTTAGCCTTCTATCTCAATTTGTTCGAAAGATAGCGTGATTACAACATACAGACAGACTGACCTTGGAAAGGAGGGTATATTAACTTCGTCATTCCGTTTGTAACATCCTTAAATATTCGTCGTAGACCCCATAAAGTATATGTATATTCATATTCAGCATAAAATTCTAAATCGATTTAACGATGTCCGTCTGTCTGTCTGTTGAAATCACGATATATTATTTGACGTAGAGCGCCAAAATTAAGCAGAACAATTTGTATTGTGTCTAGGTATATATATATATATATATATATATATATATATATATATATATATATATTAATACCCTCAACCATATGGCTACAGAAATAACTAGGTCTCTTTTGACCAAATCCGTTTCATGATATTTGGAGTTGATCTAGTGATATCCTGCTGTCTGTTTGGCTGGCTGGTGCGCACGATAACTCTCGAAGGTAGTATCTGATTTGATCCAAACTTGGTACACCATAATATTATTGTCAAACTTTGATCGAGTTCGGTGATAAGCAATATCCGTCCACCCCTTCTAGTACCTCCCCCACAAAGGGTCAAAGTTTTGAATACTTGTAACTCTTATAAAATGTGATGTAAGAGTCCGATTGTCTTCAAATTTCACACGTCCCAATATTTTTCTCAACCCAAGGTCTGGTGCCAAGATGGAATAAATCGGTCCACTTCTTCGGGTACCTCCCACACAAGAGGTCGAAATTTACAAATAAAAACTCTGCACGGAAATCCGATTAATAATCCGATTTTGCTCCAACTTTGCAAATCCTAATATTTGTGTCTGTGCTAGGTCAGGTGCCTCCCCCACAAAGGGTCAAAATATGGAATAATTACACTCTTATAAAATGTGATGTAAGAATCAGATTGTCTAAAATTTCGCACATCCCAATATTTTATTTATCTGGTGTTAACATGGAATATATCGGTCCACTTCTTCTAGTACCTCCCCCATCCGTAAATCTCAATATTTCCGTCAACATAAGATCTGCTATAAAGATGGTAGAAATAGTACCATATCTCTTACTACCTGCCCAACACATACAAACTTTTTGCTAATACAATATCTGTTGTGCAAATGATATATATCTGTGAAGCCCATATGGTACCTCACTCACAAAGGGTCACAATTTTCAATATTTTTATCTGTCATAACTTGCGAAACAAAGCAACGATATTTTACAAATTGCTATATCTTAATATTTCTCTCAACCAGAAACTTGAGATGAATATGGAATTTATGATTTATCCCATAAATTGGATATAAATGTTCGATAAATTGGATATAAATGTTCGATTTTCTTGTAATTATGGCCATAAAAATATTTATATTTGTATCAGATGAAGCATGAAAATGGAATACTTCAGTCTACTATACCTGGCAAATTAACGCACATGTTCTAAAAATATCACATGTGCCACATAAAGTGAGGGGAATTACCAGCCTGTTACCAAGTTACCCGAAATTTATATCGTATTCATTAGGTCCGGTAGGAAACGGAACCTACTCCATAGATCGGAACCTACTCCATAGAGGGTCAACGAAATATATATGGAAAATCGAAGAATGGCTGAGGGTATTAGAATATATATTCATATTTTACACGGTTGACAAGTTTATTTTGTGTTCTGTTTGTTCTACATCATTTAAATTGTTAATTTTTTTTATGTCTTCTTTAATATTATATACATATATATATATATATATATATATATATATATATATATATATATATATATATATATATATATATATATATATATATATATATATATATATATATATATGTGTGTATATATTTTAGTTTTTTTGCCACATTTTATATATGTATATATATATATATATATATATATATATATATATATATATATATATATATATATATATATATATATATATATATATATATATAATATATATATATATATATATATATATATCTATATATATATATGTATATTCATATATATATATGGCAAAAATCATCAAAAAGATGATTTAAGGCCACTCCATGACCTTAAAATTTTGTTTTGCTAACCATTCTTTGACATATATTTCTTAGATTACATTTTCTTAATAAGAATTTCCAGCTCCGTTGGCAAAATGTTGTTGGTAATGGTCCACGCTTTTATATAGCCCTATCTAGCGGTACCTCCCGATATTCGGTATTTTGATGATTTAAGGCCACTCCATGACCTTAAAATTTTGTTTTGCTAACCATTCTTTGACAATTTTCGCTGTGTGCTTTGGATCCCGAATATGTCCGAATTTCTTTCTAGCTCCGTTGGCAAAATGTTGTTGTAATGGTCCACGCTTTTATATAGCCCTATCTAGCGGTACCTCCCGATATTCGGTATTTTGACGATTTTTGCCATATATATATATATATATATATATATATATATATATATATATATATATATATATATGTATATTCATATATATATATGGCAAAAATCATCAAAAAGATGATTTAAGGCCACTCCATGACCTTACAATTTTGTTTTGCTAACCATTCTTTGACAATTTTCGCTGTGTGCTTTGGATCCCCATCCTGTTGGAAAGTTATTTCTCCTTCAGGATAGGCACTCTTATCGAGAAAATTGTGACAATTTTCGCTGTGTGCTTTGGATCTCTTCAGGATAGACACTCTATGCACTCTATCTATCTATATATATATATATAATATACCCTCCTTCGAAAGGAGGGTATATTAAATTTGTCATTCCGTTTGTATCATCCCTAATTATTCGTCATATCAGCATGAAATTCTAAGTCGATTTAACGATGTCCGTCTGTCTCTTGAAATCACGATACAGGCCACATTATTTGACGTAGAGCGTCAAAATTTAGCAGAATAATTTGTATTGTGTCTAGGATGGTTGGTATTGAAAATGACATATATCGGTCCACGTTTTGGTATAGCCCCCATATAGCGGTACCTTCCGATATTCGCTTTCGATTATTATACCCTCCACCTTGGAAAGGAGGGTATATTAACTTTGTCATTCCGTTTGTAACATCCTTAAATATTCGTCTTAGACCCCATAAAGTATATATATTCATAATCAGCATAAAATTCTAAGTCGATTTAACGTAGTCTTCAAGGTACGGTATCTTCCGATATTCGGCACGAATTTGTCTAAAAATTGGAATTTCTTAGATTAGATTTTCTTAATAAGAATTTCCAGCTCCGTTGGCAAAATGTTGTTGGTAATGGTCCACGCTTTTATATAGCCCTATCTAGCGGTACCTCCCGATATTCGGTATTTTGATGATTTAAGGCCACTCCATGACCTTAAAATTTTGTTTTGCTAACCATTCTTTGACAATTTTCGCTGTGTGCTTTGGATCCCGAATATGTCCGAATTTCTTAGATTAGATTTTCTTAATAAGAATTTCTAGCTCCGTTCGCAAAATGTTGTTGGTAATGGTCCACGCTTTTATATAGCCCTATCTAGCGGTACCTCCCGATATTCGGTATTTTGACGATTTTTGCCATATATATATATATATATATATATATATATATATATATATATATATATATATATATATATATATATATATATATATATATATATATATATATATATATATATATATATATATATATATATATATAATATATATATATATATATATATATATATATATATATATATATATATATATATATGTATATATATATATATATATATATATATATATATATATATATATATATATATATATATATATATATGGCAAAAATCATCAAAAAGATGATTTAAGGCCACTCCATGACCTTAAAATTTTGTTTTGCTAACCATTCTTTGACAATTTTCGCTGTGTGCTTTGGATCCCCATCCTGTTGGAAAGTTATTTCTCCTTCAGGATAGGCACTCTTATCGAGAAAATTGTGACAATTTTCGCTGTGTGCTTTGGATCTCTTCAGGATAGACACTCTATGCACTCTATCTATCTATATATATATATAATATACCCTCCTTCGAAAGGAGGGTATATTAAATTTGTCATTCCGTTTGTATCATCCCTAATTATTCGTCATATCAGCATGAAATGCTAAGTCGATTTAACGATGTCCGTCTGTCTCTTGAAATCACGATACAGGCCACATTATTTGACGTAGAGCGTCAAATTTAGCAGAATAATTTGTATTGTGTCTAGGATGGTTGGTATTGAAAATGACATATATCGGTCCACGTTTGGTATAGCCCCCATATAGCGGTACCTTCCGATATTCGCTTTCGATTATTATACCCTCCACCTTGGAAAGGAGGGTATATTAACTTTGTCATTCCGTTTGTAACATCCTTAAATATTCGTCTTAGACCCCATAAAGTATATATATTCATAATCAGCATAAAATTCAAAGTCGATTTAACGTCACATTTCTTCTAATGTTTCTTTTACCCTAAGGTGGAGGGTATTAAAAGTTTGGCCCGAACTTACTGTTTTTTTACTTGTTGCCACATGGATTTGTCTAAAAATTGGTATTTGTGGTTCATAATTGATTCTATTATTTCCATTACCCTAAGGTGGAGGGTGTTAAAAGTTCGTCCCGGCCGAACTTGATGTTTTTATACCCTCCACCATACTATGGAGGGTATATTAATTTTGTTATTCCGTTTGTAACTCCTCGAAATACTCATGTCAGACCCAACAAAGTATATATATTCTTGATCAGCGTAAAATTCTATGACGATTTAGCTATGTTCGTCTGTCTGTCTGTCCGTCTGTCTGTCTGTTGTAATCACGCTATCCTTCGAACAAATTGAGATAGAAGGTTAAAATTTTGGACACATGTATATTTTGGCAGTAGGCAGGTTAAGTTCGTAAATGGGCCATGTAGGTCTAAGTTATCATATAGCACCGATATAACGGTTCCCCCCGATATTCGGTATTTCGATGATTTTAGCGACACTATTTAACGGAATCGTTCCAAATTTGGTATTTTAAGTTGGTAATAGATACTGCAGCATAAAACATTTTGATGATTTTAGCGACATTATTTACCGGGATTGTTTCGCATTTCGCATTTTGGTGAAGTTCATAATGGATACTTCAGCCCATGCCAGAAAATTGTCTGTGCAGGTCCACGCCATCGTATAGCTCCCATATAACGGTACCCCCTATATTCGGTATTTTGATGATTTTAGCTACAAAAAAGTTGCCTATGCAGGTCTACGTCGTCGTATAGGCATTCGGTATTTTTAAGATTTTAACAGAATTTTAAACGGATTTAATTTGTTTTTTGGAAATTGCCAAATTTGTACCCAATTGTGGAGGGTATTAAAAGTTCGGCCCGGCCGAACTTACAGCTTTTCACTTGTTTTACTTGTTATGTGGTGAACTTAATAAAATAGTGCACATTGAACAACCAGGGGGTTTTGATGATGGTACAAAAAGAGTTTGTCTTTTAAAACGAAATCTTTATGGTTTGAAGCAAGCACCCAAATGCTGGCACTAAAGAATGGAACATTTCTTAAAGGAACTTGATTTCAAATCAAGCCCTGCAAAAAGTTGCTTCTTTTTAGGAGAGAAATATGGTAAAAAGTTAATTCTTGTACTTTATATTGCTGATGGATTGGTAGCTGCATCAGATAAAGATTTTCGAAACAGTTTAAAATCAGAGTTCAAAATAGTTTAAAAAGATTGGAATAGAAACTTAAAACAGTGATAACAAAATATATATTTCTGGTTCCAGAAATATTGGATCCACCAAAAAGAGAGAAGAACTCAACATATCGGAATGTTATAGCGATGCTGACAATGGTGAATGTGTCAGTACTGGTGTTGTTGCAACCTATGCAAATGGAGCTATATCTTTGATGAGTCAAAGGTAACCAACTGTGTCAACTTCAACAACTGGATCAAAAATTAAAGCTGCAAGTGAAGCCATAAAAGAAAATAATATGGCTTAAAAGACTTTTCTAAGATATAGCAGTGATCACCAAAAACCTTGTGAAAATCAGAAAAAGAATCCTTTCAAAATGGAGTTGGAGGATATGGAGGCTATACCAAAGAGTGGATCTATACATACAAAGTTCCAACGCACGAACTAGGACCCATTATGACCTGCAAATACCAATTTTCAGACATATCCGTGAAAAAATGTAACAAAAATCATCAAAATACCGAATATCGGGAGGTACCGTTATATGGGGGCTATACCAAAACGTGAAGCTATACCTGCAAAGTTTTGCCACCGGAGCTAGAACCCATTATGATCAACAAATACCAATTTTTAGACATATCCGTGAAAAAATGTGACAAAAATCATCAAAATACCGAATATCGGGAGGTACCGCTATATGGGGGCTATACCAAAACGTGGACCGATATATGTCATTTTCAATACCAACTATCCTAGACACAATACAAATTATTCTGCTAAATTTTGACGCTCTACGTCAAATAATGTGGCCTATATCGTGATTTCAAGTGACAGACGGACATCGTTAAATCGACTTAGAATTTCATGCTGATACGACGAATAATTAGGGATGATACAAACGGAATGACAAATTTAATATACCCTCCTTTCGAAGGAGGGTATATTATACATATATAGTACATAGTACAGCTCCGGTTGCCATGTTTCCTGTGTCAGTAGTTGTTGATATCCGGGTAAATTGATATGGGGTCATACATTATAAATATGTTTAACCTCTCGTTTCCTCTTGGGTATCTATTAGTTCTCTTTTTTAGTTTCTGGGTCATGGTTTTTGCTAATTTAGCAAAATTTGGTGTAAATTTGCGGTAGTAAAAATAAAGACATTTTTAGGTTTCTTATTTTTCCCCTTTGTTTTTTCCTTTGAATTTTTGTGAATTCGAAAGTTTTTTATGGATGTTATAATTTATGTCGCTAGGATGTGTCTTGGGAATCCCGTTTCCTTCTTTAGAAACTCGCACTTATGTAACTTTAGTTTTGAACTGGCGTGCCTGAGTTTTTTTAAAAAAACTTTTTTAGTGAAGTAATGTGTTCCTTCAATGAAGTGAAGTCCACAATTATGCAATCCATGTTCATCATGCAATATATATGAAACCTTCAAGAAGATTGTTCATGCATCCTGATTTGGTTGATAATGCTGTTTTCGCTGTTGATTTAAGCTCCATTTGAATTTGATGGACAACTTTA
Source organism: Musca domestica (assembly GCF_030504385.1). Taxonomy (NCBI): domain Eukaryota; kingdom Metazoa; phylum Arthropoda; class Insecta; order Diptera; family Muscidae; genus Musca; species Musca domestica. Next base: position 2,844,499 of record NW_026712328.1, on the reverse strand, counting down.
GCCTATTGTGGTGAAATACTGACTTCGACAAATTTTTCAAGTATATCATCCATCAAAGGAATAGGATATTAGGTACTATCCAAAGAGGTGAACAGTAAGAGGTTCCTTATTTTCTGATGTTACTGATTATCTTTATAAAATTTTACAAGCTTCATTATTTCGTTTTACTTCTATTCATTTAGGTGTTCTAAGGGATATTGATTGGTTTCGTTCAATGTTGCATTAATTGCAAAATTATAATTTACTTCTGATATTACAGCGTCTGTAATGTCCTGGCTTTCTATGATCTCTTCAGAGTTTATTCTAATGTTAACTGACACAAGTAGGATGCGTCTGCGTCTGTGGAAATCACTCCAGCTTCCGAAATAATGAAGTTGGTTAATAAAATGTTACTCAAATGTGTATTATGTCTGCAGGACTTTTACTATGGAAAATGGGCCATGTAAGTCCACGTTTTGGTATAGCCCCATATCTTTATACCACATGTTATATAGGGTTATATTCTGTTGTGATATTGTGATTGTGATTGTCATTGCATTGGTATTAGATGTCATATTTTTATTTATTAGTAATTATAAAAGACTTGTATTCTAATTCCCCAATAAACTTACGGAGATTTTCTGTGAAATTGGTGTTGTAGACTTCTTAGTAACTCTCGCATGGTGTGTGTTTTGAATTCTTAGATCAACGACGATCGTAAATCGGCCCATGATATTGCTGTTGCGGCGATTTGGGAAATTCTTAGCGCTTCTCCGCACAGCTATCATATCTATCGCACCAAACAATATGTTGTGCTGTTTGCTGTTTTGCCCCAACTCCATTTTGAAAGGATTCTTTTTCTGGTTTCAAGGTTTTTGGTGATCACCTTTCTGTAATTTGATCACTGCTATATCTTAGAAAAGTCTTTTAAGCCATATTATTTTCTTTTGTGGCTTCACTTGTAGCTTTAATTTTTGATCCAGTTGTTGAAGTTGACACAGTTGGTTACCTTTGACTCATCAAAGATATAGCTCCATTTGCATAGGTTGCAACAACACCAGTACTGACACATTCACCATTGTCAGCATCGCTATAACATTCCGATATGTTGAGTTCTTCTCTCTTTTTGGTGGATCCAATATTTCTGGAACCAGAAATATATATTTTGTTATCACTGTTTTAAGTTTCTATTCCAATCTTTTGAAACTATTTTGAACTCTGATTTTAAACTGTTTCGAAAATCCTTAAGAAATTCTTTATCTGATGCAGCTACCAATCCATCAGTAATATAAAGTTCAAGGATTAACTTTTTACCATATTTCTCTCCTAAAAAGAAGCAACTTTTTGCAGCGCTTGACTTGAAATCAAGTTCCTTTAAGAAATATTCCATTCTTTAGTGCCAGCATTTGGGTGCTTGCTTCAAACCATAAAGATTTCGTTTTAAAAGACAAACTCTTTTTGTACCATCATCAAAACCCCCTGGTTGTTCAATGTGTACTATTTATTAAGTTCACCACATAACAAGTAAAACAAGTGAAAAAGCTGTAAGTTCGGCCGGGCCGAACTTTTAATACCCTCCACAATTGGGTACAAATTTGGCAATTTCCAAAAAACAAATTAAATCCGTTTAAAATTCTGTTAAAATCTTAAAAATACCGAATGCCTATACGACGACGTAGACCTGCATAGGCAACTTTTTTGTAGCTAAAATCATCAAAATACCGAATATAGGGGGTACCGTTATATGGGAGCTATACGATGGCGTGGACCTGCACAGACAATTTTCTGGCATGGGCTGAAGTATCCATTATGAACTTCACCAAAATGCGAAATGCGAAACAATCCCGGTAAATAATGTCCCTAAAATCATCAAAATGTTTTATGCTGCAGTATCTATTACCAACTTAAAATACCAAATTTGGAACGATTCCGTTAAATAGTGTCGCTAAAATCATCGAAATACCGAATATCGGGGGGAACCGTTATATCGGTGCTATATGATAACTTAGACCTACATGGCCCATTTACGAACTTAACCCGCCTACTGCAAAAATATACATGTGTCCAAAATTTTAACCTTCTATCTCAATTTGTTCGAAGGATAGCGTGATTACAACAGACAGACAGACGGACAGACAGACAGACGAACATAGCTAAATCGTCATAGAATTTTACGCTGATCAAGAATATATATACTTTGTTGGGTCTGACATGAGTATTTCGAGGAGTTACAAACGGAATAACAAAATTAATATACCCTCCATAGTATGGTGGAGGGTATAAAAACATCAAGTTCGGCCGGGACGAACTTTTAACACCCTCCACCTTAGGGTAATGGAAATAATAAAATCAATTATGAACCACAAATACCAATTTTTAGACAAATCCATGTGGCAACAAGTAAAAAAACAGTAAGTTCGGGCGGGCCAAACTTTTAATACCCTCCACCTTAGGGTAAAAGAAACATTAGAAGAAATGTGGCAAAAACCATTAAAATGCCGAATATCGGGAGGTACCGTTATATGGGGGCTACACCAAAACGTGGACCTATAATTACAATGTTTCGCCACACGAACTACGACGCGTTATGACCCGCAAATACCAATTTTTAGACAAATCAGTGAAAAAATGTGGCAAAAACCATCGAAATACCGAATATCGGGAGGTACCGTTATATGGGGGCTATATCAAATCATGGACCCATGCATGCAATGTTTCGCCACCGAAGCTGGAACCGATTATGACCAACAAATACCAATTTTCAGACAAATCCGTGAAAAAATGTGGCAAAAATCATCAAATTACCGAATATCGGGAGGTACCGTTATATGGGGGCTATAGCAAAACGTGGACCTATAATTACAATGTTTTGCCACACGAACTACGACCCATTATGACCCACAAATACCAATTTTTAGACAAATCAGTGAAAAAATTTGGCAAAAACCATCAAAATACCGAATATCGGGAGGTACTGTTATATGGGGGTTATACCAAATCATGGACCCATACATGCAATGTTTCGCTACCGGAGCTGGAACCCATTATGACCAACAAATACCAATTTTCAGACAAATCCGTGAAAAAAGGTTGCAAAAATCATCAAATTACCGAATATCGGGAGGTACCGTTATATGGGGGCTATACCAAATCATGGACCCATACTTGCAATGTTTCGCCACCGGAGCTGGAAACCATTTTGACCAACAAATACCAATTTTTAGACAAATCCGTGAAAAAATGTGGCAAAAAAAACTAAAATACCGAATATCGGGTGGTACCTTTATATGGGGGCTATACCACAACGTGGACCTATACATGCAATGTTTTGCCACACGCTCAGGGAACCGTTATGGCCTACAAATACCAATTTCCAGACAAATCCGTGAAAAAATGTGGCATAAATCATCAAAATACCGAATATCGGGAGGTACCGTTATATGAGGACTATACCAGAACATGGACCGATATATCTCATTTTCAATTCCAACCACCCTAGACACAATGTAAATAGCTCTGCTAAATTTTGGCGCTCTACGTCAAATAATGTGGGCTGTATCGTGATTTCAACAGACAGACGGACAGACAGACGGACAGACAGACAGACGGACAGACAGACAGACAGACAGACGGACAAACAGACGGACATCGTTAAATCGACTTAGAATTTTATGCTGATTATGAATATATATACTTTATGGGGTCTAAGACGAATATTTAAGGATGTTACAAACGGAATGACAAAGTTAATATACCCTCCTTTCCAAGGTGGAGGGTATAATAATCGAAAGCGAATATCGGAAGGTACCGCTATATGGGGGCTATACCAAAACGTGGACCGATATATGTCATTTTCATTACCAACCATCCTAGACACAATACAAATTATTCTGCTAAATTTTGACGCTCTACGTCAAATAATGTGGCCTGACGGACATCGTTAAATCGACTTAGAATTTCATGCTGATACGACGAATAATTAGGGATGATACAAACGGAATGACAAATTTAATATACCCTCCTTTCGAAGTAGGGTATATATATATATATATATATATATATATATATATATATATATATATATATATATATATATATATATATATATATATATATATATATATATATATATATATATATATATATATATCTGTTTTTACACGGTCTTTTTGTACACGGTGTTGATATAATTTAATTTTGATAATTTAATTTTTGCGAAGTATGTTCATATCACAAAAAAGTCTTTATGAAAGAAAAAAGTCTGAAACCATCGGTAGTTTGCGAACACTAGCTTAAAGATTTTAGTGAATTCCCCTTTAGCGCGTACAAACAATTTTACTGGTCAAACCAAATGTGAATAGCACTATGTGCATACAATAAAATTTACTGGTCAGAGCAATTGAAACGTGTTAATATTTTGTGAACTGTTAATGCAATAAGACGTGTTTGGTAAAGAAAAAAATAAAATTCTTGTTTTTCACTAATTTTGATAGGTTTAAGAGATTAGGAACAAATCACCCATTTTTGTATAAGATCAATGTCTTTTTTACACGGTTTTTTTTTACACGGCTTCTTCTGGAACCAATCTACTGTGTAAAAACAGACTTAGGTGTATATATATATATATATATATATATATATATATATATATATATATATATATAATATATATATATATATATATATATATATATATATATATATATATATATATATATATATATATATATATATATATATATATATATATATATATATATATATACATATATAGTACATAGTACAGCTCCGGTTGCCATGTTTCCTGTGTCAGTAGTTGTTGATATCCGGGTAAATTAATATGGGGTCATACATTATAAATATGTTTAACCTCTCGTTTCCTCTTGGGTATCTATTATTTCTCTTTTTTTAGTTTCTGGGTCATGGTTTTTGCTATTTTAGCAAAATTTGGTGTAAATTTGCGGTAGTAAAAATAAAGACATTTTTAGGTTTCTTATTTTTCCCCTTTGTTTTTTTCTATTTCCTTTGAATATTTGTGAATTCGAAAGTTTTTTATGGATGTTATAATTTATGTCGCTAGGATTTGTCTTGGGAATCCAGTTTCCTTCTTTAGAAACTCGCACCTATGTAACTTTAGTTTTGAACTGGCGTGCCTGAGTTTTTTTAAAAAAACTTTTTAGTGAAGTAATGTGTTCCTTCAATGAAGTGAAGTCCACAATTACGCAATCCATGTACATCATGCAATATATATGAAACCTTCAAGAAGATTGTTCATGCATCCTGATTTGGTTGATAATACTGTTTTCGCTGTTGATTTAAGCTTCATTTGAATTTGATGGACAACTTTAGCCTATTGTGGTGAAATACTGACTTCGACAAATTTTTCAAGTATATCATCCATCAAAGGAATAGGATATAAGGTACTATCCAAAGAGGTGAACAGTAAGAGGTTCCTTATTTTCTGATGTTACTGATTATCTTTATAAAATTTTACAAGCTTCATTATTTCGTTTTACTTCTATTCATTTAGGTGTTCTAAGGGATATTGATTGGTTTCGTTCAATGTTGCATTAATTGCAAAATTATAATTTACCTCTGATATTACAGCGTCTGTAATGTCCAGGCTTTCTATGATCTCTTCAGAGTTTATTCTAATGTTAACTGACACAAGTAGGATGCGTCTGCGTCTGTGGAATTCATTCCAGCTTCCGAAATAATGAAGTTGGTTAATAAAATGTTACTCAAATGTTTATTATGCCTGCAGGACTTTTACTATGGAAAATGGGCCATGTAAGTCTACGTTTTGGTATAGCCCCATATCTTTATACCACATGTTATATAGGGTTATATTCTGTTGTGATATTGTGATTGTCATTGCATTGGTATTAGACGTCATATTTTTTAATATTAGTTTATTAGTAATTATAAAAGACTTGTATTCTAATTCCCCAATAAACTTACGGAGATTTTTTGTGAAATTGGTGTTGTAAAGACTTCTTAATAACTCTCGCATGGTGGGTGTTTTGAATTCTTAGATCAACGACGATCGTAAATCGGCCCATGATATTGCTATTGCGGCGATTTGGGAAATTCTTAGCGCTTCTCCGCACAGCTATCATATCTATCGCACCAAAAAGGATGTTGTGCTGTCTGCTGTTTTGCCCCAACTCCATTTTGAAAGGATTCTTTTTCTGGTTTCAAGGTTTTTGGTGATCACCTTTCTGTAATTTGATCACAGCTATATCTTAGAAAAGTCTTTTAAGCCATATTATTTTCTTTTATGGCTTCACTTGCAGCTTTAATTTTTGATCCAGTTGTTGAAGTTGACACAGTTGGTTACCTTTGACTCATCAAAGATATAGCTCCATTTGCATAGGTTGCAACAACACCTGTTGTAGAACGTCCAGTACTGACACATTCACCATTGTCAGCATCGCTATAACATTCCGATATGTAGAGTTCTTCTCTCTTTTTGGTGGATCCAATATTTCTGGAACCAGAAATATATATTTTGTTATCACTGTTTTAAGTTTCTATTCCAATCATTTGAAACTATTTTGAACTCTGATTTTAAACTGTTTCGAAAATCCTTAAGAAATTCTTTATCTGATGCAGCTACCAATCCATCATCAATATAAAGTTCAAGAATTAACTTTTTACCATATTTCTCTCCTAAAAAGAAGCAACTTTTTGCAGCGCTTGACTTGAAATCAAGTTCCTTTAAGAAATGTTCCATTCTTTAGTGCCAGCATTTGGGTGCTTGCTTCAAACCATAAAGATTTCGTTTTAAAAGATAAACTCTTTTTGTACCATCATCAAAACCCCCTGGTTGTTCAATGTGCACTATTTTATTAAGTTCACCACATAACAAGTAAAACAAGTGAAAAAGCTGTAAGTTCGGCCGAGCCGAACTTTTAATACCCTCCACCATTGGGTACAAATTTGGCAATTTCCAAAAAAAAAAATTAAATCCGTTTAAAATTCTGTTAAAATCTTAAAAATACCGAATGCCTATACGACGACGTAGACCTGCATAGGCAACTTTTTTGTAGCTAAAATCATCAAAATACCGAATATAGGGGGTACCGTTATATGGGAGCTATACGATGGCGTGGACCTGCACAGACAATTTTCTGGCATGGGCTGAAGTATCCATTATGAACTTCACCAAAATGCGAAACAATCCCGGTAAATAATGTCGCTAAAATCATCAAAATGTTTTATGCTGCAGTATCTATTACCAACTTCCAATACCAAATTTGGAACGATTCCGTTAAATAGTGTCGCTAAAATCATCGAAATACCGAATATCGGGGGGAACCGTTATATCGGTGCTATATGAAAACTTAGACCTACATGGCCCATTTACGAACTTAACCTGCCTACTGCCAAAATATACATGTGTCCAAAATTGTAAAGGATAGCGTGATTACAACAGACGGACAGACGGACAGACGGACAGACAGGTAGACGAACATAGCTAAATCGTCATAGAATTTTACGCTGATCAAGAATATATATACTTTGTTGGGTCTGACATGAGTATTTCGAGGAGTTACAAACGGAATAACAAAATTAATATACTCTCCATAGTATGGTGGAGGGTATAAAAGCATCAAGTTCGGCCGGGACGATATATATATATATATATATATATATATATATATATATATATATATATATATATATATATATATATATATATATATATATATATATATATATATATATATATATATATATATATATATATATATGATTATTGAAGCACATGTAAAAGAATTAATAACCAAGTAAAAATACATTAAGTTCGGATGGGCCGAACTTCTAATACCCACCACCATTGGGTACAGAAAACATTTTTATGCAAAAGCATCTGAATTCAAACGTGTTGCACTTTAAACCACTAACTCGAATTATCGGTAGGAGTATGGTTGAGCCGTTATATGGCGACCATGCTTGACCGGAAGCCTATATAGAGAATTTTATACTACAACGTTTGCCCAGTCATCCTCGGAGAAAATCTCCAGCTCTAAAAAGAAGTACAATTTTTAGAAAAAGTTGGCTCGGGTTCGCCGGTGCGGGACATACTCAGAGAAGAAAGTCGGGATCCACTTTGGAAACATTGTATGTATTGGTCCACGTTATGGTATAGTCGCCATATAACGGTACTTCCCAATATTCGGTATTTTGTTGATATTTGACACATTTCTTTCACGAATTTCTCTGAAAATTATTAGTTGTAGGTCATAATGGGCCATGTTCGTGTGGCGAGTCATTGTAATTATAGGTCCACGTTTTGGTATAGTCGCTATATAACGGTACCACCCAATATTAGTAATTTGATGACTTTAGCCAAATTTTTTCACGGATTTGTCTGAAAATTGATATTTGTAGGTCATAATGGGTTCTAGCTCGATTTGGTATATTCCCCATATAACGGTACCTCCCGATAATCGGTATTTTAATGGTTTTTGTCACGGTTTTTAAACTTGTCATCCGTGTAAAATATGAAATATATTGAATTAGATTTGCTTTTGTTATTCTAATACCCTCAGCCATTCTTCGATTTTTCAAATATATATATATATATATATATATATATATATATATATATATATATATATATATATACATATATAAAGATTTCGTTTTAAAAGATAAACTCTTTTTGTACCATCATCAAAACCCCCTGGTTGTTCAATGTGCACTATTTTATTAAGTTCACCACATAACAAGTAAAACAAGTGAAAAAGCTGTAAGTTCGGCCGGGCCGAACTTTTAATACCCTCCACCATTGGGTACAAATTTGGCAATTTCCAAAAAAAAAAAATAAATCCGTTTAAAATTCTGTTAAAATCTTAAAAATACCGAATGCCTATACGACGACGTAGACCTGCATAGGCAACTTTTTTGTAGCTAAAATCATCAAAATACCGAATATAGGGGGTACCGTTATATGGGAGCTATACGATGGCGTGGACCTGCACAGACAATTTTCTGGCATGGGCTGAAGTATCCATTATGAACTTCACCAAATGCGAAACAATCCCGGTAAATAATGTCGCTAAAATCATCAAAATGTTTTATGCTGCAGTATCTATTACCAACTTCCAATACCAAATTTGGAACGATTCCGTTAAATAGTGTCGCTAAAATCATCGAAATACCGAATATCGGGGGGAACCGTTATATCGGTGCTATATGAAAACTTAGACCTACATGGCCCATTTACGAACTTAACCTGCCTACTGCCAAAATATACATGTGTCCAAAATTTTAAAGGATAGCGTGATTACAACAGACAGACAGACGGACAGACAGGTAGACGAACATAGCTAAATCGTCATAGAATTTTACGCTGATCAAGAATATATATACTTTGTTGGGTCTGACATGAGTATTTCGAGGAGTTACAAACGGAATAACAAAATTAATATACTCTCCATAGTATGGTGGAGGGTATAAAAGCATCAAGTTCGGCCGGGACGATATATATATATATATATATATATATATATATATATATATATATATATATATATATATATATATATATATATATATATATATATATATATATATATATGATTATTGAAGCACATGTAAAAGAATTAATAACCAAGTAAAAATACATTAAGTTCGGATGGGCCGAACTTCTAATACCCACCACCATTGGGTACAGAAAACATTTTTATGCAAAAGCATCTGAATTCAAACGTGTTGCACTTTAAACCACTAACTCGAATTATCGGTAGGAGTATGGTTGGAGCCGTTATATGGCGACCATGCTTGACCGGAAGCCTATATAGAGAATTTTATACTACAACGTTTGCCCAGTCATCCTAGGAGAAAATCTCCAGCTCTAAAAAGAAGTATCATTTTTAGAAAAAGTTGGCTCGGGTTCGCCGGTGCGGGACATACTCAGAGAAGAAAGTCGGGATCCACTTTGGAAACATTGTATGTATTGGTCCACGTTATGGTATAGTCGCCATATAACGGTACCTCCCAATATTCGGTATTTTGATGATATTTGACACATTTCTTTCACGAATTTCTCTGAAAATTATTAGTTGTAGGTCATAATGGGCCATGTTCGTGTGGCGAGTCATTGTAATTATAGGTCCACGTTTTGGTATAGTCGCTATATAACGGTACCACCCAATATTAGTAATTTGATGACTTTAGCCAAATTTTTTCACGGATTTGTCTGAAAATTGATATTTGTAGGTCATAATGGGTTCTAGCTCGATTTGGTATATTCCCCATATAACGGTACCTCCCGATAATCGGTATTTTAATGGTTTTTCCCACGTATTAGATTTGCTTTTGTTATTCTAATACCCTAAGCCATTCTTCGATTTTTCAAATATATATATATATATATATATATATATATATATATATATATATATATATATATATATATATATATATATATACATATATATATATATATATATATATAAAAATACCCTCAACCATATGGCTACAGAATAACTAGGTCTCTTTAGACCAAATCCGTTTCATGATATTTGGAGTTGATCTAGTGATATCCTGCTGTCTGTTTGGCTGGCTGGTGCGCACGATAACTCTCGAAGGTAGTATCTGATTTGATCCAAACTTGGTACACCATAATATTATTGTCAAACTTTGATCGAGTTCGGAGATAAGCAATATCCGTCCACCCCTTCTAGTACCTCCCCCACAAAGGGTCAAAGTTTTGAATACTTGTAACTCTTATAAAATGTGATGTAAGAGTCCGATTGTCTTCAAATTTCACACGTCCCAATATTTTTCTCAACCCAAGGTCTGGTGCCAAGATGGAATAAATCGGTCCACTTCTTCGGGTACCTCCCACACAAGAGGTCGAAATTTACAAATAAAAACTCTGCACTGAAATCCGATTAATAATCCGATTTTGCTCCAACTTTGCAAATCCTAATATTTGTGTCTGTGCTAGGTCAGGTGCCTCCCCCACAAAGGGTCAAAATATGGAATAATTACACTCTTATAAAATGTGATGTAAGAATCCGATTGTCTAAAATTTCGCACATCCCAATATTTTATTTATCTGGTGTTAACATGGAATATATCGGTCCACTTCTTCTAGTACCTCCCCCACAAAGGCTCAAAATTTTGAATATCCATGAATATCATAAAACGCAAATTTAACATCCGTAAATCTCAATATTTCCGTAAATATAAGATCTGCTATAAAGATGGTAGAAATAGTACCATATATCTTACTACCTGCCCAACACATACAAACTTTTTGCTAATACAATATCTGTTGTGAAAATGATATATATCTGTGAAGCCCATATGGTACCTCACTCACAAAGGGTCACAATTTTCAATATTTTTATCTGTCATTACTTGCGAAACAAAGCAACGATATTTTACAAATTGCTATATCTTAATATTTCTCTCAACCAGAAACTTGAGATGAATATGGAATTTATGATTTCCCATAAATTGGATATAAATGTTCGATTTTCTTGTAATTATGGCCATATCAATATTTATATTTGTATTAGATGAAGCATGAAAATGGAATACTTCAGTCTACTAAACCTATACCTATATACCTGGCACCTCACGCACATGTTAACATTTTCTAAAAATATCACATGTGCCACATAAAGTGAAGGGAATTACCAGCCTGTTACCAAGTTATCCCAAATTTATATCGTATTCATTTAGGTCCGCTAGGAAGCGAACAATACTGGCCCATTCCATCGGAACCTACTCCATAATAAAAGCAAATCTATATATATATATATATATATATATATATATATCCGGATATGTTCCGCACCCCTAACGCAAAGTAAAGTTTTTCTAAATTTGAAACTTATTCAATTTTTAAATTGAAAATATCATTAAAATGAACTGATTAGAATCGACACACATCTCTGGACATTGGCACATATTGTAGCATTTTGGAAAGGTAAGAGTGTCAGCTATAATGGGTGCTTTTTAGACTCAAAGATCCGAGTTCACAAATAATTTAAATAAAACCATGACCGTTACCTTTTCTATTTTTTTAAAAGCTTATTTAAATGGCATTCTTATTATCTATGTCTGTGGGTATGTGGATCCGGAACTAAACCGGCAATTGGCCCCGGAATTTCGGGTAAAAAATCCGGGGTCTTGGGCCCGTCCCCCAAGAAAAAAAATTCTCCTGGAATCGGAATAAAAATCCCTACCTCTGGAAAAAAAATTTGAAAAAATCGAAAAACAATAGTTAAGCCTAAATAAGAATTAATTAAACAAATATTTTATTGTCAGCATACATTTTTATTATAATGCATAAATAGTGTTATTCAAATAATTAGGCTTAATCCCATAATTGTTGTTTTTATAAAAACAACGTTTGTTTGTTATAACAACAATAATAGAATTAATCCAAACTATTTTGAAACAACAAAAATGCCAACAATGTTCTATAATGCATAAATAAAATAAAAAGAAGTAAAAAAGTTCTAAGTTCGACCCGGTCGAATTCCCTCCACCATTGGGAATACCCTCCACCATTTGGAACGATTTTGGCAATTTTCAAAAAAATAAAATCCGTTTAAAATTCTTTTAAAATCTTAAAAATACCGAATGTAGCCGTTATATTAGGGTCTATACCGCGACGTGGACCTGCATAGGCAACTTTTGTCATAAACCAATACAATATTCAAATGCGAAACTTGAATAAAAAAAATCGGTGAATATACATTATTATTATATACATTAAAATCATCAAAGTACCGAATATAGGGTGGTACCGTTATATTGAGGCTATACGACGACGTGGACCTGCACAAACAATTTTTTATCATAGGCTTTAGTATCCATTACGAACTTCAAACACCAAATGTTAAACAATTTCGGTGAATAACGTCGCTAAAATCATCAAAATACCGAATATCAAGAGATACCGTAATGTGGGGGCTATACGAAGACGTGGACCTGCACACACAATTTTCTCACTTAGGCTGTAGTATCCATTTCGGACTTCAAATATTAATCTACTTCATTTCGTTCGGAAACTAGAGTAATATCCACAGACGGACGCTAAATCGATATAGAATTTTATGCTGATTAAGAATATATATACTTTGTGGGATCTAAAATGTAGATTTCGTGATGTTACAAATGGACTAACAAACTTAATATACCCTTCATACTATGGTGGAGGGTATAAAGAGGTAAAAATAATGAGCCGATTTTGCCGAGAGATGCATTCCCTCGATTCGATTATTTAAATATATTTTGATTTCTGATATGATAATTAAAATTGTTGAAACTCTAAATAAATATGATATGCATATGACATGGTTTTGACTATATCGACTACTTTCTTCACTTTATATGAGAAATGTGATAATTTTTACAAAATGCTAAAATGAGCTTGAGTTACCAGATATAGTCGACCGAGGCATTCATTTTTCATACTTCATCGAATACAGTTAAAAATATTGGTACGGGCAAAATTACAGGAAAATCGAATATTTATATCCAATTTTATGCAAAATCATAAATTCCATTATGTTCTTGGTTGAGAGAAATATTTAGAAATAGCAAGTTGTAAAGAATCGTTAACTTGTTTTAAGTTATGACAATTAAAATATGGCAGATTGTGACCCTTTGTGATTGAGGTACCAGAAGTAGTTTGCAGATATATATGTCATCTTTACAACAGATCTTGTGTTAGCAAAAATGTTTGAAGAGACTTGGATGCTTATTTCGCTTTCTTTGAGCATTTTGTTTTTCAAAATCTTGAACCCTATGTGGGGGAGGCATCAGAAGGAAATGGTCCGATCTCTACCATCTTTATAACAGATCTTTTGTTGATGGAAATATTGAGATGTATCAAATCTGAATGAATATTATGAGCTCCACAGAATATTGACCCTTTGTGGGGGAGGTACCTGATGGAGTGGACCGATATTGACCATATTCGCACCTAACCTAGCACTGATCAAATGTTTTAAAAAGGTGGTGCAAAATCGGGGTATCCTTTCTCTTACTGTGCAGTAAATTATTTTCTTTGAAAAAGTTGACATCTTGTGGGGGGAGGGGGGTTCGGAAGGAGTGGATCGATATTACCCATCTCCGCACTCGATCTAAGTTTGACAATAATATCACGATGAACCAAGCTTGGATCAAATCGGATACTCCCTTCGACAGCCGCACCAGCCAGCCAGACGGATGTACGGACATCACTAGATTGACTCCAAATGCCCTGAAACGGATTTTGCCCAAAGAGACCTACGGTCTAAAGCCGTTATTACAATGAGGCACGTTTTGGCAGTGTCAAATGATATATATTAAAGTAAACGTAACCATAAGCAATAATGAATAGAGCAACATAATACACACCCCACTGTAAACAACAATAAGTAAACATTTTTTGAAATGCAGCGGAGTACTTCATACGTATGTATCTATACATATTATGTATAGTAAGCATATTTTGTCTAAACAAAAATTACTGTAACATGCAAATTTGAAAATAAAGAAGCAGTCTTAATAAAGAACTCAACAAAATAACTTCATTTTGTATTACTGGCGCAGTCGAACGGTAGGATAACAAAAAGGCAAAACACAGTTTATTGATGCGATGCAAGACTACCAATTCAATGAAACTTTCGATTTGTCTGTTATCCAAGAAAAAGAACTTGCTTAAAGCCGTACGTCGGTTAAAATCGTAAAAAACCCTTACATTAAAAAGGGAAGACGCCGCAGAATTCGTAGAGGAATGTAAATCCGATTCGGTGACCTCACGAAAGTGTGAAAAAGCTGTGGTGCAAAGTGAATTAGTGAATTAATTAACAATAAGATAAAATAAAAACAAAGAACATAAAAAATGTTTTCATAGTAACAAATAAATAATATATATTTGAACAATTACTTATAAGCGAAACTAAGAGTAAAATAATTTAAAAGAACGATATCGGAGTTAAAAAGAAAAAAAAAACAACAACAAAAAACGGCTATGCCTGATGAGCCGCTTAACCAACGGCGAAACGCGTCGCATAGTGGTGAGTGTGTGATAGTGTCTATCTGGCTTTCCTTTTCACTGCAAATTTCAGATCATTAAGCTCGTCTCGAAAGAGAAAACAAACACTTAAATCATAAAACATATGATCTTCGCCTTAACAAGGCAAAACTCAAAAATTCAGCCGAGCCTGGCTGTGGGATTTGAACCGCGGACCTCGGTGTGCAGCCAACTAGAAGTTGCCGTCTCTACGTTCAGAGCCATTAACCCGTCTTCCTAAAGCAGCACTAAAACAAGTGTATGCAATGTAGTTGTTGTGGACAAAAAAATCCATCACTACAAAAAAAAAAAAAAAATTGCTGTGAAAAAGATCTACCAATAGAACTTGAGTCGAACCTGGAGAATTTCTAGTGTATAATTCGCATATGCTAATTTGCAATAAGTTCGAAATATATACTACTTTCCAGAGAACGGCCCTTGTAAGCCATCATCCACACCAAATATGCCTGATGAGCCCCTTAACCAACGGCGAAACGCGTCGCATAGTGGTGAATATGTGATAGAGTCTATCTGGCTTTCCTTTTCACTGCAAATTTCAGATCATTAAGCTCGCCTCGAAAGAGAAAACAAACACATAAAAAAAAAATTAATCAACAAGTCAAAAACAAAGAATATTATACATAAACTTTATAGTAATAAGTGACAAGAAAAAATATTTCGGACGCAACATGGAGCAACTTCAATAGCCTTGTCTTATACCCAGCAAATGATTTAAGGCAACAAAATATACTTTTGGGACATATTCAACGTTGTCTCAGCATTAACGTAATCGCAACAATTGGTAGTGACCACAACATCAATACTTGGTTCGAGCTAAAGAGGTCGCTAATAATGAATTATAAAACGCAAACGCCAAGCCATCTACTTTTGGAGGAGTTTCGAAATACGCCGTACAAAGGAAATGTACGTGCTTTCCTTGAGGAAGCTGAACGAAGAAGACAGATTCTAGCAAGTAAGTTAGAATTAGATAATGATTCGCATGAGAAATTATTGTATTCAAGATTAATTAAAAGTAGCATTGAAAAACTGTCATTAAACATTTACATTAGAATTGTGAATCATGAAATCTTAGATTTAAGATCGCTTATTAATATTTTATAAGAAAAAAAATTGTATGAAGATTGTACCCAAACACAAAAGACAAATCAAAATAAGAATACATTACCTGTAAAGCAATTTAATAAATTCTATAAGCCACCTGTATTTTACACAAATGCTAAACCATACTATAATTCACCTAATTACTCAAACTTTACACCACCTATCAACAATTAGCAACCTAATCCTTACTAACCACCTAACTTAACAGCCTCTATAAGGAATACAACAAAACCAAATTTCCAAAGACAGCATTTATTTGACCAAAATCGTTTTAACCAAAACCCAGGTCAACAATACAATACATTCTCAACTGCAACGTCTATTTAGATGACATTATTGTATTTTCTACTTCTCTTGAAGAACATTTAAATTCACTCCGTTTAGTATTTGAAAAATTGTCTAAAGCTAACTTAAAATTACAACTCGATAAGTGTGAGTTCCTACGTTCATAAGCTTCGTTCTTAGGTCATATTGTAACCAAGGACGACACAAAACCCAGAAAAAATAGCAGCCATAAAAAATTACCTTATACCCACGAAAACTAAAACCATTAAATCATTCTTAGGACCAGTTGGATTCTACAGGAAATTCATCCCAAATTTTGCAGAAATTCCAAAACCAATGACTAGAGTACTTAAGAAAGCTTCAAAACTAAATGTTCAAGATCCAGAATACATTTTCGCTTTTGAAAAACTAAAGCAACTACTTTCAGAAGACCCTATTTTGAAAATAAGACTAAACACGACAGGCCAAACACCAGCAAATAATTTTCTTTTTAATGGACATCCGACAAAAAAATGTTCAAGAAGAAAAAGAAAAGAAAATAAACAAAATAAATAAAGATAGACAAGACTATGAAATAGATACAAGATATAGAAAAAGCCCATTACAGAAAGTTAAACTAGAGAACCCATTTAAACCCAACAGTAACGTTGAACAGACACAACCAGATCATTACAAAATTACTAACCGAAATGTAGTCACTCATTATTATAAATCACAATTACACTCATTATTATAAATCACAATTTAAAAAACGAAAGAAAATTAATCAAATTCCATATTTACAGGACCATGGTACACTAATGGCATTACTTTCCATTGTTATAATATTTCATGCTCAACGGCTCGAAATAAGTAATATTAACACCAACCACGGATATCTGATATTCTCTGATAAACCATTGGAATTACCCACTGAATTCGAGCAGCATTGCTTACAAATTAACATTACAGAAATAAAAAGAAAAAACAACATATTTAACAAGCATTTATCGAACTACACCAAATCTCCCCATCTTAATTATTTGTACAATAAATTGCAACGTCAATTTTATGGTTGAACATTTCATAAGGACATTAGACAAAAGCGAGGACTTTTTAATATTGCAGGATCAATCTTTAAGTTTCTATTTGGAACATTGGATGAAAAAGATCGAATTAAATTTCAAGAAAAACTCGAAAACATGGCGCAAAATTCAATACAGTTACATGAAATTAATGACGTTATAAATCAAGTTAATGACAACATTGAAAAATTAGAAATAAATCGCAAAATGTATGACGCATTCATATTTGATTTAATGCAGTTTATAGAATATGTAGAAGCCATTGAAATGGGTATGCAAATGTCCAGAATAGGACTGTTTAATCGCAAAGGGTTAAATTACGACAAGTTGGAAAATATAAATAAAAGAAATATTTTACTAATAAAAACCTCGACATGGATCAATTACCGAGAAAACATTATACTTATAATATCACATATTCCCACTAACTTTAAAACTTTTAACACTTTAAAAATTATCCCCTATCCCGATCAGAATGGATACCAATTAGAACACACGAGCATCTCATCTTATTTTGAAATGAACAATAAAATTTATACTGATGCAACTTTAGAAATTAATGATGAATGTATTTCCAAAATTTTGTTGCATACAACACCATTTTGTAATTTTAAGCCTATTGTAACAACAGGAATTATAAAATATGTTGAACCTAACATACTTGTAACTTGGAATCTAAGTAATAAAACTTTAAAACAAAATTGTCAATTAAATACCAAATTAAATATACAAGGAAACAAGAATTAAGAACTGTGAACTACAAATAAATGATATCAATCTATACCAAACTAAGTTGTCACCTCAAATCGACCTAAACCAATTGTACAATCCTCTTAAAATAACAAAAGTAAAAAGTATAAAACATGAAGATAACGTTACAATTGTATCAAGCAATAATAAATTAATTTATATTATAATTGCAAGCATTATTTTTGTATTCTCTGTAATATTTTTATAATTAAATACTGTAACCACCAATCCAATTATTATGATCTATTCTAAACTTAAGAAACAACAAAAAGCTGAATCACAAGAAATTGAATTTCCACAACAACAGCTACCCAAGCATGGGCTTTACTTTAAGCGGAGGGGAGTAACGTAAACGTAACCATAATGAATAGAGCAACATAATACACACCCCACTGTAAGCAACAATAAGTAAACATTTTTTGAAATGCAGCGGAGTATCAAAATACTCGCGCTGCTACTTCATACGTATGTATGTAAACATATTTATGTATAGTAAGCATATTTTGTCTAAACAAAAATTACTGTAACATTCAAATTTGAAAATAAAGAAGCAGTCTTAATAAAGAACTCTACAAAATAACACCATTTTGTATTACTATATATATATATTAAGATGCGCCAAGTCTAAACGGAATCGGATGTTAGGTTCATGATTTATGAGCTTCATGAATATTCAATAGGTTGACCCCTTTGTGGGGGATGTACCAAAAGGAGTGCACCGATATATTTCATCTTTACACTAGACCTTGGGTTAATAAGATATTGTGATGTGTGTATTTGGAAGACAATCAGATTATCATTTCTCTTTCTGTACAGATAATGATTTTCTTGTTGCAAAATGGTCAATCTCAATCCCTTTATTGTTGTTTTTATAAAAGCAACGTTTGTTTATTAGTGGAGAATGGTGGTAATGTTTACCAGGGCTTCAGGCGAGGAATACCTAGGTTTCGGAAAGAGCCTCCAATCCTCATCAGTTCCTTTGTTTTTTGTCTGGGATATTCTCCCCAGAAGTTATTAAAAATAACTTCTATGACAAAAAACTTTTTTTTTACCCAAGTGACGAGATCGTAAGCTGAATAGAAGAGGAACCAAAGAATCAAATAAAACTGAAATTCTTTTGGAACATCTTCTAAATCTTATATATTTATGTATATATATATATATATATATATATATATATATATATATATATATATATATATATATATATATATATATATATATATATATATATATATATATATATATATATATATATATATATATATATATATATATATATATATATATATATATATATATATATATATATATATATATATATATATATATATATATATATATATATATATATATATATATATATATATATAATATTTCTATCAACGCAAGGGCCGTAGTTTTTAATAACCAAAATAACCTTCCGGTTCTCTTCTTGTTTCACACATCCCATTATGTCTACTTACACAATATAATAAAACTACCTTACTCTCTCAGAAAGATGCTGCTAGACAATTCCTGTAGCAAAAAATCGGACACTGCCTTCGAGAGTTATCGTGCGCACCAGCCAGACAGACAGGAGTAGTTAGATCGACTCCAAATGTCTTGAGATGGATTTGGGTCTAAAACCGATATTTCGATGAGACACGTTTTGGCCGTATCAAATTTTATATACCCTCTTTAGTCATATTGTAAATCAACTTGCTATATTGAAGTCGGTTCAGATTAGGATGTACCTTCTATTGTATTTGATGCACCAAATACGCTATGTATATGCAATTTCAATGGAATATAAAATGTGTGGCTTAATTCAGTCCAAAGACAAATTTGGAAATTTTATTGAAGTCGGTTCAGATTTCGATATACCTCCCACATATATTGTCGGCCGATTTCATGAGCTAAAAACGATATGTATGTCCGATTTCAATAAAAAATTGAAAATGTGCCGAAGTATTAAGTCGTCTTCTATGACATATAGGAAGTCGATTCGAAAATATAATCAAAACCCTCGAAATAGGTAAAATCAGAAGGTACTTTTATATGAGCCCTACTCCGAAACATTGACATTGAAAAATTTCCGCGAAGAGGTCTTTTACCAGAAGCTAAATGCCAAATAAGGGCAAAATCAATTGAAAAATGTCACCAAGACCCTTGTAATAGCTAAAATCACCGGATACCTTCACACAAGAGTTATAATGAAGCATGGTCCTATACTTATAATAATTTGAAAGAATTTGTTTTTCTTTCTGAAATCAGAAATTACCAACATTTGAGGAATTTGAAAGGGGATATATCACACTGTAGACCAACCTGATACATATTTTGTATAAATGATTCCTCATGTATCCCCTAGGACTGTATCAAATTTAAAAAATTATCGTAACTTTTTCGGAGTATAGGGCAAAATATTTGCGGCCCTTTGTGTATGGTTAAGCTATATAAAATGGACTCTAAAAAAGTTAGATCCGGGTACCCTTCTTTTGGGATTTTTATTTACCAAACGAAAAATTTCCTAACCCCAAGATTGTCTGCGGCGCAGTGTAATTACTGACGATAGCTCATAGTGCCCGTATAACATTACCTATGATATGTGACATATCTATATAGATATGACATATCTAATCAAAATTGAAAATTTTAGTATGGCAACCATTGGGGGGAGAGTCAAGATTACTTCGTATACTAACTGTGGAACAGATATCTTCATGATTTTGGCAAATATTAGGATTTTAGATAAAAAGAAAATATGGGCGCAAAATTGAGCGTGGTTACTTTTTCTTTGCATAAAAACCTAAATCGGGGGAGTACGAACATTTAAAAAATGTACAAATAGTTGCATACGGTCTCAACTGATTCAATTACCAACGAACAACAATGGGTTTATATATAGATTAAAAAGTAGGCGTGGTCAGTTCTTCAGCCCCCAAATAAATACTTAGGATTGGAGGAAAAGTCCACAGTATGTCGTGTAATCATTTTAAAACGGATATCTTCATTATTTGGCAAATATAAGGGTTTTTGATAAATAGAAATAGTGGGCGTAAAAGCAGGCGTGGTCCATATTTTTTTTCTTTAAAAACCTAACTCGGGGTATGACGAACGTTTGTCCAAAAAATTATGCAAATCGGTTCAGCCGCTAAAAGATACCATAACTTTTATGTTAAAAAAATCGAAAATTTAAACTAAATCGCGAATATTTTTAATCCCGTCAAATCAAAAATATATAAAAATGTCACTTCTGGCCATATCAGTGATGAATCGGATACATAGCAAAATAGGTAAAATCTATATGTACAACAAATGAATGTAGGTTATTTCGGTTATAAGTCAAGAACCGCTGGAAGGATTTTTACATTTCTCTCCAATTGGAAATGGCTTCTTTCCAGAAAAGTATAAAATCTTTGAAAATTGTGCAAAAATATACAATGAAATGAAAGAAATAAATATATTTTGTAATATTTTTATCGCATGCGATTTGACTTACAATCTTCATTTGAACATTTTCAAATATTTTTTTACACCCTACAACACTATGCAACTTTCGTCCGATTCTCACGAAATTTAGAATGGGTGTAGAGTTAGGGTCGGAATAAAAGCCTTTTGTTTTGCAGATGTATATTTAGGGGTTCGAATGGACCCAATTACCGGTCACAATTAAAAACAGAATTTTTCATGAGGAGAGAGTTGAGGACAGGGCAGAAGTCTAGCGTTTTGGATGACCATTGCCTGATATTAGCTGTAAAATGGACCACAACTTTCGCGTGAAATTGTTTTAAATACCAATCAGCACGACAGAGATGGGTAAATATACGGCAAATGCCCGGTCAAGAATCAATTTGTGCAGGACTGTATGTCATTTTTTAAAAAATCAATTAAAATGGATTTGAACCTAAGAGGCTTCCAATATATTTTAGTGTTGTAATGTAATACATGGTCGCCCCCCACGACTATAACTTTTTTATACCCTACACCAATCCATGGAGGGTATATTAACTTTGTCATTCCGTTTGTAACTCCTCGAAATACTCATGTCAGACACAATAAAGCATATATATTGATCTGTCGATTTCGAATCACGCTATCTTTCGAACGAATTGAAATGTTACGCACATGTTTATTTTGCTAGTAGCTTATGTTCGTAAATGGGTCATGTAGGTCCACGTTTTCATACAGTTCAAATATAACGGCTTCTATCAATATTTTGTATTCTGATGATTTTAGCGATATTTCTTAGCGGAATTATTTTAAATATCGTATTTAAAGCTCGTTATAGGTAGTACAATGTATGACAAAAAGGTGTCGATGTCTACGTATAGCCCCCATATAACGGCGCCTCTCAATATTCGGTATTTTGATGATTTTAGCGATATTATTAACCGGAATTGTTTCAAATTTCGTAGTTGAAATCGTAATCGTCCATACAGGTCCATGACAACGTATAAATCCCATGTAACGTACCTCCAAATATTCGGTATTTTGATGATTTTAGCGAATTTTTTACTTGAGTTGTTTCAAATTTTATTTCGGCCTGGCCGAACTTAACTTCCTTTTTACTTGTTCTTTTTATACCCTCCGCCATTACGTGGAGTTTGTATTAGCTTTGTCATTCTGATTGTAACTCCTCGAAATACTAATGAAAGACCCCACAAATTATATATATTCTGGATAAGCGTAAAATTCTAAGTCGATTAAGCGATGTACGTCTGTCTGTCTGTATATACTTCTGTCTGTTGTAATCACGCTATCTTTCGAACGAATTGAGATAGAAGCGAAAAATGTTACATGCAGCTCCACTTTTTCGTATAGCCAACATATAATGGTACATTCTTATATTCGGTATTTTCATGATTTCGTATTTGAATGTCCTACAACTTATGACAAAAAATTGTATTTTTCGACGAAAATGTTTTAAAGTTTTCCAGCTCCTTCCAATTGTGGGGGGTATTTCTTTCTTATTTCCTTGTTAAGCTTTGCTTCGTTGTGAACAATTTGTATGCCCTCCACCATACTATGAAGGGTATATTAACTTTGTCATTCCACTTGTAACTCCTGGAAATACTCATGTCCCAATAAAGTATATGTATTCTTGATCGACGTAAAATTCAAAGCTGATTTAGGGGTGTCCGTCTTTTGTAATTACGCCTTTGCAACGAATTGAGATAAGAGGCTAGACTTTTCCACACATGTGCATTTTTGTGGTTTTAGCGACATTCTGTACCAGAATCGTTACAAATTTTGTATTTGAAAATCTTAATTAGTATTACAACCTATAACAAAAACATTCTAATGCAGGTCCACTTCATTGTATTGTCCCTATATAACGGTAACTCTCAATATTCAGTATTTTTGTGTTATTAGAGTCATTGTATACCGGATTTGTTTAATATTTCGTATTCAAAGTTTGTAGTGGTAATAGAGACTCATATAACGATACCTCCCGATATTCGATATTTTATATTTATTTTATTCATTGTAACTGTTTCACATTTCGTATTTGACATTCGTTATGAATGGGAAACGTCTTCATATACCCCACACATAATACCTCCCTTCTTTCGGTAGTTTGACAATATTATCGACATTATTCAACGGAATTGTTTTTAATTTCGTATTTGATCCCTAATGTGTACCACAGCCTACGACAAATAATTAGGTATGTAGGTCTTCGTCTTCGTATAGCCCCCATATAACGTTTTTCATTTAAACGATATTTTTCGAAGAAAATATTATAAGTATTTCCACTTGTCTAAAATTATTTGTTTTCTTGTCCTTCTTATTTGTTTTCTTGTCTAAAATTATTTCTTAGTAATTTTGGTACTTAATAATGGCGGTCTATAATTATTCATTTTTTTTTTCAACATAATAATTTTATTAATCTTGTTTTCTTGTGTTTTGTATTCAAGCGCTCCTGTATACATAAAAATATCTATATATATATATATATATATATATATATATATATATATATATATATAATATTTCTATCAACGCAAGGGCCGTAGTTTTTAATAACCAAAATAACCTTCCGGTTCTCTTCTTGTTTCACACATCCCATTATGTCTACTTACACAATATAATAAAACTACCTTACTCTCTCAGAAAGATGCTGCTAGACAATTCCTGTAGCAAAAAATCGGACACTGCCTTCGAGAGTTATCGTGCGCACCAGCCAGACAGACAGGAGTAGTTAGATCGACTCCAAATGTCTTGAGATGGATTTGGGTCTAAAACCGATATTTCGATGAGACACGTTTTGGCCGTATCAAATTTTATATACCCTCTTTAGTCATATTGTAAATCAACTTGCTATATTGAAGTCGGTTCAGATTAGGATGTACCTTCTATTGTATTTGATGCACCAAATACGCTATGTATATGCAATTTCAATGGAATATAAAATGTGTGGCTTAATTCAGTCCAAAGACAAATTTGGAAATTTTATTGAAGTCGGTTCAGATTTCGATATACCTCCCACATATATTGTCGGCCGATTTCATGAGCTAAAAACGATATGTATGTCCGATTTCAATAAAAAATTGAAAATGTGCCGAAGTATTAAGTCGTCTTCTATGACATATAGGAAGTCGATTCGAAAATATAATCAAAACCCTCGAAATAGGTAAAATCAGAAGGTACTTTTATATGAGCCCTACTCCGAAACATTGACATTGAAAAATTTCCGCGAAGAGGTCTTTTACCAGAAGCTAAATGCCAAATAAGGGCAAAATCAATTGAAAAATGTCACCAAGACCCTTGTAATAGCTAAAATCACCGGATACCTTCACACAAGAGTTATAATGAAGCATGGTCCTATACTTATAATAATTTGAAAGAATTTGTTTTTCTTTCTGAAATCAGAAATTACCAACA
Organism: Musca domestica; assembly: GCF_030504385.1. Classification (NCBI taxonomy): domain Eukaryota; kingdom Metazoa; phylum Arthropoda; class Insecta; order Diptera; family Muscidae; genus Musca; species Musca domestica. The sequence continues at coordinate 2,819,395 of NW_026712328.1, read as the reverse complement.
TTTGAGGAATTTGAAAGGGGATATATCACACTGTAGACCAACCTGATACATATTTTGTATAAATGATTCCTCATGTATCCCCTAGGACTGTATCAAATTTAAAAAATTATCGTAACTTTTTCGGAGTATAGGGCAAAATATTTGCGGCCCTTTGTGTATGGTTAAGCTATATAAAATGGACTCTAAAAAAGTTAGATCCGGGTACCCTTCTTTTGGGATTTTTATTTACCAAACGAAAAATTTCCTAACCCCAAGATTGTCTGCGGCGCAGTGTAATTACTGACGATAGCTCATAGTGCCCGTATAACATTACCTATGATATGTGACATATCTATATAGATATGACATATCTAATCAAAATTGAAAATTTTAGTATGGCAACCATTGGGGGGAGAGTCAAGATTACTTCGTATACTAACTGTGGAACAGATATCTTCATGATTTTGGCAAATATTAGGATTTTAGATAAAAAGAAAATATGGGCGCAAAATTGAGCGTGGTTACTTTTTCTTTGCATAAAAACCTAAATCGGGGGAGTACGAACATTTAAAAAATGTACAAATAGTTGCATACGGTCTCAACTGATTCAATTACCAACGAACAACAATGGGTTTATATATAGATTAAAAAGTAGGCGTGGTCAGTTCTTCAGCCCCCAAATAAATACTTAGGATTGGAGGAAAAGTCCACAGTATGTCGTGTAATCATTTTAAAACGGATATCTTCATTATTTGGCAAATATAAGGGTTTTTGATAAATAGAAATAGTGGGCGTAAAAGCAGGCGTGGTCCATATTTTTTTTCTTTAAAAACCTAACTCGGGGTATGACGAACGTTTGTCCAAAAAATTATGCAAATCGGTTCAGCCGCTAAAAGATACCATAACTTTTATGTTAAAAAAATCGAAAATTTAAACTAAATCGCGAATATTTTTAATCCCGTCAAATCAAAAATATATAAAAATGTCACTTCTGGCCATATCAGTGATGAATCGGATACATAGCAAAATAGGTAAAATCTATATGTACAACAAATGAATGTAGGTTATTTCGGTTATAAGTCAAGAACCGCTGGAAGGATTTTTACATTTCTCTCCAATTGGAAATGGCTTCTTTCCAGAAAAGTATAAAATCTTTGAAAATTGTGCAAAAATATACAATGAAATGAAAGAAATAAATATATTTTGTAATATTTTTATCGCATGCGATTTGACTTACAATCTTCATTTGAACATTTTCAAATATTTTTTTACACCCTACAACACTATGCAACTTTCGTCCGATTCTCACGAAATTTAGAATGGGTGTAGAGTTAGGGTCGGAATAAAAGCCTTTTGTTTTGCAGATGTATATTTAGGGGTTCGAATGGACCCAATTACCGGTCACAATTAAAAACAGAATTTTTCATGAGGAGAGAGTTGAGGACAGGGCAGAAGTCTAGCGTTTTGGATGACCATTGCCTGATATTAGCTGTAAAATGGACCACAACTTTCGCGTGAAATTGTTTTAAATACCAATCAGCACGACAGAGATGGGTAAATATACGGCAAATGCCCGGTCAAGAATCAATTTGTGCAGGACTGTATGTCATTTTTTAAAAAATCAATTAAAATGGATTTGAACCTAAGAGGCTTCCAATATATTTTAGTGTTGTAATGTAATACATGGTCGCCCCCCACGACTATAACTTTTTTATACCCTACACCAATCCATGGAGGGTATATTAACTTTGTCATTCCGTTTGTAACTCCTCGAAATACTCATGTCAGACACAATAAAGCATATATATTGATCTGTCGATTTCGAATCACGCTATCTTTCGAACGAATTGAAATGTTACGCACATGTTTATTTTGCTAGTAGCTTATGTTCGTAAATGGGTCATGTAGGTCCACGTTTTCATACAGTTCAAATATAACGGCTTCTATCAATATTTTGTATTCTGATGATTTTAGCGATATTTCTTAGCGGAATTATTTTAAATATCGTATTTAAAGCTCGTTATAGGTAGTACAATGTATGACAAAAAGGTGTCGATGTCTACGTATAGCCCCCATATAACGGCGCCTCTCAATATTCGGTATTTTGATGATTTTAGCGATATTATTAACCGGAATTGTTTCAAATTTCGTAGTTGAAATCGTAATCGTCCATACAGGTCCATGACAACGTATAAATCCCATGTAACGTACCTCCAAATATTCGGTATTTTGATGATTTTAGCGAATTTTTTACTTGAGTTGTTTCAAATTTTATTTCGGCCTGGCCGAACTTAACTTCCTTTTTACTTGTTCTTTTTATACCCTCCGCCATTACGTGGAGTTTGTATTAGCTTTGTCATTCTGATTGTAACTCCTCGAAATACTAATGAAAGACCCCACAAATTATATATATTCTGGATAAGCGTAAAATTCTAAGTCGATTAAGCGATGTACGTCTGTCTGTCTGTATATACTTCTGTCTGTTGTAATCACGCTATCTTTCGAACGAATTGAGATAGAAGCGAAAAATGTTACATGCAGCTCCACTTTTTCGTATAGCCAACATATAATGGTACATTCTTATATTCGGTATTTTCATGATTTCGTATTTGAATGTCCTACAACTTATGACAAAAAATTGTATTTTTCGACGAAAATGTTTTAAAGTTTTCCAGCTCCTTCCAATTGTGGGGGGTATTTCTTTCTTATTTCCTTGTTAAGCTTTGCTTCGTTGTGAACAATTTGTATGCCCTCCACCATACTATGAAGGGTATATTAACTTTGTCATTCCACTTGTAACTCCTGGAAATACTCATGTCCCAATAAAGTATATGTATTCTTGATCGACGTAAAATTCAAAGCTGATTTAGGGGTGTCCGTCTTTTGTAATTACGCCTTTGCAACGAATTGAGATAAGAGGCTAGACTTTTCCACACATGTGCATTTTTGTGGTTTTAGCGACATTCTGTACCAGAATCGTTACAAATTTTGTATTTGAAAATCTTAATTAGTATTACAACCTATAACAAAAACATTCTAATGCAGGTCCACTTCATTGTATTGTCCCTATATAACGGTAACTCTCAATATTCAGTATTTTTGTGTTATTAGAGTCATTGTATACCGGATTTGTTTAATATTTCGTATTCAAAGTTTGTAGTGGTAATAGAGACTCATATAACGATACCTCCCGATATTCGATATTTTATATTTATTTTATTCATTGTAACTGTTTCACATTTCGTATTTGACATTCGTTATGAATGGGAAACGTCTTCATATACCCCACACATAATACCTCCCTTCTTTCGGTAGTTTGACAATATTATCGACATTATTCAACGGAATTGTTTTTAATTTCGTATTTGATCCCTAATGTGTACCACAGCCTACGACAAATAATTAGGTATGTAGGTCTTCGTCTTCGTATAGCCCCCATATAACGTTTTTCATTTAAACGATATTTTTCGAAGAAAATATTATAAGTATTTCCACTTGTCTAAAATTATTTGTTTTCTTGTCCTTCTTATTTGTTTTCTTGTCTAAAATTATTTCTTAGTAATTTTGGTACTTAATAATGGCGGTCTATAATTATTCATTTTTTTTTTCAACATAATAATTTTATTAATCTTGTTTTCTTGTGTTTTGTATTCAAGCGCTCCTGTATACATAAAAATATCTGCTGGTGTAATTGTGCTTAGTTTTGTGGTTGTAAATATAAAGTATTTTTTCAAAATCGGTCAATTTATTTTCTTCATTATTATCACTTGCTATTATCCTATTTTTTTTTTTTTTTTTTTTTGATGGTTTTGTGGAATATTTCTATGTCCGAAATGTCATTTCTGCTAGTTGTGATTTCTACTTTTGGAATTCCTGGTCTCATACATGAAACCGGAATCTTTATCTCCGGGTTTCCCATATCACCAAAGACTGAGCATCGCTCTTTTAGTTTCAAGCCAAAAAACCGGCTGTCAAATATATATACTTTGTTGGGTCTGACATAAGTATTTCGAGGAGCTACAAACAAAATGACACAGTTAATATACCCTCCGTAGTATGGTGGAGGGTTTAAAAAGCTCTGACCAGCAACCAAATTTGGAAAATCATGATTAATACTTTTGTGATCTTCATAACACTTATATTAACACCAATGGTTGAAAGCCAAAACTTGGAGATAACCCAGTGATAGCCAAAAATAGACACACATTTTGAAAAAAAAAATGGGAATACCTGAATGAATATGAATACCATTGTCTTACTATAAATATATCTAACACTGAACAAATATGTAGCAATTTATTAGAACAAAAACCAATAGACAAACCAATACATTTTATAGGTAAAATTTACGAAGAGTGTTGGTATGTTTGTTCGGGATACCGTAGTATTTTCTGTTGCAAAATAGTCTGGCTTAATCCCAATATTGGGAACATTTGCTATTAATGAATAAGGATATAATATTTACCAGGCAATATCTAGGTAAGACAGGCAATACCTATGTTTCGGAAAGAGCCACCAATCCTCATCTGTTCCCTAATTTTTTTTGTCAGGGATATTCTCCAACATTAAAAAAGTTTTATATCGTTCATAGATGATTGCTCTAGATACGCAACGGTATATTTTCTGAAGAGAAAAAGTGATGCCCCAACAGTTATTAAGAAATTCAAGTCGAATGCTGAAAGACAGACTGGATGTGTTCTGAAAACCTTACAGCGTGATAAAGGTAGGGAGTACCTCAGTAATGATTGTATTATTTTTTTTAATATCCGAAGGTATCAATCACCAGACAACCGTTGTGTATAACCCGCAACAAAATGGTTAACCGAAAGGACAAACCGGACCCATATGGAAATGGCGAGGTGTTTATTGTTAGATTCTGGGATACCACAGTCACAATGGTCGGAAGCTTTAAATACATCGGTATACCTTAGAAATCGTTTTCCTACAAAAATTTTAAAAAGTAAGACCTCGCATTACTACTCATTGCTCATCTATGTACTTTTGGTTGAGACGTAGATGCATTGGTTAAGGGGAAGGGAAAGTCAAAATTACTAGCCAAAGGAGAACAACTAACATTTGTTGGTTACGCATAACAGACCAAAGGTTACCGTTTGTATAATAGAAAAAAGAAAATGTGAATGTGAAGAAGTAGAGTCTGTTCAAATGCCAAAGAAAGGAAGGCCAAAGTTAGATAGAAATGGAAAAAGAGGTCGACCAAAGAAATTTCGTGTTGTGGAAGCTGCTTCAAATACTTTACTGAATTGTTCTCATTTTACGAAGAAGATCCGAAATCAGCGGAAGCAATGCAGAGTAAAAATGCGAAAAGGTGGAAAGAGGCAATGGATAAAAAGTTCGAAAGTTTGGAAAAGAAAAATACGTGGCGACTCGTAGAAAATCCGAAAAAAGGGGTTTTTGTGACAAAAAAAAAAAAAACAGATTTGTTGCTCAGGGTTTCTCACAGCAACCTCAAGTGGATTATAAAGAGACTTACGCCCGACTATAAGAATGTCTGCTGTACGTATGTTGTTTGCCATAGCCGCTCAAAAGAATTATTTGCTGAATCATATTGACATCGTATCTGCATATTTGAATGGTGAGTTGGAGGAAGAAGTCTTAATGAGACAACCCCAAATGTACGTCAACGATAATCATCCTGATCCTGTTTGCAACCTCAACAATACCCTTTATGGACTGAAACAAACAGCAGAGATTGGAACAAAAAACATAATAATTTTCTAGGAGAGATTGGGTTCGAGCGATGCAAATCCGACAACTGTCTATAATAGAAAAAAGAAGACAACAACAGATTAGTTCTACTAGAGAAATGGCAAATGAACGAATGTAAAATGGCAAGTACACAAAATAAATGACATTGTTTTGAAAATATGTTCAAAAGAGAATTATTTTAGATATGACGTCAAAAATTTCCTGCTGAATTTTTAAATTGTTGATTTTTTCCAACTGTGCAGGAGACTATATATTAGGAGGAAAAAAATCATCATTTTACCGTGCTGAAAATTTTACCTTAAAGTTAGTTAGTTTTCAAACGAACTCGTGGAGCACCATCGTGCAATGCTTTGAAAAGAAACTGATCGTTTCATGAAAACTGAAAAAGATTGTGCAGCGCCGGGAAAAGTGTCTGATCTTTGGATGGTTGAACTCATCGAGTCCAATATTGCAAAGCTACTGATATCTCCTGGGGAACTCCAGGGACCGTCGAAGAAGGACTTTTAATTTCATATTCTTCGAGGGAGGTTCTGCTTCAGCCGTTGTGTATGCCATAGGATTCATTTAGGGATTAGCACAGCAATACAATCGGGTTTCCGTATTGTTTATGGGACGTAATCCGCATGAAAATGTAAATAGTAACGAATTTTGGTCGGAATGATCACAAAACCACAGATTGTTTTTCAACTTTATAGCTCGACGTTTCGCGACCATAACTGTATACAGCCGTAAACTATATTTTTCCAACTTTTTGCCGAAAAGAACCACAAAAAACATCGAATATAACTAACTCCGTAGGACTGGCAAAGTATTTGAGTTAGCCGGACGAAAGTGCCATTTTCATTATTAAATATCGCTCTCACATTCAGTTATATTGTAAAGTACGAATCGGCGATCCAGCACTAGAAAAGACCAATATTTGCGTAGCAAGTTCATATTGGTGTGTATGTGATGACATCATAATATTTAACATAGGAAAATTAACCTATACGAAATAACCTATGGAAAACTAGTGTCCGTATTAAAAAACTTGAGCAGAAATGTCTCAAATCCCCTGTCGTAAAAGAACTCCAAAATAAAAAAATGTAGATGGTCGTTAAGAAGTACACCAGTAATGATCCAGCCGAAGAGGGTGTTCTGCGCTATGAATGAACCCAGTACATGTATCCTGTAGCAGGATTTTCGGATAAAGATCTACGCCTAGTAGTAGATCAACAGGACGAGGAGAAAATGATCAGGTCGGCCAAACGAAAATATGAATATTGTAACGTCTAATGTAGAGGATGGCAGATTTTCTGTTGGTAGAACCAGAGCGTTTTCTTCCATTGTCTGCGTAGGGTCCAATAGATAACTGTTTTTAATGGAACTGTGCTTATGAAATATGTGAAATCGAAGCTTGAATATTGTTCACTTCTATGCTCTTCGGAAACAAAAATAACTCTGAAGCAGGATCTATCAAAGACCTTGCTGGGTACGTAGTACCTTCGTGCACATAATAGACCATAGCTGTGCCTAACTATGAAGTACTATGAAGTAACTGTCAGCTTGAAGTTCCCGGGGTAATAGCGTAGAGTTCATAGGTAATCTCTGAAGACGCAGGAAGGCTAGAATAGGATCAGAGTCTTCAGTCGACACATCATAATTTGACATGGATGAAATACACCATTATGACTCTTTGCAATTTTTTAGAACTTCAATTGTTTCTTTATCTAGAACTGGAAGGTAAAATATAAGCTTCATGTGGTGGTTCACCAAAAAAAATGTGGATTGTCGTATGTTGATATCAACGCACTTCATGCTTAATTAAAATGTTTATTCATAAACAACACAGTTTCATGGTTTTGTTGTTCAAATGCCATAAAAAAACTCAATATCGTTTAAGCCGCTAAGTTTTATGTAAATTGTAGAAAGTAAGTCCCTGAATGTAGACCAGGAAAGAGAATCGATATTGTTCACTTCGATGTCATAGGATGCCAAATTTAACCTGTGGCCGGAATTTTCATATTCACAGAATCTGAAAGATGAATATTTCCATATGATTGCTTTTTAATTGAAACGAGGCATTGAAGGATTGTTACTGCTACAGAAAACTTCGGCGGTAGTTCAACTAGATATTCATCATAGAGGCACTTCTGAATGTAGATTTTTGTTTGGAAAAAATGCAAAAAATATACGTATTTCCTAAAATATTATTGAATTTGTAATTCAAGTTGAACGAAAATGCAAATGCCTAGGAAATCATTATTTATTTTACGAAAATACACGAAGCATTCACACACCCAAGAAGGTATTTAAAGAATAAAAAAGCAGATTTTTTTTATAAATTCGCATTGTACGGACATAAATCTTTGTCGAATGTAGGGTGTTTTTCATAAAAAATACCACAAAACTTATTAATTTTTGCTATTAGAAGAAAACAACACAAATTTTATTTGAAAATGACACTTTGAATTTTTCAACAAATAAAATAATATGTGAAAGAAACATGCCAAAATATAGAAATAAATAGCGAAAATGTGAAACTCTGGATCATTGTTGTATGTATATTTGTTGTAAGCAAAAACCATAATACGCAATTGATTCCATTGTTGTTTAGAGAAACAAAAGCTTAGGCAAGATCGTTGTGACATGGATACTTCTACGGCATCTTCGTTTAGTGGTGTCAAGAAGTCGAAAAAATTCCTTGGTGTGTGTTTCCGCTATAAGGAAAAAACCATAAACAAAAGTGCAATCAAAGGATATTGGAAAGATACACCAATCACAATGAAAGATGTCTTATACGTTGAATTTCCTAAAAATGTTGCTCTTTCGAAAAGGGATAGAAAGGTTATTATGACAGCTCCCAAGAAAGGAAGTTTGTACAAATAGCAAATAAAAATTGAAGATAGGGCAAATGCAAGTTTAAGTACAACTGACTCGGGAAAATTATGGCATTAAAAAATGGGTCACCTCGAAATAAAATGGTTGATGGTTTGCAAAATGTTAAGCCTGTAGGCATATGCAATGAATATGTTCAGGGTAAGCAATGTCGTCGTCCTTTTAAAGATAACCTCCAAAGTCCAGTCTAATTCTCGAAACAATTCACAGTGATATATTTGATCCGCGAACACGGGATGGTCAGAGGTATTTTGTAAGCTTCATAGATGATTATAGCCATGTATCTACTCAAGAGAAAATCAGACAAATTTGTCGAATTTGAATCAATGGCTATGGTAATGCATAATACCTCGATATCAGCCGTAACTGTAGACCAATGTACAGAATATCTTTTAAACAAAGCAAATGAGTATTTTAAAAGAAAAGACATTCAGCTTCAATACACAGTTTCTTATACTCCACAGCAAAACGGGGTTGCTAAAATATTTAACTGCACTTTGGTTGAAAAAGTAAGGTCTATGTTTATAGAATCTGGTTATCCAAAAAAAATATGTGGTGAAGAAGCCTTAACAGCAACATATCTTATAAATAAAAACCCCTGCAAATCTCTTTCTGACAAAAAGATACCTGCCGAATTGTGGTACAAGTTTAATCCTAACATTTCAAACTAAAGGTTTTTGGATATAAGGCATTTGTCTGGGTTGCCAAACAAATCACACGAAATGGTAATGGTGGGTTATACGTGTAATGGGTACAGATTGCAACGAGAAAGAGGGGGAATATGTAGAGAATCTGGTTCCTGCTAAACATTTCAGTAATGATGAAAGTAATTCAGATGATGAATTGGTTTCAGTAGAAAATGAAAACGATATCGATTCTGGATAAATGAGTTAACTACTATAAACGAAAATGAAGCCACGGCTACACAATCTGAACCACCAAACCCTGAAACTGTTTCATTGGAGCCAAGAAGAAGCGAAAGATTAAGGGCGAAATTAATAGGTTATATAAAGCAAATGCCAATTCTACAATTTCCAATTGTGGAGCCTAAAACATATGACGAAATCATGAGGGATTCCTTTAAAGATAATTGGATGAGAGCTTTGAAGGAAGAGCTTGACTCTATCGAAGAAAATCGTGTTTGGTTTTTTTCACGCTTTGTCAACCAAAAAGTAGTAGTAAGTAGAAAAGTATTGAAGTCCAAATGGGTATTTGGCATCAAAGAGGAATCAAAGCTTAAACATATATCAACCGAGTCGCAAGTGACAGACACGTTTACAAAATCATTGAATACAAGCTTGTGACACTCTGAATATTTAATTTTTTTTTTAAATAAGTCAGTAATTTTAATGTCGTTTCAATCACATTGGTTTGCACTTTTTGTTGAATACATATTTTTGTGGGAAATATTTTTCTTGACTTCAAAGTTGATTTTCCTTCGTGTATATACCATTTTTCAAATTTGTTTTTTAATTAATAAAGTTTTTATAAAAAGAAATTAAACCACCGAGTTTTATCTCTGTCCGCCGTTCGCGGAAGCATAGCTGAATGCTATCGGACGCGTCCACAGGTTGCGGATAGTGCGACGTCCGATAAAAATATTGGGCAGCTGCGAATTAAGTAAGCAGTCGCGGACAGCCTTGCGGTTTCTAGGGGGAGAGTCTCGATCTAAATACTCGAGTGCCTATGATCACTGGACTCGACGAGGCGAAGTCACTGGCGCGCCTAAACTATCCAGTCAACGGATTGGTCCACCGCAACGGACTCCCTAACACTGGGGTGTTATGTAAGCCGTGCCCATCAGTGTTCCAAGGTTTGAAGTCAGGATACCGACTGCATTCGAACGGTTGCGTTGATACCAGGACCCTTGACGAGCATTAGACTTAGGTGGCAAGTTCTTCCCATGACATGTCATGGCGGACCTCGTCACCTCCAACGTCCAAATTTTTATATGGAGAATAATTTTAATACAACAAACAACAAAACAAACACCGACAACATGTCAACCGCCTCTTCGGAGGCACCGACGCGTAATACGGGTGGGGACGAGACTCTGCTGACGTACGGAGACGTAGTATGCGAGATCATACAAAAACAGAGTGAACAGCTGTCCGCTCTTCTTGAGAAGACAAAACCCCTTAGGCTTAGCCAGGAGAGTGTACCTTCTAATTTGAGATCGATCCACCGTCATACCCTTATCCGAGAAGAATGAAGCAGTCCAGAAAACTGGAGAGGTTGCTCAAACCGGTGAGGCCAAAACTCGACGAAGGAATTTTATCGGAGCATACCAACCTCCGGGTCAAGGAAGGCGTCGTGGAAGGTGGCACTAGTGCCCCTATCAACCGCGACGACTCCGGATCGAAAGAGGGTAAAGCAAAGCGGGGCTACAAAAGGTCGGTGAGGTACTGCAAAAGCTTCATCGGCCGCGATCTCCTACAGATTACGGAGAGAGTAAAGAACCTAATCAATACGAGCCTAAAGGAAGTGCGAAAATTCGAAAAAAATCATCCGCAAGTGCCAAAATGTTCTCTTGAGAAGGAACTTGCCCCTCTCCTTACAGACCTACGAACGAGGCTGGGGTGGGAAGCAGCAAAACTCCAGAGATTGGAATAACAGCTTCGGCTGTTGCACCATCGACGGAAGTATGCGCTGCTCCCACCGTATCTGATGCAGGACAGTGGAAGAAAAGAAAGAAAAATACCCCTGACGGAAACAATGCTCAGGTGGTTCCAAAGGAAACCAAACCCTTCTCGCGGTTAACGTTGAAGAGAGGACGGTCAACTGAGGAACCGCATCCCGAGGCAAAGAAGCCGTCAACGGGTAATCTTCCTCCTCCATCACCGGCGTCATCAACACCCGTTTTTGCAAGAAGGAAGTGTCTCGGCCGGTTCAGGCAGCCTCTGCAGACCCTAGATCTGTTAAGGCCAAATCTGTTACCGCCAACCTTCGAGCCAACACAATAGGAAAAGGAAACATTCCCAAACCACCTACCAGGACAATCTCCGTGCAGCGGTCATCGACCTAGCTTCTCATTGAGGACCGTCTGAGGGAGTTGGGAGATCCAATACGGCAGTGCTACCCTCTACAAAGAAGTGAAGGTCATCTGCTGCGAAAACGAGGAGTCCAAAAACTTCCTCGTGACCGTAGTAGTTTGCTTTCAAGGCCTTTGGGATGAAAGTGCACTTGCGCTGTATCCCTTGAGGAAATTTCTTGTAGGAGAATATGGGTACCGCCACTGTTTCTCTCCGTATGAGACGTTGATGTTCTCTCAGGCATACAAACCGTGACCGTATAGAAATAAAAAGATAAATAAATAAAACAAAAGAAGGATTAGTTTAAATATGATATAAATAACCGTTTATTGAGATGTTGTGAGAGTTGGTCAACCCGAGTCGACAGATTACCTCTTTTATGCGGTTAGCTCCGTAGCTAGCAAGAGAGTCACTATGAATGCCAAGTCGCAATGCATCGAGGTGGCTGGATGCACCGATGCTTCCAGGAAATCTCTAACAGCAACACGGGCTGAGAGAGTACCCAGAGAGAGTTGTAGAGAAATGACTTGGAAAAGCTGCCCACGGTCCGAGCTGTGCGAACGTAGGCCCCAAGAAGAGTTGTAGGGAAAATCTTCAGACTAGGAAGGCTTTCTCCCTACGGTCCGAGCCAAGCGAACGTAGGCTCCAAGGGGAAGTTGCAGGCAACCTTTTAGCCCAAGAATGCATCTCTCTACGGTCCGTACTAAGCGAACGTAGGCTCTCTGGATCGTTTGGCAATTTGCAATTCTAACTTAAACATTCCCGCCCACCTTGAAACATTGGACAATGTTACAATAATTATAAATATAAATTAGTTTGCAATATTAATTATTCTCGAATTCGCTTGTACCAAATTGCGTGGAATCAATATAATTCGTATTGGCAATTTAATTTATGGTAGCAAGCAATGTAATTCAACGGTTCCCGAGATCCCTTTGACCATAAATTAAATAGACTCAACAAGTTAAGAACTTAATCAAGGTAACTTAATGGTAACAAGACGTGAGATCAGTTTCTAGTGAGCGTATTTCATATTTTGTTTATTAATTCATTTGTAAATTGATAACGAGTGTATGAGCTTAAAATTATCCATCCAAAAACCGTATATTGTGGCATAAATAATCCACACAAGAAGAAAGCATAATTTAATTAGCGAGAACGACGCGCTTTTTTCCTCGTGACGAATGGCTACCAAATCGTTGACATCTACTTTGCGTTCTGGAAATATCCATTTATGCCTTTTGTTCAAACCTTGAGAATTCTCTTCCCGTTTTCTATTACAAACCGATTGAGTTACAGCTGAGCCTCTGCGAAATCGATTAACCGGAGAAGACAATATTGAAGCGCCTAACAAATTATCCTTCTCTTTGAAATGCAGCTTGGTATTAAAAACATGCATATGTTTTGCTAACAGTGGACCTGTTAGAATCCAACCAAATACTGAATTTTGAGCTACAAGTGACCCTAGTACCTTTTGATGAGCCCCCTCCAACACTATCTGAGGATACAAATCAGCACCTATCAACAAATCTACCGGACGACTGTCAAAAAGGTGAGAATCCGCTAGTGGTAGCTTGGGCAACTGATCAAGGAGATCAGACCGAACAACAAATGAGGGTAAGTTTTCTGAAATCTGAGGTAAAACGAAAGCAACCGTTTCAATTTGAACCGAAGAATGGTGCCGAGATCCAAGACAAAGTGAACAACTTTTCCTAGATATGCAGAGACGGAACCGTTGACACCAGAAACCGTAGCAACTACCGAACGTACTGGTAGGTTAATTGCTTTTGAATGCGATCAGTAACGAATGATGCCTCAGACCCAGGATCAATGAGAGCCCGAACCGGATAAGAGACACCCTGATGAAGGATATTTACCATAGTTGTACCCAGTAAGACTTTTCTACTCTGCGAATTGTGAAAATTAAAGAATGATGAGTGCCGTTGCAAATACTACACCGATTTGAACTTTTGCATTCTTTAACTGAATGTCTCCGAGACAGACAGTTCCAACAACATCCCTGTGTTTGGACAACAGACAATTTCTTACCTATCGACAATGTTCGGAATTTTGGACATGACCAAAGAGAATGGTTTTGTCTAGGGCAGAGGGAACAAAAGAATTCCGAAGTGGATTTGGCGTGAACATTCACCGAAGCGCTAGTGAAGTGAGGCTGAACCCTGGCCTGATTAGATCTTGTATGTGAATCAGGTCCCTTAATGTCCCGTAAACAATCAAGAGCCTGAATTCTCTCTGTCAAAAATGCATCTAAATCTGACCACAAAGATAATGCTGATTTATCCCGTATACTTTGCTCCCAAAAGGTGACCGTTAACCTAGGCAAACGTTGAATGCACAAAAAGACCAAAATAGGATGCCATTGATCAGTTGGAATTTCGTAAACAGCCATAGCCGACAAGCAGGCGTTTATACCCCGTTGAAGAATTTTTAAATTGGAACTAGTCTCTCGATCTACCGTGGGAAGGTCAAATAAAATCTTGAGATGACTATTCACAAGGACTCGTTTATTATAAAAAGTACTCTATAAAGTGGTCCAAGCTAAAGTTAAACTTCGGTGAGTAAGACGACATTTTTTTACTATTTCCCTAGCTTCCCCGGACGTTTTCTGCACTAAATGGCACAGTTTCTCAATATCACTTAAGCGGGCATTGTTTATGTAAACCGTGGAAAATAAATCCCGAAAAGTCGGCCATGAAAGAAAATCTCCTTTGAAAACTTCAATATCGCACGGAGGAGACGTTATTTCTAGCACTTTTCATTGAATCAACTTCAGAAGCAATTGTATCGACCTGCGTTCCCATATCCTTAGATGTTCGGGACGACGAACTCAAATTGGGAACTGCGTTTTCCGAAGTTTGAACTAATGACACAATAGAACCATTTAAGATAGAATTAGAAGGTGACGATGGGAGTTTCCGATATTTGGTAAGTCTCCGCTTTATGGCCGAAAGACATTTAATATATGTCTGATGCGAAACCTCATATTTACTGTCTACTGAATCGATATCCTCTTTTTGTGAATCTACCGATGACATCAAATAGTCCAGGCATTTATCAAACATTTCCTGAACTTTAGCCCACAATTTCTCGATTTCAGCGCAGCGAACCTCTAGTTCAAACTCATCTATATCCTCATCGCGCACCAAATTAAAATGTGCATCAAATTTAATGAGTGCATCCGAAGCTCTAATAAACATGTCCATAGGTGTGAATGGCATGGTGAATAAGTATTCCAACCAAGAAACAAAAGAATTAAATCGCTGAAGATTAAATCTTCTTCCAAAATGCAAGAAAAGAGCAATTGATAATAGACTAGTATCCAAAATAAATATTTGGTATGCAACTAGGATATAAGTTTTCGAAAAATAATCCCACTAATTATATTTTCTACGTTTCAATAAGACCGTTCGCAGCGAGAAGAAAAAACAAACTTCAAGAAATATCAAACCTTTGATATTCTAAAGCGACATAAATCCCAATTTTCCAAGAAAAATAAATTTTATTTTTAAATACCAATATGACCGTATGGTATGCAGGGCAATTAACTCAAATTTAATAAAAATACAAAATAATATAATACAGTAATAACAACCTAGCCAAGCAAATTTTTTGTATAAATATATAGAAATGAACTGTATTTGCTTCCTACTAAAATATCACAATTTGACATATATGGCTGGCTGTAGGGTGCAAAATCCCGTTGGTAGCAAAAAAGTAATTAAATTTAGAAAAAACACCAAATGACTATTTTCATAAATTTATTTAAAAATAAATAACGAATTTTTTAACCTTCGACCCACTGTGCGGCGAAACAACGAAAATAGACTAAACGAAATAAAACACAAGCGACGTCAGCAGCGTAGTCGACGTGCTTGTAGTGGTAAGTGCGTGAGCGGCAACTGACTGCGTTGCTGTTAGTAAACGAAAGCTCTCAGAACAACGGTACGGAGTTTAATGTTTTTTTTTCTTTTCGTTTGGTTCTTGGGTTACCGATGCCAAAAGAAGAAGTATTGTTTATGTTAATGCAGATATGCAGTGAAACAATGAGTGCCTTGTAATGAGAGTCTAACAATAAAAAATAGGAATAGGTTGGTTAGCGACTGATCGAAACGAAGTAGAACACCACTATGTAATAAACACTAGTTAATCAGCCAATGCATGTATGAAAAAATAAAAAAGAAGTAATAGATGTTGCGGAGAGTAGGGTGACGGACGGACGGCCAGCAAATAAATATTTATTGCAATAATTTCCGAAAAGGCACTCGCGACTTTTGGTTTTCCTTTTTTTTATAATTTTTTTTCGTTCACTTTAAGAAAATGATTTCACGTACTTGTTTTTTTATGCGATGATCGATGAAGATGATGTTGTTGTTTATGATGTGTGTGATGTGGACTGTATGTGGTTGTGGGGGGATGATTTTCCTTGTTTTATGCCTGAGAAAAAGGGAAAAGATCTGGTAAAAGATCCGGCTCGATTGGATCAAATGTTTCTCTCCGTATGAGACGTTGATGTTCTCTCAGGCATACAAACCTTGACCGTATAGAAATAAAAAGATAAATAAATAAAACAAAAGAAGGATTAGTTTAAATATGATATAAATAACCGTTTATTGAGATGATGTGAGAGTTTGTCAACCCGAGTCGACAGATTACCTTTTTTATGCGGTTAGCTCCGTAGCTAGCAAGAGAGTCACTATGAATACCAAGTCGCAATGCATCGAGGTGGCTGGAAGCACCGATGCTTCCAGGAAATCTCTAACAGCAACACGGGCTGAGAGAGTACCCAGAGAGAGTTGTAGAGAAATTACTTGGAAAAGCTGCCTACGGTCCGAGCTGTGCGAACGTAGGCCCCAAGGAGAGTTGTAGGAAAATCTTCAGACTAGGAAGGCTTTCTCCCTACGGTCCGTACTAAGCGAACGTAGGCTCTCTGGATCGTTTGGCAATTTGCAATTCTAACTTAAACAGCCACCTTCAGTGGTTCCGAAACGCGTGCTGACAACATTTAGTAAACAAAAACCTAACCTCAGTACGGACAGCTGTCGTTTAGTCGGCTCAAGCACGGAGGAGGGAGGCCTGGTAGTCAAAGTATCCATTGATACATCTGGCCAGGAATACTTTCAGGCATGTGTGGGGAAACTGCACTTCGGCACAGAATGGATTCGGTTCCGTCGTCGCAGTAGGAGGAAGGAAGCCGCAGTTGCTCAACTTTGTGTAGATTAATCTGCACCACTGCAAGGCAGCCGCGGCTGAGCTTCTCTTGTCCCTCACCAAATTTGAAGTAGACATAGCCCTTGTCCAGGAACCTTATATAGTCAAAAATAGGGAGACTGGGCTAGGGAGTGAGTGGCACATCACCTGTGCCAACTCCAATGGATAAAATGTTAGAACGTGTATCGTCGCTAACAAGAACTTAAATTTAATCTTCTTCAATACGGCGGATAGATTGGAGTCACGAGTCGAAAGGGTACTCTCCAACTACCTTCCCTTTGAGTGCCCCGAGCTGGGAAGCAGAGGCAATCTCGTCGTTGGATGTGATGCTAACGCTCGCCATTTCAATGGGGCAGTAAGGATACGAACGTAAGAGGTGAATCCATTTTTAATTTTATTTTAACACATAATCTCAAAATATGTAACAGGGGAAATGAGGCAACATTTCAAAATAGGAATAGGGAGGAAGTCATTGATCTCACCCTTACTAACAAGGATGAGTCACTCGTACTGAGTTGGAAAGTTTCCGCCGATTGTTCCTTTTCGGACCACCGGAACTTTTCATTCCAGGCATCAGTAGAGGGTTGCTTCAAAAACAATATAGGAACGCGAGAAAGGCTCGTTGGGACAAATTTGCGGAGCAAACTGAATGGAAACAGCGACCTAAGTGTAATTTCCCAATAGACTCCACCTCAGATGTGGACGAGTCCGTTATTTGATAATTAAAGTCCTGATTGGGAGCTATGAAAGAGCTTGTCCGCTAACTTTCCCGGGAAAAAGGTGCCAACCTGTCTGGTGGTCGAAAGACCTAGACCAGCTCAGGAAGACAAGCAGACGTTTTTATAATAGGGCCAATAAGACCAAACTTGGTACGGACTGGAAGGCTTACAAATCAGCCTTCAACAAGTACAACAGTGAAACCAAACGAAGGCTTTGGGTTTGATTTACTGAAATGTCAAAGCAGCCTCCAGATTCCGTAGCGTACTTTCAAAGGATCCCCAATCCATTGGATGCATAAAGCGGAATGACGGTAGCTGGACTGACTCTGGTCTAGAGACACTTTACCTGTTAGCCAGTACTCACTTTCCGAACTGCTCAGACGCGGTAAATCACCAATTGTTAGATCGGTCTAGTCAGCATTGGGGGCGGAGAATTAAAGGGTGACTGAGAGAACTGTAAGCGCTCCCAAGTTTTTGTTGGCTATAAACTCATTCAAACCTTTGAAGTCGCCGGGACCGGATGAAATTATTCCCGCCATGGTGCAGCATGCATCGTCGGCAATAATATCATTTCTGGAGGCGATTTTTAAAGCTTGCCTGCGTCTCTCTCACATTCCATCACTGTGGAGGGAAGTTACAGTCACATATATTCCCAAGGCTTCCAAGGACTACAGGCTTATTCGTCACTCATCCTTTCTATTGAAAACGCTGGAGAGATTCTTAAGCATTGAGATTAGATTTATGATATCCTCCGACCTCGTTGAGCACAGCTCAACATGCATATATGACTGGCAGATCTGTGGAATCAGCGCAACACGATGTCGTGGGTTGTGTATAGAACTGAACCTGGACAACTAGTGCTTCACTTTCGCAGCCTTTCTCGATATCGAGGGAGCCTTCAATAACGTCACACTCAAGGTAATTTATAGTTCCCTAGCAAAACTTAGTATACCACCACTCCTAGTTGACTGGATTGATGTTATGCTCAGCAGCAGAATCATCAACTCAAGCATCGGGGAGTGTTATGTTAGGAAAACGGTCACTAGGGGCACCCCGCAAGGAGGGGTTCTGTCACCACTACTCTGGCTTCTGGTGATAAATGGCTTACGCTGCTAATGTTGTCTTCTGATTGCTGGGAAATTTCTGCAAACTGATTCAAATCTTATGCAGGGAGCTTTAGTTAAACTCTCCAGATGGACACGCTGCAATGGACTTGGCGTAAACCCATCAATAACTGAGCTCGTAGTCTTCACAAGGAAGGGGAAAATACCAGACTTTTCCCTGCCTTTCCTGATGTTGTTATGTTAAGCCTTTCCTCGGAAGTCAAATACCTTGGTACCATCCTAGACTAGAAGCTAAAATGGAAGATTAACATCGAGGAGCGACCAAAGAAAGGCTTAATTGCACTTTATTTTGTGCAAAAATTCCATAGGAAAAAGCTGGGGTCTCAAGCTTCACATAATCAAATGGTTATATGAGTCTGTCGTCCGACCAATGGGAAGCATAGTAAATCTGGCTATAGCTATCGATTATATACCACCTAGGCACAGTTTTGAACTACTTGATATGCATATACCTAACAGAACCGTCTGGACCCGAGACACTCTACCTTTTTATACTGATCGATCTAAGATGGAAAGTGGAACGGGAGTCGGGGTCTACTGTGAAAGTCTAAGTATCCAACGATCCTTCAAACTAAACATCGACTGTAGCGTGTTTTAGGCAAAAATCTTTGCTGTCAGGAATGCAATAGAGCTGCTGGCAAATTGAATCAATGAACTGGACGGACCGGTGATTATATATGTCGATAGTCAAACGGCCCTGAATGCTCAAAATGCATTTACAATCAAATCTACAGTTCTGAAATACAGGAATGCCCTGGAAAAGATTCGGTCCCTGGGCACTGCAAGATATCTGGCAATGAATTGACCAGACGCGGATCTGAGTCAGTAGATCTAGGGATTGAGAGTTCAGTGAAGCCACTCTAATGCCACTTCTTAAGCATTGCATAAGCATTATATTGGGAAATTTCAACAGAGCTGGCTAACTGGAAGGGGATGTAATGACTCTAGAAAAATTTGGCCGGTGAACTCCGAAAGGTGATCAAGGTCACTTATATCCATGACGAAGCTGACTTGAAGCTTGTGGTGGGCCTAATTACAGGACACTGCAACATAAATGCCATGCCATCCAAATGGGGGGTGACGATACTGAATACTGCAAGCATTGACAGGACGAGGATTTTTTTTATTTCTTCACTTTTCGATATTCATTCCTCTTCTTCCCTCTATTCTATTCTCGTATTTTCCTAATTAGGATGAACACAATGAGCCAAAAGGTCTCTGAGTGGAGCGGTTGTTTTTCTACAACCGCGCATCCTTTAACCTAACCTAACCTATCTCTGCAATAATATTATAAGGAGAACACAGTCTTAAAATCTTTTTTGACCCCTGTTTAAATAATGTAGATTATTTATTAGCCATTATGAATGTCAGTGTACTAGATAAGAAATTCATACATGGAATTGGTATTAAATTTGAAGTCATGGAATTCGGATCAGTAATTGCAATCTCTCTTATCTTACGCGTTTTTATTCGCATGTACGCATTTACATGATTATTTGGGGACATCAAACCATCACTGCCCTGCGTTGCACGGTTTCCAATTTTTCCTCGGTATGTTGGTAAAAAGTGAAATGTGGAATTCGCTCTGAGAAAGTACTTAGAGGCATCACGAACGAAATACTGAAATCAATTTATACAATGATGCAGTTTATACAAAGATGCAAGTATTTTTTTACAACTTGCCTGGAGACCTACGTAATAGAAACAGTTTTTAATTTTTGGCATTTAGTATGTATGTCTTTCGCACTGTCTCGTACTGTGGATGTGAAAAAGTCAGCATTTAAAACGAACATCAGTGTGTAGCAAAACAGAACGATTTTAGTTTTACGATTTAAATAGTACCTTCTTAAGGAATCACAGTGTTGCCGAACAGTTATTCGCTCCACTTATGCATAGTGATAGTAACGGACAGTAACTGAAATCGCGCCCATAAAAGTAATTTAAGGCATTTTTCTCTTATATATTGTGGACCTATATAGGCATTTCTCTTCCAGGTGGTAAAGTAAAAAAGTGAACAAGTAAAAAAGCAGACAAGTTCAGCCGGGCCGAACTTTTATTACCACCATTTCGAAGGAGCCTAAGGAATTTCAAAAAAATCGAAAACTACCACTTAAATGAAAACCGTCATATGGGGGCTATACGAAGACGTGGACCTGCATACGAATTTTTTTGCCATAATACCGAATATCGGGAGGTACCGTTATATGGGGGCTATACAAAGACGTGGACATGCATACCAAAATTTTTGTCATAGGTTGAAGTACACATTACGAACTTTAAAGATGGATTTTGGAATAAATCCCGCTAAATTTCCAATGTCATGAATAAATGTCGCTAAATTCACGAAAATACCAAATATCGGGAGATACCGTTATATATTTTTATACAATTTCATTGAAAATTTTTGCTAAAATCATCAAAATACCGAATATCGGGAGTACCGTTATATGGGGGCTATAAGATATCGTCGACCGATGGACCCCATCTTCCAACTTGACCTGCCTGCAGACAAAAGACTAATCTGTACAAATGTTAGTTCCCTATCTTTATTCGTTTTGAACATAGCGTGATAACAACAGACGGAAGGACGAACAGGGCAAATCGGCTAAGAATTTTACGCTGTATATATCATATCAGCGTCATGTCTAAAATTATTATTTCGACGAGTTATAAACGGAATGACGAAATTAATATACCCTCCACAATATGTGTGGTGGAGGGTATAAGAGTGGCCGTGAGCACACTTAGTTTATGTGATCAGCTATCATTTATCAGTGAGTGCCAATGTTGTAATTTACAAGAATATTTAAACAAAAAGGAATCAATAATCAGCAATGACAATAATTATACGCTTAAAATGCAAAACACAAAACGAAAGGAAAATATGAAATTATGTGATTATGGTGGTGTGTATGTTTTGTTGTAACCAAAAACCACATTGACACTGTTAATTGTTGTGCTAAATGCCAAATGCGGTCTCATAGGTGACGGACGCACATTTATACTTGTCGCAAAATGACCGAAGGCTTTGTTTTATTTTATTACCACAACAATAACAATGTTCGGTATGTCACTTTAAAAGTAATTCACACGGTAAATGACAAATTAATGGAAGTAAATTTGTGGCAATGGTGGAAGCGATGATCTTTGTAGTTCTCGGTGACGTAGTCGTTGCATACTCGGAGAGGAGGATCGTTGAATCCGATGTTTACTGTGCTACAGTCCTTCGTTTGTTATTTTTCCTTGGAAAGGATTAAGGTAGACCAAAAAATCTGGCTCGAAGGACCAATTTTTGCGGAGCAAAGTTGAAAGTAAAACAAATGAAAACAAGTTAAAAAGCAGTAAGTTCGGCCGGGCCGAACTTTTAATACCCCCCACCATTTGCAACGAATTTGGAAATTTTCAAAAAAATAAAATCCTTAAAAAAATCTTTTAAAATTTTAAAAATACCGAATATAGCCGTTATATTGGGGTCTATACGACGTGGACATACATAGGCATTGTTTGTCATAAGCCACTACCATATTCAAATTCGAAACTTGAAATAAACGGTGAATAATGTAGCTAAAATCATCAAAATACCGAATATAGGGAGGTACCGTTATATGGGGGCTATACGAAGACCTGAACCCGCACAGACAATTTTCTGCCACAGACTGTAGTTCCCATAACGAACTTCAAATACCAATTTTAAAACAATTCCGGTGAATAATGTCGCTAAAATCATCAAAATACCGAATATAGGGAGGTACCGCTATATGGGGGCTATATGAAGACGTGGACCTGCACAGACAATTTTCTGTCTTAGGGTGTAGTATCCATTTTGAACTTCAAATACCAAATTTGAAACAATTCCCGTGAATAATGTCGCTAAAATCATCAAAATACCGAATATCGGGAGGTACCGTTATATGGGGGCTATACCAAGACGTGGACCTGCACGGATAATTTTCCGTCTTAGGGTGTAGTATACATTTTGAACTTCAAATACCAAGTTTGAAATAATTCCCGTGAATAATGTCGCTAAAATCATCAAAATACCGAATATAGGGAGGTACCGTTATATGGGGGCTATATGAAAACGTGGACCTTCATGGCCCATTTACGAACTTAACCTGCCTACTGGAAAAATAAACATGTGTGCAAAATTTTAGCCACCTATCTCAATTCATTCGAAAGATAGATAACGAACTTAACCTGCCTACTGGAAAAATAAACATGTGTGCAAAATTTTAGCCACCTATCTTAATTCATTCGAAAGATAGCGTGATTACAACAGACAGACAGACAGACGGACAGACAGACAGACGGACAGACAGACAGACGGACAGACAGACAGACCCTCCAGACAGACCCTCCATACAGTTAATATACCCTCCATAGTATGGTGGAGGGTATAAAAATACAATGAAATAACATTTGTTCCAACTGAGCACTGTATAATTAACAGGTAATTGTTCGTAAAACAATACTACCCTCGTAAAAAGGGTTTTTAGCAGTAGGGCGAAATTAAACAATAGCCGAAACAAAAGGTTTTTGGTATTTTGAATGACAAGTTTGCTAAATAGCATTGTAGTGAGCACAATTTAGAGTTATGTGACTGTTTAAAATTTTTATATGTCAATTGTCAAAAAGTTGTAAACGTCGAATACGTAGAAAGTGTCATAAACGTATAAAATAACGAATGTACGTTCGATTGATTCGAGTTTATTTGTAAAACTAAATAACTTAATCCAAGAAGACATTTAATAAACAATAAATCTATTATAGTAACACTGACACTGCTCCTCGTGTGTGGTGTTGAGTTTCATTAAGTTGGAAGTCAGAATGCTGATGTTGCTACTCGTGTGGATTATTGCATTGCATTCTGTTGGATATTCATAAACAACCATTCCGTCTGGGATATTAGGGTGAGACGACGGAGACTGCGTTAACTCCTCCCACACTTAAGTTAGGGCCGTTCTCGCACCTCTTGTAGCTCTCGATGACAGCTTCAACATCGATGTTCTGCACCACTCGTTTCTGGCGCTATTTTAGAACAATGAAAAGACCAAAAATTAAGATTTAAGTTGATAGCCCCGAAATTGCAGGACCCATCAGTGTCTTTGCCTTTACGTTGATATGCTTAATCTTTGTAGATGAGGAAGACTTAGTATGTCTTGATGACCCGTGATATTGAGAATCGCTATTGAGGCTGTTGCAGGTTTTTCCATTATAATACCTTTTTGATTTCTGTTAATGGATCCATTAATGGTAACTTCGTCCTCAAAGGTAATTAGAAATCTACCGCAAACTGTGGTTGTAGAACCCTGGGTGTTGTTGATTACCGCTGTGTTCTCGTTAAGAATAATGACACCGTCATTAATAATTACCAAAGGTTCAAGGTGACTGGGTCGTGTGTTGCAATGGGCTTGGACGCTTGAATAAAGCTGTCGAGCGCATATTGTTTCCGATAGTTCTTGACAAAATGATGATGTTAGAGTAGCGCTACAATTTCCAATAGCCAACGTTTGTGTTCCGCAATCTGCAACATTGTTGTCAGCGAGGCGTTGTGTTGTTTCATTGTGTTGAACAGGGAAAATAATGATTTTCTTACATTCTTAACTAGGTTTAGGGTCCTTTATAATAAAATGTAATAGCTTACTGTGTAAAAAAAATTTTCAACTCTTCAGTGTCTAAAAGCATGGGGTTAATAATTCCTATCTTTTCCAAGGTGACTGACAATATTAATGATTCGATCTCCCTAATTTTTATTCGATTTCTGGAAAGTAGGGTCTCATACAAGTGATCCGTGCTGGTTTGTTTAGGATTTGTCATTGAAATAATTTTGTTGACGGTTTCTGTCAATTTATTAATTTGTTCCTGAGTTTTTATGTTTATTGATATTTGTTTCTTCATAGCGTTTGCGATTTCATATTGTTTAAATTTAAGTCCCTCGAAGTCATCAAAGTCAGGCGTTCCTGCAATTATTTTAAGAGTTGTTTCTATCACATTGATGCTCCTTGCATGTATTCATGTGTGATAAAGAATAATGTTTGGTGAGGCTTTCAGTTTCATCTGCAATTTCAGAATACAATGTTAAGTTTGTTGTATGTCTCAGGTAGTCAAAATCTCTCCAAATAATCACGTTGTCGTCTGTATTCGGGATGTATTTACTGTTGGAATAGTCCATTAGAGTTGCTGTCGTCGGACGGATGGATAGTATCATTGTCAAAATCAGCTGAAAGAGGTAATTTATTAAAAAAAAGGTAGTAAGGACATGTTCGTTTTATCTTAAATTGTCCTTGTGGACTACCCTCTCTTTTATAAGAACAGTTGTTTCTAGATCTGCTTCAACAATTTCCTCAGAATATAGGTGGGTTAGTTTATTACCTAACCCTTTATTGTTCCTTACCATCACTCTGTCTCCAACATTAAATGATCTGTTCTGTCGAGAGGTGTTGTTAATCTTTTTTCGCCTTATCTTTGCCATCTTTCGATGAAAAGTGGATTATGTCTATTGGTCTTTGGTTTGTCACTAAGTGTATGGTTCGGTTATATTTCACTGTTACAAGTAGGATTAGATCAAGCGTACTCTCAATCTTTTTTTCTTATTTGAGGAATCTTGAGATCTCTGAAAGGGTCTCACCAACATACTCTACGGTTTGCCACAACTTCGTTTGCTATCCTAACCATGTTTGGGAAGTAATAGTCTGAGAGAATTTGTTTAACGTTTTCCTGTGCTGCTCTATGAGCACGATTATGTACGATTACCATCACTCTGTCTCCAACATTAAATGATCTGTTCTGTCGAGAGGTGTTGTTAATCTTTTTTCGCCTTATCTTTGCCATCTTTCGATGAAAAGTGGATTATGTCTATTGGTCTTTGGTTTGTCACTAAGTGTATGGTTCGGTTATATTTCACTGTTACAAGTAGGATTAGATCAAGCGTACTCTCAATCTTTTTTTCTTATTTGAGGAATCTTGAGATCTCTGAAAGGGTCTCACCAACATACTCTACGGTTTGCCACAACTTCGTTTGCTATCCTAACCATGTTTGGGAAGTAATAGTCTGAGAGAATTTGTTTAACGTTTTCCTGTGCTGCTCTATGAGCACGATTATGTTCAGTAACAACTATCTCTCTCTGTTCATTTTTATCAAAAATATCTTGAACCATATTCTTGCAATGCCAAAATTTTGGTGCTGGAGAAAGACTTACTATTTCGTGTTGGATGCACGCAAGAGTAGGTAGATCGCAATGAATGGCATTTACAACATTTGGGCTGACTACTAACTTCGCATCATTGACTAGAGTGTTTTGTCAATGAAGTCAATCATATGGCGGAATTTCTCCGAATAAATGATGAACTTTCTGGTTTTAGGAAAGTTCGCCTCGTGGAGTATAATCTGGTTCTTGAAACAGTTGACGGGTTTGTCAGTTTCGTCAATCGTATGAGTCAAAGATATCTCACTGTGTACTGTCGCTACCTCTGATGAGATATCATCTTCCAATGCATATAAGATCTGAGAGTCTGGATTCACGGCGTCGTGTGAATTTAATCCCAAACAATGTATGGCATGTCTTGCCAGATAATTTTTTTTTTGGCGTTATGTTCATCAACAAAGGCCATCCAGCGTTTGATTTTGGCGTTTGGGTTTTTGTCTGAGACCGCAAACGTAAGGGGTTGGTGGTCCGTAAAGATGTTCAAGTTTCTAACACCATAAAGGTAGTTTCTCAATTTTCCTAGAGCCCAAACAATAACTAATAATTCACGCTCATTAGTGGCATAATTTAGCTCCCTTGTGGTTAACGATCTGGAATTCATTCTTATAGGCCTACCATCTTGAGATAACTCTGCCCCTAGTCCTAATGCCGAAGCGTCTGTTGTCAAATCAAATGGCTTTTAAAGTCAGGGTATAAGAGTAAGACATCTTCGGAAGCAAGGATTTCTTTCAACTTTTGGAAAGCTTGGAGTTGATTTTCATCAAAATTAATCTTAATTTTCCTTGACTGAGAGGCGCTAACCTTCCCATTCTCCCCTTTTAAAATGTCATACAGATGTTTTGCTATTGAAGCAAAGTCTTTAATAAAACATCTGTAATAACTTGTCAGGCCTAGAAATGACCTGATATTATAAAGTGTAGTAAGCTGTTCGTAATTGCGAATCGCCTCCACTTTTTCTGGGCACGTTTTGATGCCATCTCTAAATACGGTGAAGCCAAGATATTCAACACTTTCCTTAAAAAAGTGAGATTTTTCACGAGAAACTCTCATGTTGGCAATCTAGTCAAGACCCACGAAATGTGTCTAAATTGGTCTTCCTCGTTTTCGGAAAAAAATTGTAATATCGTCCACATAAACATAACTTCTTTCCAATTTGTTTTCTCAAAACATCATCAATGGCTCTTTGAAAAATGCTAGGAGTATTTTTCAGGCCAAAAGGAAGTCTACAAGATTCATATTTCCCATTTACCACCGAAAATTAAGTTTTCTCTCTATCTTGTTCTGAGAGAGTAATCTGATGAAATCCTGATTTGAGGTCGAGAGTTGTAAAGTACCTTGCTTTGCCAAGGTTTGCTAATATTGCTCTCACCTCTGGAATCGGATATATATCATCGACTGTTATACTATTCAGTTTTCTGAAATCAATGACGAGACGTTTTTTAATGTTTCCTTGCTCCTTGGGTTATTGTATGGGGATCTAGAAGGCCTTATTATTCCATTTTTTAACAATTCCTTTATTTCAGAATTTACAAATTCCGCCACACCCATTGGGTATGGGTAGAGCTTGGAATACGTGGGATCAGTGGTAGTAGTACGAATTGTGGCCACGATATTCGTATTGTATGGAAGTGCCTCGTCGGGGTTTGCGAAAACTCCCGACAAATTTTGCATCATTTCCTTAAATTTCTTCGATATTCCTTGAGGTACCTGAATCTCCTCAATTTTTGTGAAGTTTACATTTGCACATCTTAGGAATTGAAGTTTTTCTATTCCGGAATTAGTTTTTATTTCTTTATTGTTAAAGTCCAATGTAGCACAAGTCTTCGTGAGCTGATCCAGGCCAATTATCCCGCCGAATGTTGACAGTTATGGAAGAATAAAGAAAATGCTATTGGTGTCGAATACGTTAACGACACATTTTTTTGTCAATCGTAGTGAAACCGTAAATTGATTTCACTACGAACTGATTATCTACGGGAACCACATGTTTTAAACCTTCTATAGGTTTAATGTAATTTTTTAAAGCCCCCGTGTCTATTAGGAGTTTTATTCTCTTCCCCGCTATAGTTCTTTCTATGAACGGTAGCAGGGAACTACCTCTAAAAAATTTATCTGATCAAATTCGTCCGCTTCATCAACATCAATGTCACTTGCTTCATTGTCTGCAAGAGTTTGATAGTCTTGGTCTGACTTTGATCATTGTTGGTCAGAAGATTGACTCTCTGGTTCTTCATCCCAGAAAATCTTGCTGTACCACTATTCGGACTCTTTGATCCTTGACCACTTGGAGATGGAACGTCACAGTAATGATTCCTATATTTTGTCGATTATCAACGTCAATAGGTTTAACTGGACTCTGTAAATAAGACTTTTTGTTGTCAGACATACGCCCTTTCGTGAAATGAGGATTTTTCCTTACATAAGGTTCAGCTGAGGAAGATCCAGTTGTCGCTTGATAATTCCTTAAGTTTCCTTTATCGTCGCGAGATCTAACAAAATTAGAAGCAAACAGATACCTAGATAGATAGATTCCACTTCCTGATCTAATGCTAATGCGGTAGGTAGATCAGTCGGCCGAGAACAGTACATTACTTAATTCCTTCTTTGTAGCTGATATGAATACTTGAAGTGCATCCATTCTATATTTTTCATTAAGTGAGGCGGCAATTGCTTTGTCGTAGGTCATCAATGTCTTGTTAGTCAATAAGGTAAGTTTCTTCTCAACTTCATCATAATATTCCAGAAGTGTAAGATTTCCTTGCCGGAGGGTTGATAATTCTTGTTCAATGAGGTAAATCGGACGTTTGCCCGAGTATGTGAAATCGAGACGGGCAATAATTGCCTTGAAGTTAAGAAGTGTATTGAAGGAAGACAAGATCATATCTGCTGATCCCTTTATTTTATTTCGTATGATAGAAACGGCCTGATAGTGCCTCAAGCTGCCATCATATTTCTCAAAAATTTCGTAGGCTGTGTGTGCCGCCTGACGCCATGAAACGTAAGTTTCATGTTTGCCCTCAAAGTCCGGTAAAGATTTTACAATGTCTAATGATTCCTCGCATTGTACTCCAGGTACAATGGATATTTCTCTATAAGTCTCAACATCTGGTGTTGAAACTATGATTTCACTAAACCTGTTTTCAATAAGTTTCAATTGTTTCTCAAAAGTCTGTCTTTGGACAGCTAAAGCTGCCTGAATGGCAGAGTCCACCATGGTCCTTACTTGCTCTGCTGTCGACATTTTTACAGATTCCCTGTGTACAAGTTCCGATACGGTCGAAAGGACTTGTAGGGATTCTAATTCTACTGAGTAGATTTAGAATCGAAGATTATTGTTGAACAGGACGGACAACAATATAAATTTGCAAACTACAACAACACAACAAGTATTCTGACGATACTTACGTTTGTTGTCTGCAAATAAAAACACAAAAAATAAACTTTCAAATTCAAACGTATGACGCTGGCGGTCAGTTTCTTTTGTAATTAATATATTATTTGTTATTGATCTGGCGATCGACACTATGGGTTTTAAAAACTTCAAGAAGAAGAGTGGTTTTTTTTATTGTTGGTGGTGATGGGACCTCATCGATTAATTATTTATCCAGGTCGATGAGGTCCATTTCGATATCATCATCCAAGGGGTTGGGAAGATTCCGAACATGCCGGGCCCCTTGCACTGGTGCAACTGATAGTGCAGTCGCTATCCTCTCCAGCACATCTAAAACTCTATCCAATCTAACCGGTTGTTGTTGAGCTTCCGAAATGTTGTGATCTTGCTCAGTTTGTTGTTGCTGATTTTTATTCTCTTTTTTGGATAGTTGACGTTTTGAATGTGGATTTTTGTTGGCTGTCTGTTCTTTGTCTCGATTTTTCTGCATTTGGCCTTGTTGCTGAATTATTTTAGCTTGTTTTTGTAAATCTTTCGCCTTCTTTTGTAGTTTTTTGGCTTCCTGTTGAAGTCTTTTTGCTTCTTGTTGCGGATTCATTAAATTTCTTATCTGAATACCACTAAGTATTTCTTGTTGTTGTCGTCGTTGTACGTCTCTCTGATTGGCGTATGGGTGAAATCTGGTTGCCGGTAGGTTTCCAATAATTAAGCGATTGCCATTTTCTATTTTTGTTGGTTGCGATGAATGGTGAAGCATGGTGTTGTGGCGAGCACCACACAGTCTACAATTGCCTGACCATAAACAATTGCGGACAAAATGATTTGGCCCCAAGCAATTAATGCAGTACTTGTGAGAAAGTACTACGCCTTCTCTCTGCTCTACAGACATCATCTTGAAGGCTACATTGTTCTATCTAGCCCATGTTCATGATTATACAACTGCAATTAATGTTAAGAGAAAAAGAATATAGACGAAAAGGATGCCATTTAAGGCATGACATGTTAATCAAAGTTACATCTTTTCGAAACACACACACTACTTTCTACTAACAACCATTGACTGGAAGTACACATAGTTTAACAATTGGACGAGATATGATACCTGTTGTAGTTTTAACATCAACTACTCTTACGTGGTCATCATGCCCTTCATACACTTTTAAAACTCGCCCCATTTCCAGTCATTCGATGGCAAAAGTTCATCTTTTATCAAAACCATGTCGTTTTCCTTCAGACTCCGTTGGGGATACTACCATTTATATCGCTTATGCAGCTCTTGGATATATTCATTTTTCCATCTCTTGCTGAACATGTGATGAAGAGCTTTAACCTTTTCCCATCGATTTATAAGTGATAAATCTTCTGTTGGTATTTCTGGAGCAAATATCAGTGACCCACCTCTCAGAAAGTGTGCTGGTGTTAAAGCTTCTAAATCATCTGGATCTTCGGATAACGGTGTTAACGGTCTCGTATTTAAGACACTTTCAATTCTGACTAAAATCGTTGAAAATTCCTCAAAATTGAATTTTCTATCTTTCATTATCTTTTGGAAATGAGATTTAAAACTTTTAACACCTGCTTCCCATAATCCTTCCATATATGGAGCACTGGGAGGGATAAATTTCCATTCGAAGCCATTGACTATGTACTTTTCACATACTTCTTTGGAGCATTTTTTAAGAAATTCTTGATATTCTCTCATAAGTATACTATTCGCCCCTACAAAATTTGTTCCATTATCAGACATTAAACATCTGGGCAACCCTCGTCTACCTATGAATCTCGTAAATGTCGCAAGAAAAGCATCACTTGATAATGCTGAGCAAGCTTCGAGGTGAATCGCCTTTGTCGAAAAGCATACAAATATACAAACATACGACTTTTGGTAAGGGGAATTTCTTAAAGAACCTGCCTTAATCTGAAATGGGCCTGCGAAATCTGCTCCAACATATGTAAAAGGAAGAGTGAAAGCCGTTCGTTCCAAAGGTAGTGCTGCCATTATCTGGGATTTAACAATCATGAACAATTTTCTTTATTGTCCGTCTTAAACTTGGAATGTAAAACTGGCTTCGAACGGTTGACATCATTAACGATATGTCTGCGTGCAGCATAGTTTTATGGATGAATTCTAAAAATATTTTACAGAAATGCGACGAATTTGGCAATATTATTGGGAATCGTTCATCATAGGAAATGTTAGCGTTCGCTAATCGACCATTAACTCTTATTTTGCCATCTTTATCCAAAATCGGATTTAGTGCGCGCAATGAGCTTTGACGTGAAATGTCTTTCGAATTTCTTAAATCATTATACTCTTGCGGATAATGAAACATTTGGGTTGTTCGGACAAGAACCAATTTTGCATGATTTAACTCTTCGTGAGACAGAATCTTACAATTTGACAACTCAGACTTTTCATTTTTTTCTTTACGCTTCTTCATACGAATTATGTATCCTACAACCCACAATGCTTTGTTGTAAGAAGAAAACTTGTTTATTATCAAATTATCTTTATCAATAATTGGTGCACAATGAACAACTATTTTTCGTTGTTCTGGTGGATTTTGTAAAATTATACTTGATTTTGGCCAATTATTTTCAGGACTAAGTAACCATATTGGACCATTCCACCATAGCGAATTACTACATAAATCTTCAGTACTGGAACCTCTAGTTCCAAGATCTGCTGGATTACACTTTGTAGAAACGTGTCTCCATTTACCATTTTCAACATTCTGAAATATTAATGCAGTTCTGTTTGCAACATACGTATTCCATGTGGATGGATGTTTTTGCAACCATCCCAATACAATTGTTGAATCTGTCCATAAATGAACAGAACAATTTTTAATAGTCAAATTTGAGACAACATATTTTACCAAAGATGAGAGCAATACGGCACCACAAAGCTCTAGTCTTGGTAAACTTATTTTTTTCAATGGCGCAACTTTGCTCTTAGCCATCAATAATTTTACAGTTGTGCTGTTCTCTGTATTCGTACGAATATATATTGTAGCACAATAGGCTTTCTCAGATGCATCACAAAACCCATGTATTTGAATTGTGCCCTCTAGGCAAAAATTAATCCATCTTGGGATTTGTATTGAATCAATTTTTGAAAATTGTTCCACAAAATTTTTCCATTTAATCAATGTGGATGATGACACTTTATCATCCCAATTAATGCCTTCTAACCAAAGGTCTTGCAACAAAATTTTAGCTTGTACGATTAAAGGCGTTAACCACCCTGCTGGGTAAAATAATTTCGAAACTGTTGACAAGATTTTCCTTTTAGTTATTTGGCCAGTCACCTCTAGTGACTTCATATTATAAGAAAATGAGTCGGTAATGGCATTCCACCGAATACCTAATGTTTTTGTTGAACTCATATCTTCAATTCTCAAAAATTCTTCATTCAAAAAATCCTCCGATCGGACGTTTGAAAGCAAACTCGGATGATTTGCCGTTATCTTTTTTAACGGAAATCCTGCCAAATGCAATGTATCAATAAGTTGTTTTTGCGCCTCTAGCGCTGAAGCAATGGTATGACCTCCAGTCAAAACATCATCAACATATAGCTCGTTTTTTATTATTTTAGACGCAATTGGACTCTTTTCACTTGACTCTTCTGCCAATTGCAACAATGTGCGAATCGCCAAATACGGAGCACAATTTATACCAAAGGTAACTGTGCATAACTCATAATCTTTAACTTCTTCATTAACATATTTTCTGAATAATATTCTTTGATACTGCCGATCAGAAGGATGCACATAGATCTGTCGGTACATTTTCTCAATGTCACCGTTAAACACATACTTATACAAGCGCCAATTTAAAATTACAGATACTAAATCATTTTGTAATATTGGCCCTGTATGCAAAACATCATTTAAGGAATACGACCACTCTCACTTTTGTGCTAGTACTTTCTGGTCGAAAGACAGCATGGTGTGGTAAATAATATGAATAATATTTTCCATCATTACAAATTTCTTTTGAATTTGTAGGCTTCATGTGTCCTAATGACAAATACTCATTCAAAACATCATTATACGATTTTTCTACTTCTTTATTTTTCCTCAATTTTGCTTCCATATGCTCATATTGCCTCTTTGCTTTAAATCTGGACGAATCTAAGTATTTTTTATTAGGAAATTCATCTTTAAATGGTAATTTTACAACGAACTTTCCATCTGAACGACGGTAAGTCGTATTTGCGTAGAATTCCTCACAATAGTTGTCCGATTCTGTAGCAATTGGAAAGTTATTGACTTCTTCATGTTCCCAGAATTTCTTTAAGGCGGAACTAATGTCATATTCACTATGTTCCTCTACTTCTACTGAAGCTAAACAAATTTCATTTGCTTTTATTGGCCCATAGATGTACCAACCATAAATTGAATTTTGAGCTATCATGTTTCCCAATATGTTCTTCTTAACACCTTCCAATATTATTTGTGGGATAACATCGCTCCCAATTAGCATGTCTACTTGGGCAGAAATCATAAACCCAGGGTCTGCCAATTTTAATTATTTTATACTTCCTAAGTCAGAAATTGATACTGTTTGTGTCGGCAACAAACTCGTTAAATTTTGAACAATTAATGCTTCAGTTTCAATTTCGTTGTTGATTGTGTCTGAACACAGCGTCAGCATACATTTTTTATTGGAGTTTGCAATGACTGTTCCACTCAGACCACTTATTTTAAAATTTGCCTTTTCTGTGCAAAGTCCAATTCTTTTTACAATTTTCTGGGTTATAAATGTTCGCTTAGAAGCAGAGTCAATGAGCGCTCTAACAGTAAATAGTTCCCCAGCATGTTTAACTTTTACTAATGCTGTTGGCAACATAATGTCATCATGACACACTGAAACATGTGTTTCCACATTGGAAGCTTGAACTATCGAACTAGATGAACAAGGCATTTCATCAACAGTATTGTCAGTGGTAACAAGAGTATTTGTTTGACGCCCATTTGCAGAACGGACAGGTGCTTGGTTATCCCTTGTTACATTTCTTGGTTGTATAGATCTCTCCTGCCCATTACTTTGTAGGTGCAATTTAGTATGATGTTTCTTTTTGCAAAACATACACCTATGCACACTCACGCATTCCTGCGAAATATGTCCACTTGTTGGACAATTATTACACAACCTCTTTTCTCTTGCGAACTCTATTCTCTGATTAACAGTCATATTATTAAATCTCATACAATTTTTCAAAATATGGTTCTTATAACACATGACACATCTGTTTGATTGTGTCAAATGAGCATTTTGATGCGATATATGATCATTGCTAAATGAAGTTGAAGCTGTTTGACTTCTGAGACCATCTATTCGCTCTAGAACCCGATGTCTGTTCTTAAGAAAATCTTCCATTTGCGACCATTTAAGTAGCTCTGAATGTGATTCGAGCGATTGTTCCCATAGGGTCAGTGTATCAACCGGAAGCTTAGTTGAACATAAATATATTAAAATTGGATCCCATTGATCCACCTTTACACTATGAGCTCTCAATATAGCCAAGCAGTCACTAACTGTCGATTGAATTCTTTTAATATCTTTGCTAGATTCAACCGTTGCTGCAGAAAGATTGAATAATATCTTAAGTTGGTTATCAACTAGTACCCTAACATTTTCGTATCGCACCGATAATGCTTCCCATGCTAACGAAAAATTTTGATCAGATAAAGGGTACCGATCTACAATTCTACCAGCCCCACCTTTAGTTTTATTACGCAAATGATAAAGCTTTTGCGCTGGTGTGAGTCTGGGATGATTTCCATAAATAGCCGTAAACATATCTCTAAATGTTGGCCATTCTTCATAACTTCCGTAGAAGTGGCAAGGTGGCACTTTAATACAAATCTCAGACATATCAAACGTTGTACCCGGAGGATAAACAGCTGAGCTGTGAAACAACTATGGATTTGTAACTTCGCCTCTAGCGTTATTACTTTGGCTCTGCGCCTTTCGATTATTTAATATTTCCAATAATGTAGCTTTAGTCACTTGGTAATTATCTCTGACTGACTCATAATATTTTTTTATCTTTATTTTATATTGTTTATCTTCCTCATCTTCTGTACCCGCAAAAAATACACTCTCAAACGCACTACGTAAATTTTGCCAATCTTCATCAAGCGATTCTAATTTTGTTTCTATTGAAGAATCGCTTAAATCCTTTTCTGGCATATTTCTCAATTTTTTGCATTCTTCCAAAAGGTTGTCAGCTTCATACTCGGACTTAGCACAACTTACTGACTCCTTTTTGATTATTTCATTGTTATCTTTTTTTTCAAAATGTTATCTAATTTTTTTTTTTTATTTATTAATTTTATTAATTTATGAGTATCTATTTTTAAACTTTTTATGGTAGTTATATCGTATTTGCTTATACTTGTTATTATTTATATTACACTTTCAAACTTTAACGTTCAATTTATTTACTAAATAATAAATAAATGAAGTTATTCCACATAGATTTCAAAATGTTTGAAGTATAATTATATTCGTTTCTCAATAAATATTTAATATATAAAAATTTATTGAAAATTTATTAATATGTTTTAAATTTAGTTTTTAATTAAATATATATATATTTTTATTTTTTAATTTATTATTTTTATTGTATTTATTCTTGTATTTTGTTGTTATTATTAGTTTTATTTCTATTCAATATCAATTTATGATACGTTCAGTACTTGTGCTACGTTAAGATACGTTTACGACAACCTTTCGTTACGTTTCACTAACTTGCTCACTTTCCTGAACACTTCCTAAAATAATCGATGGTCAGTATACAGCTGACAGATCGATGTAAACAACAAGGAACAGGTGATAATGACTTGTTCGATGTTGTAAAATCAAAACGAAGAGCAAATGCCAAAATGATGGAAAAAATAAAAGCAGTGAGAGTGATCTTTATAAATGTGTTGTGTATATGTGTTATTTTAAAGCGTGTTAGATGTAATAAGAACACCGCTTTCAATGTATTTCACAAATTACTTAAATTTGTTGTATGTATTAGTGACAACAAACAACACAAAAGCCGCCACTTTCAAATGCAAATTACAAAACAACAACACTTCTCACCACTTTACAATTAATTTTAAATTAATATATTTTTTTTTTTGTGTTTTTGTTGGCAATTCAGCCGATTCTTATTTTTTGGACTCGAAGGACCATGTACAAGTTCCGATACGGTCGAAAGGACTTGTAGGGATTCTAATTCTACTGAGTAGATTTAGAATCGAAGATTATTGTTGAACAGGACGGACAACAATATAAATTTGCAAACTACAACAACACAACAAGTATTCTGACGATACTTACGTTTGTTGTCTGCAAATAAAAACACAAAAAATAAACTTTCAAATTCAAACGTATGACGCTGGTGGTCAATTTATTTTGTAATTAATTTATTATTTGTTATTGATCTGGCGATCGACACTATGGGTTTTAAAAACTTCAAGAAGAAGAGTGGTTTTTTTATTGTTGGTGGTGATGGGACCTCATCGATTAATTATTTATCCAGGTCGATGAGGTCCATTTCGATATCATCATCCAAGGGGTTGGGAAGATTCCCAACACCCTGACCACTTAAATGTTATTTATACCTTCGATCAATAAGTCCACTTCTTTGTCCACAATACTCATTAATTTTCGAAAAAAAAAAGAAATCTTCAGTCACCTTCGCAAGCACAACACACTTAGTTTTTAGTTAAACTAAACTGAAATTTACATTTAACTTATCACTCTACTTACAACGTAATATTTTAGATACATTTTACAGATAATTATTTGACTGGATCCGTTGACAGGCTGGCAGTTCGGTTGATATACTTGCTGGTTCCCTTAGTTTCTTCTTCTCGCTGCCCAGGCTATTTCGAAGCTCTGTTGACTTGGAATATTTTTTTTTAAATATTTGTAATTGTAATGTGACAAATTTTTTATTTTATTAATAATTTGTCCTATTGCGCTTTGCACTTTCAATTTTTAGTTTTTGTTTGCAATTGTTACTTTGTCCCGTAAGATGACGAAAGTATTTTCTAGATTGTATTTATTTTTTGTCCCGTAAGGTTACAAAAATATAATGTTATTAGTCTGTTTGCAATTTTTACTTTGTCCCTTAAGATGACAAAAGTACTTTTTGTTAACACACTTAGCACTTTGATTTTTTGTTTTTCCCGTAAGGCAACAAGAATTTTTTAATTAATTTGTTTTCCCTTGTTGGGCGCCAATTAACGAATGTACGTTCGATTGATTCGAGTTTATTTGTAAAACTAAATAGCTTAATCTGAGAAGACATTTAATAAACATTAAATTTATTATAGTAATCGCTGACTTTTCGCCTCGTGTGTGGTGTTGAGTTTCATTAAGTTGGAAGTCAGAATGCTGATGTTGCTACTCGTGTGGATTATTGCATTGCATTCTGTTGGATATTCATAAACAACCATTCCGTCTGGGATATTACGGTGAGACGACGGAGACTGTGTTAACTTGTACATTTTTGTAATATCCCACACAATGCGCCCAAGTTGATTGTTATATATACAGATCGTATTTTTGAAATCTCCTTGATTATAATGAGATGATGGGTACCTTTTGTAAATTTCCCACATCAGAGAGATAACAACAATATAATGGATTTATATACACCAATCCACAACAAAATCCTCCATCCCTTGGGAGAATCGCCATCTGTTATAGATTCATTGTTTTGGTAAACAATTATTGCTTTTTTAAATTCATCAAAGACGGCTTCGTCTCGCTCTCCCGAGCAGTGCAACTTGTTCCATCATTATCTACTTAACATTACATAGATGAGTGGCTCAAATTGCGCCTCTAAATCTGTGCGTTAGTTTTCTTTCCAGACACGTCTTCAGTGAAAATATTTGCTTCGTAGATTGAACATTAAATATAAAGAAAAGAGAATTCAAATGTTTTTTTTTTTTATTCATGCTCGCAGCAATTTTTTAGTTGATTGCAATTTATCATCGCTGAATAGGAGTGTAGTAAAATAATTCTCTGATTAAAGGCAGCTAGTTCAACCTTAAATAATTCCTATGTTTATTTTTTTAGTTGTTAGACAAAAAAATAAATTTGGTTGCAATGTTAAAAAATGTTGCCATTACTGTCACTTAAAAAATATAACGATACCTCCCGATATTCGGTAATTTGATTATTTTAGCGATATTATTAACCGGAATTGTTTCAAATTTTGTAGTTAAAGTTAGCTATGGGTACTACAATTTATGACGAAAAAGTGTCCATGCAGGTCCATGTCTACGTGTAGACCCCATATAACGGTACTTCCCAATATTCGGTATTTTGATGATTTTAGCGACATTATTCACGGGAATTGTTTCAAATTTGGTATTTGAAGTTCAAAATTGATACTACACCCTAAGACAGAAAATTGTCTGTGCAGGTCCACGTCTTCATATAGCCCCCATATAACGGTACCTCCCTTTATTCGGTATTTTGATGATTTTAGCGACATTATTCACCGGAATTGTTTTAAAATTGGTATTTGAAGTTCGTTACGGGAACTACAGTCTGTGACAGAAAATTGTCTGTGCGGGTCCAGGTCTTCGTATAGCCCCCATATAACGGTACCTCCCTATATTCGGTATTTTGATGATTTTAGCTACATTATTCACCGTTTATTTCAAGTTTTGAATTTGAATATGGTAATGGCTTATGACAAACAATGCCTATGTATGTCCACGTCGTATAGACCCCAAAATAACGGCTATATTCGGTATTTTTAAAATTTTAACAGAATTTTTTAAAGATTTTATTTTTTGAAAATTTCCAAATTCGTTGCAAATGGTGGAGGGTATTAAAAGTTCGGCCCGGCCGAACTTACTGCTTTTTAACTTGTTTGTGTTAAAATATTTTGCTAGGACAGTTTAAATGCTTTTTTTCCCAAATTTGGGAATTTGGCACCAATTTATTTTTTTTTTAACATTTTTGATACTTTGTTCAACAACCCAGCACACATTTTTACTTCGTTAATATTATTAATTCATTAAAGTTTTTGTGGAATTTTCACTATCGACCTAGATTTTTTGTTGGACAAAAAATATGTTCGTTTATTGCAGCAATACATCCTTGCTATTTTCTGCTTTTGGCAATTTTCGTTTCAACTCTTTCGCTTTGGATTATTTCTTGATAAAATCCACCTGTATGTGGACATTAATTATTATTATTATTAATTTTTTTTTTATTTTTGGAAAAATATTGACCCCCTCTGGCAGCCCAACATATATTTTTAATCAAATCAGTTCGGCGCCGAATAGAAAGTGAATTTTTTGTCATTATCAAATATTTGTCACGCTATGAAAGAAAACGAAATATAATATAATGTAACACATGAAAATTTCGTAAAGGATTATATGAATTATATTTCAGTTTTTTCAATAACCAAACCTGATGACATGGTTCATACATTGGAAACGAACGAACTTCAAATACAAAATTAGAAATAATTTCGGTAAATAATGTCGCTAAAATCATCAAACTACCGAATATATAGCCCCGTATAACGGGCTATACGAAGACGTGTACCTGCACAGACAAGTTTCTGTCATTGGCTGTAGTATTCATTACGAACTTCAAATATAAAATTTGAAACAATTCCGGAAAATAATGTCTCTAAAATCATCAAAATATATGGGGGCTATACGAAGACGTGGATGTACTTGGTCCATTTTCTGTCTTAGGCTGTAGTACCCATTACGAACTTTAAATACAATTTTGAAACAATTCCTGTAAATAATGTCGCTAAAACCATCAATACGAAGACGTGGACCTACATGGCCCATTTTCAATACAAAAAGTCCTGCATACATAATACACGTTTGCGTAAATTTTTATCATCTTACTTCAATTCGTTCGGAAGCTAGAGTGATTTCCACAGACGGAAAGACGAAGTGATGGACAGACGGACGGCCATCGCTAAATCGACATAGAATTTTATGCTGATCAAGAATATATATACTTTTTGGTGTCTAAAATGTATATTTCGAGGTGTTACAAACTTAGTGTACCCCCCCCCCCCCCCCCTCCATACTATGGTGGAGGGTATAAAAACTTAGGAAAAAATTAAAAGAGAGTCAGAGATGTCTCCACAATTAAGGGAAGTGGATTTTACAAAAGTATCTCGGCTACCTCCATGCGATACAGACACACTCCACGGTGGTTATGGAGAAAGGCCGAACTTCAGAAGTCTATTTTCAGTACTTTACATTAAGGAGATCCCAAAATGAGAACAATTCGGCGTTCTTAACAGACAAATTCAACACTTTGGAGTCAGCTGGTGAAATAAAGTCCTGTATATCAAAACTTGCGCAACAAATACCAACTAACAATCACACACCTTGATTTTTGAAAAGGATTTAAGCAAATATCTCTAAAAGTAAAAATTATTTTGGAGGAAGACCTACTAATATAATATGTCAAGTCTACAAATCAAATAACTTCATCAGAGACTGCAGCGAATTTTTGAAAAAGAGTATGAACGAAAGAATTCGCAATGTGAAAATATCACACTGACAAAAGCAACTAGCAATCACACATCTAGATTTTTGAAAACATTTTATGCAAATATCTCGAAAAGTACAAATAATTTTGGAGGAAGACCTATTAATGTAATATATCATGTCTACAAATGAAATACCGTCATCACAGACTGCAGGAAAAGAATGTGAACGAAAGAATTCACATCGTGAAAACATCAGACTAACGTTACAACTTATTGTTATCAAATCACGATGTAAAGGATTTCAAAAGTTGCATTGCTTGCAGTATTTGTACTACGAGACACAATACTTTATTACACAAGGGAACGGAATACATATCTAGCTCGAGTGAAAGCACGATTAGTATAAGCGCTGCCGCAATTACAAATGAAATACAGTCCACTACAAACCTAGAACCAACTACTATTACTACTTTGACCCACCAAGACAAGAAAATTAGAGAGCAACAATCTGGAGGAAAACTACTTTTCACAGTACAATAGTAGAAATTGAAACCGAAGGACAACTTTACGGTGCCCGAGATCTAATAGACTCAGGATCACAATCCACCTTAATTTCTGAGGAGATGAAAAACTTTTTGAAGTTATCTACATTGAACAACTTAATTTTTGCTATTGGCTTTAGTAATTTTTTCCAGGACTTCGACGAAATCTTGCTTGTTTACAATGATATCAAAATACGACCCTAGCTTTTAGCTGGAAGTCTGGGCTCCAGCTTTATTTACCTTTCCTTTGATTTACCACTTCAAAACTTTGCACAAAATACTTTGTACATACTTTTGAATGCGGTTGAGGCGCTGGGAAAAACTAGCAATAAACAATCAATATTCGAAAATTACATATTTCCCAGCCGCCATAAAATACCACATGTGAACAATTCGGTGATCTTGTGCGCTGACGCATACGATAATGTGTCAGATAATAAAGGTTATGACCCACACGCACAGATATCGGTGCGCTCAGTAGATGCACAAGACCACTAGAATGAAATTACAAGCAGCCCTGCAATGTTCTCCATTCAATATTAGAATAGATAAGAACGATTGTGTGGCTGCGACTAGGTTAAGTTAGATTAGTTTCAGTAGTACGTAAGAAACATATTCTTTAAATAAAATCAGAATTGAAATAACACCCTAACGAAGCGGTCGTGTTTCTTTTCTCACAGAAAAAGGGATAGAGTTGACAATCGAAGAGGGAGATTACACTCTATTCTAATTTACATTGGTCAATCGAGCCTTCACTTTGGTTAAAGTGAAAAGAACTAGCGACCACAAAACGAAAATAGTAGGAGTTTTCCCCCACCAGTGGTAAGAGACTCACTACAAGAAGAAGTAGCTGTGCTTCAAAAAGGAGGAGAACTGCTACTAAAAAGTCAGCCGAGACATTTTAAATGTAAGACCGTAGGGCATTTTAAAAGATAGTCAAAGCCATAGTGCAAAATTAAAAAAGCCATAGAGGCAGAAAAAAATACAAAAAAGACCCAAAGGGCAAAAATTATAAAGTACGCCATAGGGGAAAAAACAAAGCAAAAAAGCCACAGGGTCAAAA
This sequence comes from Musca domestica, assembly GCF_030504385.1. Taxonomy (NCBI): domain Eukaryota; kingdom Metazoa; phylum Arthropoda; class Insecta; order Diptera; family Muscidae; genus Musca; species Musca domestica. The sequence goes on along the minus strand of NW_026712328.1, from coordinate 2,777,010 downwards.
TAAATAAAAAAATCCATAGTGGCAAAATAAAATAAAAAAGCCATAGGGGCAAAAACAAAGTGAAAAGAGGACAACAAAAATCCCAATAAAATAAGAAAACATACAATTTTGAAAAGAGGACATTAAAAGTCCCAACTGAAAAAAAAATAAAAGGAAAAAAGCCAAGAAGGCAACGTCAAAAACAAAAAAAAAGGGAGCAAATGAAGTCGATTATGGAAGAAATTGAGCAGATGTTCCTATTGCAGCAATCCAGCAACAATCAAAAAGGGGACAAGGAACAAAAGGAAAGGCAAGTCGTCGAAGTTGGGAAAGATGACCTGTCCACACAACTAGCAAGTGCAAGAGAGGGACATAATGCTGTTGAACGAAAACAGATTCCAGGCTTGGAAGGTAATTCTGGGAATTTTTTCCCGCCGGCAAGTCCTCTATTTGAGGAACGAGATGAAGGAGGAAATTCCGAGGTCGAATCCGCCCTGACCTATGAAGTACTCGATAAGAAGCGAATAGATTCGCAACCAGAAGGCCCCAACACGTTCGGCGGATACGGGGATGTTGATGACGATTCTAGAGGAAAAGAAAACATCGCAGAAGAGGAAAAAGATGGAAAGCCTCTACGTACAGAATGCCCCTTTCATTTCCAATGAAGATGGAAAAGACTCAGCGATGAAGTGGGAAAAGCAGAACAAAGTTCTCTGGTTCCAGTTCCTGAAGGGTATAGACCTAGAGAAATCAATACCAAACCTCCAATGGCCGTTAGAACAGAAGACGACAAATCGGAGCTTACAATAAAGCCAATGGCAATCATTTGCTACGTGGGTAATGACGGTCTGCAGCGATGGACTACTAATTCAGCAGCATGGAAGATGAAGCCGGCAGAAAAAGGTGGTGGTATCGGCAAGAGAGGCTGGATTAAACGTTGGAGTCGTTTCCTGGAAGCGTTTACCTGATATTAATTCAACATATATAGATAGTTACGCATAAATTTTCTTTTCAAATCTTTCATATATTTATATTTAAATATTCCATATTATCCATTTGTTAGCTTTATAAAAAATACAGTCCACTATTAACATACACATTTAAGCCGCCCGGGAGAATGTACAAAATACTTTGTACATATTTTTGAGTGCGATTGAGGCGCTGGGAAAATGTAGCAATAAAAGATAAATGTTCTAAAATTAAATATTTCCCAGCCGCCATAAAATATCACATGTGAAGAATTCGGTGATCTTGTGCGCTGTCGCATACGATAATGCGTGAGGCTATTATCGTAGTACCCATTACGAACTTTAAATACAATTTTGAAACAATTCCGGTAAATAATGTCGCTAAAACCATCAATACGAAGACGTGGACCTACATGGCCCATTTTCAATACCAAAAGTCCTGCATACATAATACACGTTTGCGTAAATTTTTATCATCTTACTTCAACTCGTTCGGAAGCTAGAGTGATTTCCACAGACGGAAAGACGAACAGATGGACAGACGGACGGCCATCGCTAAATCGACATAGAATTTTATGCTGATCAAGAATATATATACTTTTTGGTGTCTAAATGTATATTTCGAGGTGTTACAAACTTAGTGTACCCCCCCCCATACTATGGTGGAGGGTATAAAAACTTAGGAAAAAATTAAAAGAGTCAGAGATGTCTCCACAATTAAGGGAAGTGGATTTTACAAAAGTATCTCGGCTACCTCCATGCGATACAGACACACTCCACGGTGGTTATGGAGAAAGGCCGAACTTCAGAAGTCTATTTTCAGTACTTTACATTAAGGAGATCCCAAAATGAGAACAATTCGGCGTTCTTAACAGACAAATTCAACACTTTGGAGTCAGCTGGTGAAATAAAGTCCTGTATATCAAAACTTGCGCAACAAATACCAACTAACAATCACACACCTTGATTTTTGAAAAGGATTTAAGCAAATATCTCTAAAAGTAAAAATTATTTTGGAGGAAGACCTACTAATATAATATGTCAAGTCTACAAATCAAATAACTTCATCAGAGACTGCAGCGAATTTTTGAAAAAGAGTATGAACGAAAGAATTCACAATGTGAAAATATCACACTGACAAAAGCAACTAGCAATCACACATCTAGATTTTTGAAAACATTTTATGCAAATATCTCGAAAAGTACAAATAATTTTGGAGGAAGACCTACTAATGTAATATATCATGTCTACAAATGAAATACCGTCATCATAGACTGCAGGAAAAGAATGTAAACGAAAGAATTCACATCGTGAAAACATCAGACTAACGTTACAACTTATTATTATCAAATCACGATGTAAAGGATTTCAAAAGTTGCATTGCTTGCAGTATTTGTACTACGAGACACAATACTTTATTACACAAGGGAACGGAATACATATCTAGCTCGAGTGAAAGCACGATTAGTATAAGTGCTGCCGCAATTACAAATGAAATACAGTCCACTACAAACCTAGAACCAACTACTATTACTACTTTGACCCACCAAGACAAGAAAATTAGAGAGCGAAAATCTGGAGGAAAACTACTTTTCACAGTACAATAGTAGAAATTGAAACCGAAGGACAACTTTACGGTGCCCGGGATCTAATAGACTCAGGATCACAATCCACCTTAATTTCTGAGAAGATGAAAAACTTTTTGAAGTTACCTACATTGAACAACTTAATTTTTGCTATTGGCTTTAGTAATTTTTTCCAGGACTTCGACGAAATCTTGCTTGTTTACAATGATATCAAAATACGACCCTAGCTTTTAGCTGGAAGTCTGGGCTCCAGCTTTATTTACCTTTCCTTTGATTTACCACTTCAAAACTTTGCACAAAATACTTTGTACATACTTTTGAATGCGGTTGAGGCGCTGGGAAAAACTAGCAATAAACAATCAATATTCAAAAATTACATATTTCCCATGTGTATCACATGTGAAGAATTCGGTGATCTTGTGCGCTGTCGCATACGATAATGCGTGAGGCTATTATCGTAGTACCCATTACGAACTTTAAATACAATTTGAAACAATTCCTGTAAATAATGTCGCTAAAACCATCAATACGAAGACGTGGACCTACATGGCCCATTTTCAATACAAAAAGTCCTGCATACATAATACACGTTTGCGTAAATTTTTATCATCTTACTTCAATTCGTTCGGAAGCTAGAGTGATTTCCACAGACGGAAAGACGAACAGATGGACAGACGGACGGCCATCGCTAAATCGACATAGAATTTTATGCTGATCAAGAATATATATACTTTTTGGTGTCTAAAATGTATATTTCGAGGTGTTACAAACTTAGTGTACCCCCCCCCCCCCCATACTATGGTGGCGGGTATAAAAACTTAGGAAAAAATTAAAAGAGAGTCAGAGATGTCTCCACAATTAAGGGAAGTGGATTTTACAAAAGTATCTCGGCTACCTCCATGCGATACAGACACACTCCACGGTGGTTATGGAGAAAGGCCGAACTTCAGAAGTCTATTTTCAGTACTTTACATTAAGGAGATCCCAAAATGAGAACAATTCGGCGTTCTTAACAGACAAATTCAACACTTTGGAGTCAGCTGATGAAATAAAGTCCTGTATATCAAAACTTGCGCAACAAATACCAACTAACAATCACACACCTTGATTTTTGAAAAGGATTTAAGCAAATATCTCTAAAAGTAAAAATTATTTTGGAGGAAGACCTACTAATATAATATATCAAGTCTACAAATCAAATAACTTCATCAGAGACTGCAGCGAATTTTTGAAAAAGACTATGAACGAAAGAATTCGCAATGTGAAAATATCACACTGACAAAAGCAACTAGCAATCACACATCTAGATTTTTGAAAACATTTTATGCAAATATCTCGAAAAGTACAAATAATTTTGGAGGAAGACCTATTAATGTAATATATCATGTCTACAAATGAAATACCGTCATCACAGACTGCAGGAAAAGAATGTGAACGAAAGAATTCACATCGTGAAAACATCAGACAAACGTTACAACTCATTGTTATCAAATCACGATGTAAAGGATTTCAAAAGTTGCATTGCTTGCAGTATTTGTACTACGAGACACAATACTTTATTACACAAGGGAACGGAATACATATCTAGCTCGAGTGAAAGCACGATTAGTATAAGTGCTGCCGCAATTACAAATGAAATACAGTCCACTACAAACCTAGAACCAACTACTATTACTACTTTGACCCACCAAGACAAGAAAATTAGAGAGCAACAATCTGGAGGAAAACTGCTTTTCACAGTACAATAGTAGAAATTGAAACCGAAGGACAACTTTACGGTACCCGAGATCTAATAGACTCAGGATCACAATCCACCTTAATTTCTGAGAAGATGAAAAACTTTTTGAAGTTACCTACATTGAACAACTTAATTTTTGCTATTGGCTTTAGTAATTTTTTCCAGGACTTCGACGAAATCTTGCTTGTTTACAATGATATCAAAATACGACCCTAGCTTTTAGCTGGAAGTCTGGGCTCCAGCTTTATTTACCTTTCCTTTGATTTACCACTTCAAAACTTTGCACAAAATACTTTGTACATACCTTTGAATGCGGTTGAGGCGCTGGGAAAAACTAGCAATAAACAATCAATATTCAAAAATTACATATTTCCCAGCCGCCATAAAATACCACATGTGAACAATTCGGTGATCTTGTGCGCTGACGCATACGATAATGTGTCAGATAATAAAGGTTATGACCCACACGCACAGATATCGGTGCGCTCAGTAGATGCACAAGACCACTAGAATGAAATTACAAGCAGCCCTGCAATGTTCTCCATTCAATATTAGAATAGATAAGAACAATTGTGTGGCTGCGACTAGGTTAAGTTAGATTAGTTTCAGTAGTACGTAAGGAACATATTCTTTAAATAAAATCAGAATTGAAATAACACCCTAACGAAGCGGTCGTGTTTCTTTTCTCACTCTATTCTAATTTACATTGGTCAATCGAGCCTTCACTTTGGTTAAAGTGAAAAGAACTAGCGACCACAAAACGAAAATAGTAGGAGTTTTCCCCCACCAGTGGTAAGAGACTCACTACAAGAAGAAGTAGCTGTGCTTCAAAAAGGAGGAGAACTGCTACTAAAAAGTCAGCCGAGACATTTTAAATGTAAGACCGTAGGGCATTTTAAAAGATAGTCAAAGGGACAAAATTAACTGAAAAAGCCATAGTGCAAAATTAAAAAAGCCATAGAGGCAGAAAAAAAATACAAAAAAGACCCAAAGGGCAAAAATTATAAAGTACGCCATAGGGGCAAAAATAAAGCAAAAAAGCCACAGGGTCAAAATAAATAAAAAAAGCCATAGTGGCAAAATAAAATAAAAAAGCCATAGGGGCAAAAACAAAGTGAAAAGAGGACAACAAAAGTCCCAATAAAATAAGAAAACATACAATTTTGAAAAGAGGACGAATCCGCCCTGACCAATGAAGTACTCGATAAGAAGCGAATAGATTTGCAACCAGAAGGCCCCAACATGTTCGGCGGATACGGGGATGTTGATGACGATTCTAGAGGAAAAGAAAACATCGCAGAAGAGGAAAAAGATGGAAAGCCTCTGCGTACAGAATGCCCCTTCATTTCCAATGAAGATGGAAAAGACTACAGCGATGAAGTGGGAAAAGCAGAACAAAGTTCTCTGGTTCCAGTTCCTGAAGGGTATAGACTTAGAGAAATCAATACCAAACCTCCAATGGCCGTTAGAACAGAATACGACAAATCGGAGCTTACAATAAAGCCAATGGCAATCATTTGCTACGTGGGTAATGACGGTCTGCAGCGATGGACTACTAATTCAGCAGCATGGAAGATGAAGCCGGCAGATAAAGGTGGTGGTATCGGCAAGAGAGGCTGTATTAAACGTTGGAGTCGTTTCCTGGATCGTTTACCTGATATTATTTCAACATATATAGATAGTTACGCATAAATTTTCTTTTCAAATCTTTCATATATTTATATTTAAATATTCCATATTATCCATTTGTTAGCTTTATAAAAAATACAGTCCACTATTAACATACACATTTAAGCCGCCCGGGAGAATGTACAAAATACTTTGTACATATTTTTGAGTGCGATTGAGGCGCTGGGAAAATGTAGCAATAAAAGATAAATGTTCTAAAATTAAATATTTCCCAGCCGCCATAAAATATCACATGTGAAGAATTCGGTGATCTTGTGCGCTGTCGCATACGATAATGCGTGAGGCTATTATCGTAGTATCCATTACGAACTTTAAATACAATTTTGAAACAATTCCTGTAAATAATGTCGCTAAAACCATCAATACGAAGACGTGGACCTACATGGCCCATTTTCAATACCAAAAGTCCTGCATACATAATACACGTTTGCGTAAATTTTTATCATCTTACTTCAATTCGTTCGGAAGCTAGAGTGATTTCCACAGACGGAAAGACGAACAGATGGACAGACGGACGGCCATCGCTAAATCGACATAGAATTTTATGCTGATCAAGAATATATATACTTTTTGGTGTCTAAAATGTATATTTCGAGGTGTTACAAACTTAGTGTACCCCCCCCCCCCCATACTATGGTGGAGGGTATAAAAACTTAGGAAAAAATTAAAAGAGAGTCAGAGATGTCTCCACAATTAAGGGAAGTGGATTTTACAAAAGTATCTCGGCTACCTCCATGCGATACAGACACACTCCACGGTGGTTATGGAGAAAGGCCGAACTTCAGAAGTCTATTTTCAGTACTTTACATTAAGGAGATCCCAAAATGATCCCAGACAAATTCAACACTTTGGAGTCAGCTGGTGAAATAAAGTCCTGTATATCAAAACTTGCGCAACAAATACCAACTAACAAATATCTCTAAAAGTAAAAATTATTTTGGAGGAAGACCTACTAATATAATATGTCAAGTCTACAAATCAAATAACTTCATTAGAGACTGCAGCGAATTTTTAAAAAAGAGTATGAACGAAAGAATTCGCAATGTGAAAATATCACACTGACAAAAGCAACTAGCAATCACACATCTAGATTTTTGAAAACATTTTATGCAAATATCTCGAAAAGTACAAATAATTTTGGAGGAAGACCTATTAATGTAATATATCATGTCTACAAATGAAATACCGTTATCACAGACTGCAGGAAAAGAATGTGAACGAAAGAATTCACATCGTGAAAACATCAGACTAACGTTACAACTTATTGTTATCAAATCCCGATGTAAAGGATTTCAAAAGTTGCATTGCTTGCAGTATTTGTACTACGAGACACAATACTTTATTACACAAGGGAACGGAATACATATCTAGCTCGAGTGAAAGCACGATTAGTATAAGTGCTGCCGCAATTACAAATGAAATACAGTCCACTACAAACCTAGAACCAACTACTATTACTACTTTCACCAAGACAAGAAAATTAGAGAGCAACAATCTGGAGGAAAACTACTTTTCACAGTACAATAGTAGAAATTGAAACCGAAGGACAACTTTACGGTGCCCGAGATCTAATAGACTCAGGATCACAATCAACCTTAATTTCTGAGAAGATGAAAAACTTTTTGAAGTTACCTACATTGAACAACTTAATTTTTGCTATTGGCTTTAGTAATTTTTTCCAGGACTTCGACGAAATCTTGCTTGTTTACAATGATATCAAAATACGACCCTAGCTTTTAGCTGGATGTCTGGGCTCCAGCTTTATTTACCTTTCCTTTGATTTACCACTTCAAAACTTTGCACAAAATACTTTGTACATACTTTTGAGTCAATCAATATTCAAAAATTACATATTTCCCAGCCGCCATAAAATACCACATGTGAACAATTCGGTGATCTTGTGCGCTGACGCATACGATAATGTGTCAGATAATAAAGGTTATGACCCACACGCACAGATATCGATGCGCTCAGTAGATGCACAAGACCACTAGAATGAAATTACAAGCAGCCCTGCAATGTTCTCCATTCAATATTAGAATAGATAAGAACAATTGTGTGGCTGCGACTAGGTTAAGTTAGATTAGTTTCAGTATTACGTAAGAAACATATTCTTTAAATAAAATCAGAATTGAAATAACACCCTAACGAAGCGGTCGTGTTTCTTTTCTCACAGAAAAAGGGATAAAGTTGACAATCGAAGAGGGAAATTACACTCTATTCTAATTTACATTGGTCAATCGAGCCTTCACTTTGGTTAAAGTGAAAAGAACTAGCGACCACAAAACGAAAATAGTAGGAGTTTTCCCCCACCAGTGGTAAGAGACTCACTACAAGAAGAAGTAGCTGTTCTTCAAAAAGGAGGAGAACTGCTACTAAAAAGTCAGCCGAAACATTTTAAATGTAAGACCGTAGGGCATTTTAAAAGATAGTCGAAGGGACAAAATTAGCTGAAAAAGCCATAGTGCAAAATTAAAAAAGCCATAGAGGCAGAAAAAAAATACAAAAAAGACCCAAAGGGCAAAAATTATAAAGTACGCCATAGGGGCAAAAACAAAGCAAAAAAGCCACAGGGTCAAAATAAATAAAAAAAGCCATAGTGGCAAAATAAAATAAAAAAGCCATAGGGGCAAAAACAAAGTGAAAAGAGGACAACAAAATTCCCAATAAAATAAGAAAACATACAATTTTGAAAAGAGGACATTAAAAGTCCCAACTGAAAAAAAATAAAAGGAAAAAAGACAAGAAGGCAACGTCAAAAACAAAAAAAAAAAGAAACAAAGAAGAAAAATATACAAAAACAAAGCAAAAGATGATGCAAAAGGAGTTCCAAAAACAAAAACTCCAAGAGGGGGAGCGTGAGCTTCAGAAAGAGGACAAAACAACAGCGTCAGGAGGCATAGAGCTCGAAAATCCTGGCATCCTGACAGCAACAATGCTGCAACATCGGGCGATCCAGAAGGTGCTGCTGCAGCAGCAGCGGGAGCAAATGAAGTCGATTGTGGAAGAAATTGAGCAGATGTTCCTATTGCAGCAATCCAGCAACAATCAAAAAGGGGACAAGGAACAAAAGGAAAGGCAAGTCGTCGAAGTTGGGAAAGATGACCTGTCCACACAACTAGCAAGTGTAAGAGAGGGACATAATGCTGTTGAACGAAAACAGATTCCAGGCTTGGAAGGTAATTCTGGGAATTTTTTCCCGCCGGCAAGTCCTCTATTTGAGGAACGAGATGAAGGAGGAAATTCCGAGGTCGAATCCGCCCTGACCAATGAAGTACTCGATAAGAAGCGAATAGATTCGCAACCAGAAGGCCCCAACATGTTCGGCGGATACGGGGATGTTGATGACGATTCTAGAGGAAAAAGATGGAAAGCCTCTACGTACAGAATGCCCCTTCATTTCCAATGAAGATGGAAAAGACTACAGCGATGAAGTGGGAAAAGCAGAACAAAGTTCTCTGGTTCCAGTTCCTGAAGGGTATAGACTTAGAGAAATCAATACCAAACCTCCAATGGCCGTTAGAACAGAAGACGACAAATCGGAGCTTACAATAAAGCCAATGGCAATCATTTGCTACGTGGGTAATGACGGTCTGCAGCGATGGACTACTAATTCAGCAGCATGGAAGATGAAGCCGGCAGATAAAGGTGGTGGTATCGGCAAGAGAGGCTGGATTAAACGTTGGAGTCGTTTCCTGGAAGCGTTTACCTGATATTATTTCAACATATATAGATAGTTACGCATAAATTTTCTTTTCAAATCTTTCATATATTTATATTTAAATATTCCATATTATCCATTTGTTAGCTTTATAAAAAATACAGTCCACTATTAACATACACATTTAAGCCGCCCGGGAGAATGTACAAAATACTTTGTACATATTTTTGAGTGCGATTGAGGCGCTGGGAAAATGTAGCAATAAAAGATAAATGTTCTAAAATTAAATATTTCCCAGCCGCCATAAAATATCACATGTGAAGAATTCGGTGATCTTGTGCGCTGTCGCATACGATAATGCGTGAGGCTGTTATCGTAGTACCCATTACGAACTTTAAATACAATTTTGAAACACTTCCGGTAAATAATGTCGCTAAAACTATCAATACGAAGACGTGGACCTACATGGCCCATTTTCAATACCAAAAGTCCTGCATACATAATACACGTTTGCGTAAATTTTTATCATCTTACTTCAATTCGTTCGGAAGCTAGAGTGATTTCCACAGACAGAAAGACGAACAGATGGACAGACGGACGGCCATCGCTAAATCGACATAGAATTTTATGCTGATCAAAAATATATATACTTTTTGGTGTCTAAAATGTATATTTCGAGGTGTTACAAACTTAGTGTACCCCCCCCCCCCCCCTCCATACTATGGTGGAGGGTATAAAAACTTAGGAAAAAATTAAAAGAGAGTCAGAGATGTCTCCACAATTAAGGGAAGTGGATTTTACAAAAGTATCTCGGCTACCTCCATGCGATACAGACACACTCCACGGTGGTTATGGAGAAAGGCCGAACTTCAGAAGTCTATTTTCAGTACTTTACATTAAGGAGATCCCAAAATGAGAACAATTCGTGTTCTTAACAGACAAATTCAACACTTTGGAGTCAGCTGGTGAAATAAAGTCCTGTATATCAAAACTTGCGCAACAAATACCAACTTACAATCACACACCTTGATTTTTGAAAAGGATTTAAGCAAATATCTCTAAAAGTAAAAAATATTTTGGAGGAAGACCTACTAATATAATATGTCAAGTCTACAAATGAAATAACTTCATCAGAGACTGCAGCGAATTTTTGAAAAAGAGTAGGAACGAAAGAATTCACAATGTGAAAATATCACACTGACAAAAGCAACTAGCAATCACACATCTAGATTTTTGAAAACATTTTATGCAAATATCTCGAAAAGTACAAATAATTTTGGAGGAAGACCTATTAATGTAATATATCATGTCTACAAATGAAATACCGTCATCACAGACTGCAGGAAAAGAATGTGAACGAAAGAATTCACATCGTGAAAACATCAGACTAACGTTACAACTTATTGTTATCAAATCACGATGTAAAGGATTTTAAAAGTTGCATTGCTTGCAGTATTTGTACTACGAGACACAATACTTTATTACACAAGGGAACGGAATACATATCTAGCTCGAGTGAAAGCACGATTAGTATAAGTGCTGCCGCAATTACAAATGAAATACAGTCCACTACAAACCTAGAACCAACTACTATTACTACTTTGACCCACCAAGACAAGAAAATTAGAGAGCAACAATCTGGAGGAAAACTACTTTTCACAGTACAATAGTAGAAATTGAAACCGAAGGACAACTTTACGGTGCCCGAGATCTAATAGACTCAGGATCACAATCCACCTTAATTTCTGAGAAGATGAAAAACTTTTTGAAGTTACCTACATTGAACAACTTAATTTTTGCTATTGGCTTTAGTAATTTTTTCCAGGACTTCGACGAAATCTTGCTTGTTTACAATGATATCAAAATACGACCCTAGCTTTTAGCTGGAAGTCTGGGCTCCAGCTTTATTTACCTTTCCTTTGATTTACCACTTCAAAACTTTGCACAAAATACTTTGTACATACTTTTGAGTGCGGTTGAGGCGCTGGGAAAAACTAGCAATAAACAATCAATATTCAAAAATTACATATTTCCCAGCCGCCATAAAATACCACATGTGAACAATTCGGTGATCTAGTACGTAAGAAACATATTCTTTAAATAAAATCAGAATTGAAATAACACCCTAACGAAGCGGTCGTGTTTCTTTTCTCACAGAAAAAGGGATAGAGTTGACAATCGAAGAGGGAGATTACACTCTATTCTAATTTACATTGGTCAATCGAGCCTTCACTTTGGTTAAAGTGAAAAGAATTAGCGACCACAAAACGAAAATAGTAGGAGTTTTCCCCCACCAGTGGTAAGAGACTCACTACAAGAAGAAGTAGCTGTTCTTCAAAAAGGAGGAGAACTGCTACTAAAAAGTCAGCCGAAACATTTTAATTGTAAGACCGTAGGGCATTTTAAAAGATAGTCGAAGGGACAAAATTAACTGAAAAAGCCATAGTGCAAAATTAAAAAAGCCATAGAGGCAGAAAAAAAAAATACAAAAAAGACCCAAAGGGCAAAAATTATAAAGTACGCCATAGGGGCAAAAACAAAGCAAAAAAGCCACAGGGTCAAAATAAAAAAAAAGCCATAGTGGCAAAATAAAATAAAAAAGGCATAGGGGCAAAAACAAAGTGAAAAGAGGACAACAAAAGTCCCAATAAAATAAGAAAACATACAATTTTGAAAAGAGGACATTAAAAGTCCCAACTGAAAAAAAAATAAAAGGAAAAAAGCCAAGAAGGCAACGTCAAAAACAAAAAAAAAAGAAACAAAGAAGAAAAATATACAAAAACAAAGCAAAAGATGATGCAAAAGGAGTTCCAAAAACAAAAACTCCAAGAGGGGGAGCGTGAGCTTCAGAAAGAGGACAAAACAACAGCGTCAGGAGGCATAGAGCTCGAAAATCCTGGCATCCTGACAGCAACAATGCTGCAACATCGGGCGATCCAGAAGGTGCTGCTGCAGCAGCAGCAGGAGCAAATGAAGTCGATTATGGAAGAAATTGAGCAGATGTTCCTATTGCAGCAATCCAGCAACAATCAAAAAGGGGACAAGGAACAAAAGGAAAGGCAAGTCGTCGAAGTTGGGAAAGATGACCTGTCCACACAACTAGCAAGTGTAAGAGAGGGACATAATGCTGTTGAACGAAAACAGATTCCAGGCTTGGAAGGTAATTCTGGGAATTTTTTCCCGCCGGCAAGTCCTCTATTTGAGGAACGAGATGAAGAAGGAAATTCCGAGGTCGAATCCGCCCTGACCAATGAAGTACTCGATAAGAAGCGAATAGATTCGCAACCAGAAGGCCCCAACATGTTCGGCAGATACGGGGATGTTGATGACGATTCTAGAGGAAAAGAAAACATCGCAGAAGAGGAAAAAGATGGAAAGCCTCTACGTACAGAATGCCCCAATGAAGATGGAAAAGACTACAGCGATGAAGTGGGAAAAGCAGAACAAAGTTCTCTGGTTCCAGTTCCTGAAGGGTATAGACTTAGAGAAATCAATACCAAACCTCCAATGGCCGTTAGAACAGAAGACGACAAATCGGAGCTTACAATAAAGCCAATGGCAATCATTTGCTACGTGGGTAATGACGGTCTGCAGCGATGGACTACTAATTCAGCAGCATGGAAGATGAAGCCGGCAGATAAAGGTGGTGGTATCGGCAAGAGAGGCTGGATTAAACGTTGGAGTCGTTTCCTGGAAGCGTTTACCTGATATTATTTCAACATATATAGATAATTACGCATAAATTTTCTTTTCAAATCTTTCATATATTTATATTTAAATATTCCATATTATCCATTTGTTAGCTTTATAAAAAATACAGTCCACTATTAACATACACGTTAGGCCGCCCGGGAGAATGTACAAAATACTTTGTACATATTTTTGAGTGCGATTGAGGCGCTGGGAAAATGTAGCAATAAAAGATAAATGTTCTAAAATTAAATATTTCCCAGCCGCCATAAAATATCACATGTGAAGAATTCGGTGATCTTGTGCGCTGTCGCATACGATAATGCGTGAGGCTGTTATCGTAGTACCCATTACGAACTTTAAATACAATTTTGAAACAATTCCGGTAAATAATGTCGCTAAAACCATCAATACGAAGACGTGGACCTACATGGCCCATTTTCAATACCAAAAGTCCTGCATACATAATACACGTTTGCGTAAATTTTTATCATCTTACTTCAATTCGTTCGGAAGCTAGAGTGATTTCCACAGACGGAAAGACGAACAGATGGACAGACGGACGGCCATCGCTAAATCGACATAGAATTTTATGCTGATCAAGAATATATATACTTTTTGGTGTCTAAAATGTATATTTCGAGGTGTTACAAACTTAGTGTAAACCCCCCCCCCCCCCATACTATGGTGGAGGGTATAAAAACTTAGGAAAAAATTAAAAGAGTCAGAGATGTCTCCACAATTAAGGGAAGTGGATTTTACAAAAGTATCTCGGCTACCTCCATGCGATACAGACACACTCCACGGTGGTTATGGAGAAATGCCGAACTTCAGAAGTCTATTTTCAGTACTTTACATTAAGGAGATCCCAAAATGAGAACAATTCGGCGTTCTTAACAGACAAATTCAACACTTTGGAGTCAGCTGGTGAAATAAAGTCCTGTATATCAAAACTTGCGCAACAAATACCAACTAACAATCACACACCTTGATTTTTGAAAAGGATTTAAGCAAATATCTCTAAAAGTAAAAATTATTTTGGAGGAAGACCTACTAATATAATATGTCAAGTCTACAAATCAAATAACTTCATCAGAGACTGCAGCGAATTTTTGAAAAAGAGTAGGAACGAAAGAATTCACAATGTGAAAATATCACACTGACAAAAGCAACTAGCAATCACACATCTAGATTTTTGAAAACATTTTATGCAAATATCTCGAAAAGTACAAATAATTTTGGAGGAAGACCTACTAATGTAATATATCATGTATACAAATGAAATACCGTCATCATAGACTGCAGGAAAAGAATGTAAACGAAAGAATTCACATCGTGAAAACATCAGACTAACGTTACAACTTATTGTTATCAAATCACGATGTAAAGGATTTCAAAAGTTGCATTGCTTGCAGTATTTGTACTACGAGACACAATACTTTATTACACAAGGGAACGGAATACATATCTAGCTCGAGTGAAAGCACGATTAGTATAAGTGCTGCCGCAATTACAAATGAAATACAGTCCACTACAAACCTAGAACCAACTACTATTACTACTTTGACCCACCAAGACAAGAAAATTAGAGAGCAACAATCTGGAGGAAAACTACTTTTCACAGTACAATAGTAGAAATTGAAACCGGAGGACAACTTTACGGTGCCCGAGATCTAATAGACTCAGGATCACAATCCACCTTAATTTCTGAGAAGATGAAAAACTTTTTGAAGTTACCTACATTGAACAACTTAATTTTTGCTATTGGCTTTAGTAATTTTTTCCAGGACTTCGACGAAATCTTGCTTGTTTACAATGATATCAAACTACGACCCTAGCTTTTAGCTGGAAGTCTGGGCTCCAGCTTTATTTACCTTTCCTTTGGTTTACCACTTCAAAACTTTGCAAAAAATACTTTGTACATACTTTTGAGTGCGGTTGAGGCGCTGGGAAAAACTAGCAATAAACAATCAATATTCAAAAATTACATATTTCCCAGCCGCCATAAAATACCACATGTGAACAATTCGGTGATCTTGTGCGCTGACGCATACGATAATGTGTCAGATAATAAAGGTTATGACCCACACGCACAGATATCGATGCGCTCAGTAGATGCACAAGACCACTAGAATGAAATTACAAGCAGCCCTGCAATGTTCTCCATTCAATATTAGAATAGATAAGAACAATTGTGTGGCTGCGACTAGGTTAAGTTAGATTAGTTTCAGTAGTACGTAAGAAACATATTCTTTAAATAAAATCAGAATTGAAATAACACCCTAACGAAGCGGTCGTGTTTCTTTTCTCACAGAAAAAGGGATAGAGTTGACAATCGAAGAGGGAGATTACACTCTATTCTAATTTACATTGGTCAATCGAGCCTTCACTTTGGTTAAAGTGAAAAGAACTAGCGACCACAAAACGAAAATAGTAGGAGTTTTCCCCCACCAGTGGTAAGAGACTCACTACAAGAAGAAGTTGCTGTGCTTCAAAAAGGAGGAGAACTGCTACTGAAAAGTCAGCCGAGACATTTTAATTGTAAGACCGTAGGGCATTTTAAAAGATAGTCGAAGGGACAAAATTAACTGAAAAAGCCATAGTGCAAAATTAAAAAAGCCATAGAGGCAGAAAAAAAATACAAAAAAGACCCAAAGGGCAAAAATTATAAAGTACGCCATAGGGGCAAAAGCAAAGCAAAAAAGCCACAGGGTCAAAATAAATAAAAAAAGCCATAGTGGCAAAATAAAATAAAAAAGCCATAGGGGCAAAAACAAAGTGAAAAGAGGACAACAAAATTCCCAATAAAATAAGAAAACATACAATTTTGAAAAGAGGACGAATCCGCCCTGACCAATGAAGTACTCGATAAGAAGCGAATAGATTCGCAACCAGAAGGCCCCAACATGTTCGGCGGATACGGGGATGTTGATGACGATTCTAGAAGAAAAGAAAACATCGCAGAAGAGGAAAAAGATGGAAAGCCTCTACGTACAGAATGCCCCAATGAAGATGGAAAAGACTACAGCGATGAAGTGGGAAAAGCAGAACAAAGTTCTCTGGTTCCAGTTCCTGAAGGGTATAGACTTAGAGACATCAATACCAAACCTCCAATGGCCGTTAGAACAGAAGACGACAAATCGGAGCTTACAATAAAGCCAATGGCAATCATTTGCTACGTGGGTAATGACGGTCTGCAGCGATGGACTACTAATTCAGCAGCATGGAAGATGAAGCCGGCAGATAAAGGTGGTGGTATCGGCAAGAGAGGCTGGATTAAACGTTGGAGTCGTTTCCTGGAAGCGTTTACCTGATATTATTTCAATATATATAGATAGTTACGCATAAATTTTCTTTTCAAATCTTTCATATATTTATATTTAAATATTCCATATTATCCATTTGTTAGCTTTATAAAAAACACAGTCCACTATTAACATACACATTTAAGCCGCCCGGGAGAATGTACAAAATACTTTGTACATATTTTTGAGTGCGATTGAGGCGCTGGGAAAATGTAGCAATAAAAGATAAATGTTCTAAAATTAAATATTTCCCAGCCGCGATAAAATATCACATGTGAAGAATTCGGTGATCTTGTGCGCTTTCGCATACGATAATGCGTGAGGCTGTTATCGTAGTACCCATTACGAACTTTAAATACAATTTTGAAACAATTCCGGTAAATAATGTCGCTAAAACAATCAATACGAAGACGTGGATCTACATGGCCCATTTTCAATACCAAAAGTCCTGCATACATAATACACGTTTGCGTAAATTTTTATCATCTTACTTCAATTCGTTCGGAAGCTAGAGTGATTTCCACAGACGGAAAGACGAACAGATGGACAGACGGACGGCCATCGCTAAATCGACATAGAATTTTATGCTGATCAAGAATATATATACTTTTTGGTGTCTAAAATGTATATTTCGAGGTGTTACAAACTTAGTGTACCCCCCCCCCCCATACTATGGTGGAGGGTATAAAAACTTAGGAAAAAATTAAAAGAGAGTCAGAGATGTCTCCACACAAAGGGAAGTGGATTTCACAAAAGTATCTCGGCTACCTCCATGCGATACAGACACACTCCACGGTGGTTATGGAGAAAGGCCGAACTTCAGAAGTCTATTTTCAGTACTTTACATTAAGGAGATCCCAAAATGAGAACAATTCGGCGTTCTTAACAGACAAATTCAACACTTTGGAGTCAGCTGGTGAAATAAAGTCCTGTATATCAAAACTTGCGCAACAAATACCAACTAACAATCACACACCTTGATTTTTGAAAAGGATTTAAGCAAATATCTCTAAAAGTAAAAATTATTTTGGAGGAAGACCTACTAATATAATATGTCAAGTCTACAAATCAAATAACTTCATCAGAGACTGCAGCGAATTTTTGAAAAAGAGTATGAACGAAAGAATTCACAATGTGAAAATATCACACTGACAAAAGCAACTAGCAATCACACATCTAGATTTTTGAAAACATTTTATGCAAATGTCTCGAAAAGTACAAATAATTTTGGAGGAAGACCTATTAATGTAATATGTCATGTCTACAAATGAAATACCGTCATCACAGACTGCAGGAAAAGAGTGTGAACGAAAGAATTCACATCGTGGAAACATCAGACTAACGTTACAACTTATTGTTATCAAATCACGATGTAAAGGATTTCAAAAGTTACATTGGTTGCAGTATTTGTACTACGAGACACAATACTTTATTACACAAGGGAACGGAATACATATCTAGCTCGAGTGAAAGCACACTTAGTATAATTGCTGCCGCAATTACAAATAAAATACAGTCCACTACAAACCTAGAACCAGACAAGAAAATTAGAGAGCAACAATCTGGAGGAAAACTACTTTTCACAGTACAATAGTAGAAATTGAAACCGAAGGACAACTTTACGGTGCCCGAGATCTAATAGACTCAGGATCACAATCCACCTTAATTTCTGAGAAGATGAAAAACTTTTTGAAGTTACCTACATTGAACAACTTAATTTTTGCTATTGGCTTTAGTAATTTTTTCCAGGACTTCGACGAAATCTTGCTTGTTTACAATGATATCAAAATACGACCCTAGCTTTTAGCTGGATGTCTGGGCTCCAGCTTTATTTACCTTTCCTTTGATTTACCACTTCAAAACTTTGCACAAAATACTTTGTACATACTTTTGAGTGCGGTTGAGGCGCTGGGAAAAACTAGCAATAAACAATCAATATTCAAAAATTACAATTTCCCAGCCGCCAAAAAATACCACATGTGAACAATTCGGTGATCTTGTGCGCTGACGCATACGATAATGTGTCAGATAATAAAGGTTATGACCCACACGCACAGATATCGATGCGCTCAGTAGATGCACAAGACCACTAGAATGAAATTACAAGCAGCCCTGCAATGTTCTCCATTCAATATTAGAATAGATAGATAAGAACAATTGTGTGGCTGCGACTAGGTTAAGTTAGATTAGTTTCAGTAGTACGTAAGAAACATATTCTTTAAATAAAATCAGAATTGAAATAACACCCTAACGAAGCGGTCGTGTTTCTTTTCTCACAGAAAAAGGGATAGAGTTGACAATCGAAGAGGGAGATTACACTCTATTCTAATTTACATTGGTCAATCGAGCCTTCACTTTGGTTAAAGTGAAAAGAACTAGCGACCACAAAACGAAAATAGTAGGAGTTTTCCCCCACCAGTGGTAAGAGACTCACTACAAGAAGAAGTAGCTGTGCTTCAAAAAGGAGGAGAACTGCTACTAAAAAGTCAGCCGAGACATTTTAAATGTAAGACCGTAGGGCATTTTAAAAGATAGTCGAAGGGACAAAATTAACTGAAAAAGCCATAGTGCAAAATTAAAAAAGCCATAGAGGCAGAAAAAAAAAATACAAAAAAGACCCAAAGGGCAAAAATTATAAAGTACGCCATAGGGGCAAAAACAAAGCAAAAAAGCCACAGGGTCAAAATAAATAAAAAAAGCCATAGTGGCAAAATAAAATAAAAAAGCCATAGGGGCAAAAACAAAGTGAAAAGAGGACAACAAAAGTCCCAATAAAATAAGAAAACATACAATTTTGAAAACAGGACATTAAAAGTCCCAACTGAAAAAAAAAAATGAAAAGAAAAAAGCCAAGAAGGCAACGTCAAAAACAAAAAAAAAGAAACAAAGAAGAAAAATATACAAAAACAAAGCAAAAGATGATGCAAAAAGAGTTCCAAAAACAAAAACTCCAAGAGGGGGAGCGTGAGCTTCAGAAAGAGGACAAAACAACAGCGTCAGGAGGCATAGAGCTCGAAAATCCTGGCATCCTGACAGCAACAATGCTGCAACATTTTCGGGCGATCCAGAAGGTGCTGCTGCAGCAGCAGCAGGAGCAAATGAAGTCGATTCTGGAAGAAATTGAGCAGATGTTCCTATTGCAGCAATCCAGCAACAATCAAAAAGGGGACAAGGAACAAAAGGAAAGGCAAGTCGTCGAAGTTGGGAAAGATGACCTGTCCACACAACTAGCAAGTGCAAGAGAGGGACATAATGCTGTTGAACGAAAACAGATTCCAGGCTTGGAAGGTAATTCTGGGAATTTTTTCCCGCCGGCAAGTCCTCTATTTGAGGAACGAGATGAAGGAGGAAATTCCGAGGTCGAATCCGCCCTGACCAATGAAGTACTCGATAAGAAGCGAATAGATTCGCAACCAGAAGGCCCCAACATGTTCGGCGGATACGGGGATGTTGATGACGATTCTAGAGGAAAAAGATGGAAAGCCTCTACGTACAGAATGCCCCTTCATTTCCAATGAAGATGGAAAAGACTACAGCGATGAAGTGGGAAAAGCAGAACAAAGTTCTCTGGTTCCAGTTCCTGAAGGGTATAGACTTAGAGAAATCAATACCAAACCTCCAATGGCCGTTAGAACAGAAGACGACAAATCGGAGCTTACAATAAAGCCAATGGCAATCATTTGCTACGTGGGTAATGACGGTCTGCAGCGATGGACTACTAATTCAGCAGCATGGAAGATGAAGCCGGCAGATAAAGGTGGTGGTATCGGCAAGAGAGGCTGGATTAAACGTTGGAGTCGTTTCCTGGAAGCGTTTACCTGATATTATTTCAACATATATAGATAGTTACGCATAAATTTTCTTTTCAAATCTTTCATATATTTATATTTAAATATTCCATATTATCCATTTGTTAGCTTTATAAAAAATACAGTCCACTATTAACATACACATTTAAGCCGCCCGGGAGAATGTACAAAATACTTTGTACATATTTTTGAGTGCGATTGAGGCGCTGGGAAAATGTAGCAATAAAAGATAAATGTTCTAAAATTAAATATTTCCCAGCCGCCATAAAATATCACATGTGAAGAATTCGGTGATCTTGTGCGCTGTCGCATACGATAATGCGTGAGGCTGTTATCGTAGTACCCATTACGAACTTTAAATACAATTTTGAAACACTTCCGGTAAATAATGTCGCTAAAACCATCAATACGAAGACGTGGACCTACATGGCCCATTTTCAATACCAAAAGTCCTGCATACATAATACACGTTTGCGTAAATTTTTATCATCTTACTTCAATTCGTTCGGAAGCTAGAGTGATTTCCACAGACAGAAAGACGAACAGATGGACAGACGGACGGCCATCGCTAAATCGACATAGAATTTTATGCTGATCAAAAATATATATACTTTTTGGTGTCTAAAATGTATATTTCGAGGTGTTACAAACTTAGTGTACCCCCCCCCCCCCCACTCCATACTATGGTGGAGGGTATAAAAACTTAGGAAAAAATTAAAAGAGAGTCAGAGATGTCTCCACAATTAAGGGAAGTGGATTTTACAAAAGTATCTCGGCTACCTCCATGCGATACAGACACACTCCACGGTGGTTATGGAGAAAGGCCGAACTTCAGAAGTCTATTTTCAGTACTTTACATTAAGGAGATCCCAAAATGAGAACAATTCGTGTTCTTAACAGACAAATTCAACACTTTGGAGTCAGCTGGTGAAATAAAGTCCTGTATATCAAAACTTGCGCAACAAATACCAACTTACAATCACACACCTTGATTTTTGAAAAGGATTTAAGCAAATATCTCGAAAAGTACAAATAATTTTGGAGGAAGACCTATTAATGTAATATGTCAAGTCTACAAATCAAATAACTTCATCAGAGACTGCAGCGAATTTTTGAAAAAGAGTAGGAACGAAAGAATTCACAATGTGAAAAAAAAAACTGACAAAAGCAACTAGCAATCACACATCTAGATTTTTGAAAACATTTTATGCAAATATCTCGAAAAGTACAAATAATTTTGGAGGAAGACCTATTAATGTAATATATCATGTCTACAAATGAAATACCGTCATCACAGACTGCAGGAAAAGAATGTGAACGAAAGAATTCACATCGTGAAAACATCAGACTAACGTTACAACTTATTGTTATCAAATCACGATGTAAAGGATTTTAAAAGTTGCATTGCTTGCAGTATTTGTACTACGAGACACAATACTTTATTACACAAGGGAACGGAATACATATCTAGCTCGAGTGAAAGCACGATTAGTATAAGTGCTGCCGCAATTACAAATGAAATACAGTCCACTACAAAGCTAGAACCAACTACTATTACTACTTTGACCCACCAAGACAAGAAAATTAGAGAGCAACAATCTGGAGGAAAACTACTTTTCACAGTACAATAGTAGAAATTGAAACCGAAGGACAACTTTACGGTGCCCGAGATCTAATAGACTCAGGATCACAATCCACCTTAATTTCTGAGAAGATGAAAAACTTTTTGAAGTTACCTACATTGAACAACTTAATTTTTGCTATTGGCTTTAGTAATTTTTTCCAGGACTTCGACGAAATCTTGCTTGTTTACAATGATATCAAAATACGACCCTAGCTTTTAGCTGGAAGTCTGGGCTCCAGCTTTATTTACCTTTCCTTTGATTTACCACTTCAAAACTTTGCACAAAATACTTTGTACATACTTTTGAGTGCGGTTGAGGCGCTGGGAAAAACTAGCAATAAACAATCAATATTCAAAAATTACATATTTCCCAGCCGCCATAAAATACCACATGTGAACAATTCGGTGATCTAGTACGTAAGAAACATATTCTTTAAATAAAATCAGAATTGAAATAACACCCTAACGAAGCGGTCGTGTTTCTTTTCTCACAGAAAAAGGGATAGAGTTGACAATCGAAGAGGGAGATTACACTTTATTCTAATTTACATTGGTCAATCGAGCCTTCACTTTGGTTAAAGTGAAAAGAACTAGCGACCACAAAACGAAAATAGTAGGAGTTTTCCCCCACCAGTGGTAAGAGACTCACTACAAGAAGAAGTAGCTGTGCTTCAAAAAGGAGGAGAACTGCTACTGAAAAGTCAGCCGAGACATTTAAATGTAAGACCGTAGGGCATTTTAAAAGATAGTCGAAGGGACAAAATTAACTGAAAAAGCCATAGTGCAAAATTAAAAAAGCCATAGAGGCAGAAAAAAAATACAAAAAAGACCCAAAGGGCAAAAATTATAAAGTACGCCATAGGGGCAAAAGCAAAGCAAAAAAGCCACAGGGTCAAAATAAATAAAAAAAAGCCATAGTGGCAAAATAAAATAAAAAAGCCATAGGGGCAAAAACAAAGTGAAAAGAGGACAACAAAAGTCCCAATAAAATAAGAAAACATACAATTTTGAAAAGAGGACGAATCCGCCCTGACCAATGAAGTACTCGATAAGAAGCGAATAGATTCGCAACCAGAAGGCCCCAACATGTTCGGCGGATACGGGGATGTTGATGACGATTCTAGAGGAAAAGAAAACATCGCAGAAGAGGAAAAAGATGGAAAGCCTCTACGTACAGAATGCCCCAATGAAGATGGAAAAGACTACAGCGATGAAGTGGGAAAAGCAGAACAAAGTTCTCTGGTTCCAGTTCCTGAAGGGTATAGACTTAGAGACATCAATACCAAACCTCCAATGGCCGTTAGAACAGAAGACGACAAATCGGAGCTTACAATAAAGCCAATGGCAATCATTTGCTACGTGGGTAATGACGGTCTGCAGCGATGGACTACTAATTCAGCAGCATGGAAGATGAAGCCGGCAGATAAAGGTGGTGGTATCGGCAAGAGAGGCTGGATTAAACGTTGGAGTCGTTTCCTGGAAGCGTTTACCTGATATTATTTCAACATATATAGATAGTTACGCATAAATTTTCTTTTCAAATCTTTCATATATTTATATTTAAATATTCCATATTATCCATTTGTTAGCTTTATAAAAAACACAGTCCACTATTAACATACACATTTAAGCCGCCCGGGAGAATGTACAAAATACTTTGTACATATTTTTTAGTGCGATTGAGGCGCTGGGAAAATGTAGCAATAAAAGATAAATGTTCTAAAATTAAATATTTCCCAGCCGCGATAAAATATCACATGTGAAGAATTCGGTGATCTTGTGCGCTTTCGCATACGATAATGCGTGAGGCTGTTATCGTAGTACCCATTACGAACTTTAAATACAATTTTGAAACAATTCCGGTAAATAATGTCGCTAAAACAATCAATACGAAGACGTGGATCTACATGGCCCATTTTCAATACCAAAAGTCCTGCATACATAATACACGTTTGCGTAAATTTTTATCATCTTACTTCAATTCGTTCGGAAGCTAGAGTGATTTCCACAGACGGAAAGACGAACAGATGGACAGACGGACGGCCATCGCTAAATCGACATAGAATTTTATGCTGATCAAGAATATATATACTTTTTGGTGTCTAAAATGTATATTTCGAGGTGTTACAAACTTAGTGTACAACCCCCCCCCCCATACTATGGTGGAGGGTATAAAAACTTAGGAAAAAATTAAAAGAGAGTCAGAGATGTCTCCACACAAAGGGAAGTGGATTTCACAAAAGTATTTCGGCTACCTCCATGCGATACAGACACACTCCACGGTGGTTATGGAGAAAGGCCGAACTTCAGAAGTCTATTTCAGTACTTTACATTAAGGAGATCCCAAAATGAGAACAATTCGGCGTTCTTAACAGACAAATTCAACACTTTGGAGTCAGCTGGTGAAATAAAGTCCTGTATATCAAAACTTGCGCAACAAATACCAACTAACAATCACACACCTTGATTTTTGAAAAGGATTTAAGCAAATATCTCTAAAAGTAAAAATTATTTTGGAGGAAGACCTACTAATATAATATGTCAAGTCTACAAATCAAATAACTTCATCAGAGACTGCAGCGAATTTTTGAAAAAGAGTATGAACGAAAGAATTCACAATGTGAAAATATCACACTGACAAAAGCAACTAGCAATCACACATCTAGATTTTTGAAAACATTTTATGCAAATGTCTCGAAAAGTACAAATAATTTTGGAGGAAGACCTATTAATGTAATATGTCATGTCTACAAATGAAATACCGTCATCACAGACTGCAGGAAAAGAGTGTGAACGAAAGAATTCACATCGTGGAAACATCAGACTAACGTTACAACTTATTGTTATCAAATCACGATGTAAAGGATTTCAAAAGTTACATTGGTTGCAGTATTTGTACTACGAGACACAATACTTTATTACACAAGGGAACGGAATACATATCTAGCTCGAGTGAAAGCACACTTAGTATAATTGCTGCCGCAATTACAAATAAAATACAGTCCACTACAAACCTAGAACCAGACAAGAAAATTAGAGAGCAACAATCTGGAGGAAAACTACTTTTCACAGTACAATAGTAGAAATTGAAACCGAAGGACAACTTTACGGTGCCCGAGATCTAATAGACTCAGGATCACAATCCACCTTAATTTCTGAGAAGATGAAAAACTTTTTGAAGTTACCTACATTGAACAACTTAATTTTTGCTATTGGCTTTAGTAATTTTTTTCCAGGACTTCGACGAAATCTTGCTTGTTTACAATGATATCAAAATACGACCCTAGCTTTTAGCTGGATGTCTGGGCTCCAGCTTTATTTACCTTTCCTTTGATTTACCACTTCAAAACTTTGCACAAAATACTTTGTACATACTTTGAGTGCGGTTGAGGCGCTGGGAAAAACTAGCAATAAACAATCAATATTCAAAAATTACATATTTCCCAGCCGCCATAAAATACCACATGTGAACAATTCGGTGATCTAGTACGTAAGAAACATATTCTTTAAATAAAATCAGAATTGAAATAACACCCTAACGAAGCGGTCGTGTTTCTTTTCTCACAGAAAAAGGGATAGAGTTGACAATCGAAGAGGGAGATTACACTCTATTCTAATTTACATTGGTCAATCGAGCCTTCACTTTGGTTAAAGTGAAAAGAACTAGCGACCACAAAACGAAAATAGTAGGAGTTTTCCCCCACCAGTGGTAAGAGACTCACTACAAGAAGAAGTAGCTGTGCTTCAAAAAGGAGGAGAACTGCTACTAAAAAGTCAGCCGAGACATTTTAAATGTAGACCGTAGGGCATTTTAAAAGATAGTCAAAGGGACAAAATTAACTGAAAAAGCCATAGTGCAAAATTAAAAAAGCCATAGAGGCAGAAAAAAAAATACAAAAAAGACCCAAAGGGCAAAAATTATAAAGTACGCCATAGGGGCAAAAACAAAGCAAAAAAGCCACAGGGTCAAAATAATAAAAAAAGCCATGGTGGCAAAATAAAATAAAAAAGCCATAGGGGCAAAAACAAAGTGAAAAGAGGACAACAAAAGTCCCAATAAAATAAGAAAACATACAATTTTGAAAAGAGGACGAATCCGCCCTGACCAATGAAGTACTCGATAAGAAGCGAATAGATTCGCAACCAGAAGGCCCCAACATGTTCGGCGGATACGGGGATGTTGATGACGATTCTAGAGGAAAAGAAAACATCGCAGAAGAGGAAAAAGATGGAAAGCCTCTGCGTACAGAATGCCCCTTCATTTCCAATGAAGATGGAAAAGACTACAGCGATGAAGTGGGAAAAGCAGAACAAAGTTCTCTGGTTCCAGTTCCTGAAGGGTATAGACTTAGAGACATCAATACCAAACCTCCAATGGCCGTTAGAACAGAAGACGACAAATCGGAGCTTACAATAAAGCCAATGGCAATCATTTGCTACGTGGGTAATGACGGTCTGCAGCGATGGACTACTAATTCAGCAGCATGGAAGATGAAGCCGGCAGATAAAGGTGGTGGTATCGGCAAGAGAGGCTGGATTAAACGTTGGAGTCGTTTCCTGGAAGCGTTTACCTGATATTATTTCAACATATATAGATAGTTACGCATAAATTTTCTTTTCAAATCTTTCATATATTTATATTTAAATATTCCATATTATCCATTTGTTAGCTTTATAAAAAATACAGTCCACTATTAACATACACATTTAAGCCGCCCGGGAGAATGTACAAAATACTTTGTACATATTTTGAGTGCGATTGAGGCGCTGGGAAAATGTAGCAATAAAAGATAAATGTTCTAAAATTAAATATTTCCCAGCCGCCATAAAATATGACATGTGAAGAATTCGGTGATCTTGTGCGCTGACGCATACGATAATGCGTGAGATAATAAAGGTTATGACCCACACGCACATATATCGATGCGCTCAGTAGATGCACAAGACCACTTGAATGAGATGCCAAGCAGCCCTGCAATGTTCTCCATTCAATATTAGAATAGATAAGAACAATTGTGTGGCTGCGACTAGGTTAAGTTAGATTAGTTTCAGTAGTACGCAAGGAACATATTTTAGAAATAAAATTAGAATTGAATCAACAGCCAAACTATTCAGTTGGTTTTCTCTTCTCACTCATTGGTCCTTTGAGCCGGATCCGAATAAAGAATAGAGTTGACAATCGAAGAGGGAGATTGGACTCTATTCTTATTATTAAAACATTGATCCTCCGAGCAGGATCCAAAATAGAAATGAAATAGCACCCTAACGAAGCGTCGTGTTTCTTTTCTCACCGAACGCAGAATAGAGTTGACAATCGAAGAGGGAGATTGGACTCCATTCTTGTTATTAAAAGCATTGATCCTCCGAGCAGGATCCAACAGAATTGAATCAACAGCCAAACCTTTCTGTTGGTTTTCTCTTCTCATTCAACTTAGATGAATCACAACTGCGAGAAGAAAAATTCATTCTGCGAATGAATACTGTTGATGATTTGCGAAAACATTTAGTATTGTTTGATGAGCTTTTACGAAAAAAAAAAACCTTAGAATGTGGATGAGGAGATGCCGTTGCTCAACTTTTGTCACGCTACCAGAAGCTTTTGACCCGGTAGTGGCCGCGTTGGGAAATATGAATGAAGAAGACCTATCTATCGAAGTAGTTAAGCAAAGGCAATTGGCAGATGATGCGTAGAGGCAGATCGTTGTGACAAGGATACTCCCACTACATCTGCGTTTACTGGTGTGAAGAAGTCTAAAAAATTCATTGGTATTTGCGAAGAAGTCTAAAAATTAATTGGTATTTGCTTCCGCTTAAAGGACTTTGGGATAACTTGCTGTCTGTGCCAAATGTTGCTCTTATGGGATGGATGGTCATTATGACAGCTCCCACGAAAGGAAGTTTGTACGAATTGCAATTGGAAAAATTTTGGCAATAAAAAATGGGTCACCCTACGTACAATTGTCCTGAAGAAATTGTTCGACATAAAATGGTTGATGGTTTGTAAAATGTTTAGCCTGTAGGCATATGCAATATACTATGTGTTCAGGGTCGACAATGTCATCATCCTTTCAAATATAGTCGTCCAAAATTCAGCCGCATTCTCGAAAGAAATCCACAGTTATATATGTGGACCAATTGATCTGCAAACATGGGATGGTATTTTGTAAGCATCATAGATGAGTATAGAAACTTCGCATTCATATATCGACTCAAAAAAAAGCAGATGCATTTGGCATATTCGTCGAATTTGAAGCAATGCCTACGGCAATGCATAATATGAGTAGTAACATTAGACCAAGGTACAGAATATCTTTCAAACAAAGCAAATGAGTATTTTAAAAGAAAACGAATTCAGCTTCAACACAAAGTTTCTTATAACAAACAGCAAAAACGGACAACTCACAGTTTCTTATACCACCTGCCGAATGGTGGAACAAGTTTAAGCCAAACATTTCAAAACTAAGAGTTTTTGGATGTAAGGCATTTGTCTGGGCTGCTAAAAAAGGGAAATAGGGGGAATGTGTGGAGAATCTGCTGAACATTTCGGTAATAATGGATGTAATTCAGATGATGAATTGGTTTTATGCAGAAAATGATAACGATATTGATTGTGCTGATTCACGGCTACGTCATCTGAACCACCAAACCCTGAAGCTGTTTCATTGGAGCCAAGAAGCAAGCGAAATATTAAGGGCGAAATTAATAGGTATACAAAGCAATGCCAATTCTGCAATTTGCAATTGTATAGTGGAGCCTAAAACATATGACGAAATCATGAGGGATTCCTTTAAAGATAATTGGATGAGAGCTGTGAAGGAAGTGTTTGACTCTGTTTAAGAAAATCGTGTTTGGGTTTTGTTTCCACGCCGGTCAAATATAAAGTATTAAAGTTCAAATGGGTATATCGTATCAAAGAGGATGCAAATGGTAATCCCGTCCGATACAAAGCCCGACCAGTAACGAAAGACTTACTTCAGAGAGTAGGAATTGACTATGAAGAGACCTATTCACCGGTGGCGGAACTTAGAATTCGGACAATATTAGCGGTGAGCGTTTAGAGACATTTACATTTGCACCAGCTTGATGTGTAAACTGCATTTCTTTACGGGAATTTAAAGATATTAATATGGAAGTTCCCGACGGATTAAACGCTCCTAAAAACAAATATACAAGTTACGGATGTCGATTTATTGTCTTAAAAAAAAGCCCAAATGTTGAAATGAAAATTTAACTTACTCTTGATTCACCATGTTTTTAAGAATCTTTGCATGATCCGTGTCATTATACAATGTTTAAAAGAAATTCGGTTTTGTACTTGCTACTATATGTGGACGATGTACTGATTGCGGGTAATGAATTTGAAAGCATACAGAAGGTAACATAGTATCATTCAAATGTCCGATAGTGGACACCTACAACTTTACTTGGAACGAAGATTGAATACGATATAACTAAGCACAATGAATGAGAATAAACCTGTTATAATTTATGAGGGATAACAGAGGATGTATCGGCATAATATTCTGACAACAAAGATCGAAACATATTGATGTGAAGTATCACTTATACGAAATTACATAGCCAAATTAATCATAAATCTGAACAGTGAACAAAGTAGCAGACATGTTTACAAAATCATTGGGTAAAGCAAACTCATAAAGTTTCAAGATAACTACAACTGAGAGGGGGTGTTGTGACACTCTGAATATTTCAATTTTTTTTAAATAACTCAGTAATTTTAATATGTTTTCAATCACATACGTTTTTGCATTTTTTGTTGAATATACATTTTTGTAGAAGATATTTTTGTTTAACTTCAAATTTGACTCTAGTCTTCTAATCTCTTTTGACCCTTGTTTATAATGTATATTATTTATTTGACATGTAGCCATTATGAAAGTCGGTGTAAAAAATAAGAGATTCATACATGGAATTGGTATAAAATTTGAAGTCATGCTATTCGAATCAGTAATTGCAAGGCAATTTCTCTTATCTTCGCGATTTTATTCGTGCTTACGCATTTACATGATTATTTGGTGACATCAAAGCATCATTACTCTGCGTTGCACAGTTTCCAATTTCTCCTGGATAAGATAATAAGTAAAAAAGTGAAATGTGGAATTCGAACATTTGAGATGCAAATACTAGATCGGAGTTAAAAGAAATGTCAAAAATATACGGTAATTCTTCAAAATAAATGTATCAATCAATCAAAAGCATTTCTTATCTGTATAGTGAGGAAAAAAATTGGAGAAATTTGTGTGTGTGTGTACTAAAATAAAGCTCTGATTACGGCCGCCAGTTCTCCCCTCAATTATTTCTATGTTTATTTTTTTCGGTCGTTGGACAAAAGTCTATATTTAACATAATTAGGCTGCAATGTTAAAATATTGTAGCATTTACTGTCCCCAACAAAACTGGAAAACTGATTTGTGTGTGTGCCAAATAAAATTCTGATTGAAGACAATTGTCTTCTGTAAGAAAGCCAGCCCATGAATTAATTATATCTGCACCTTTAAGCAATAAGAACATTATTCTATGTTTCTTCGCCTTTGAGGTTCCTGACTGTAGTTTGATGACGCCAGTACTTAGAGGCATCACGAACGGAATACTGAAATCAATAGATACGCGTATAACAAAGACAAAAGCAGAAAATGAAAGTAGTAGTTCTTCACAACTTGCCTGGAGACCTCGCTATGGAAACTGTTTATAATTTTTGACAATTAGTATGTGTGTCGATCAGTGTCACCTAAGTTCGTGAATTACTCGAACGCATACTACGTATCAATTTCCCATTGACGGAAGCTACGCAATAAAGATATATTTGAGCACTTTTCGGACCCCCGGGTAACAACATCGTTAATGCATACAAAATTTTTTGTCATAGGCTGTAGTACACATTATGAACTATAACTATGGATTTGGAATAATTCCGGTAAATAACGTCGCCAAAATCATGAAAATACCGATTATCGGGAGGTACCGTTATATGGGGGCTATACGAAGATCTGGACCTACATACAACAGTTTTTGTCATAGGTTTAGTACCCATTAAGATCTCCAGAAAGAAATTTAAATGATTCCAGTGATGTTGCTGAAATCATGAAATACCGAATATCTGGAGGTACTGTTATATAGGGCTATACGACTTGGACCTGCATATGAAAAACATGAAAATACCGAACCCATTTACGAACTTAACCTGCCTACTGGTAAACTATGCCGTGTATGTAACATTTTAGCTTTATATCTCAATTCGTTCGACAGATAGGGTGATCACAACAGACAGACAGACGGACATCGCTAGATCGTCTTAGAATTTTAAGCTGATCCAGAATATATATACTTTCTAAGGTCTACTATGAATACTTCGAGGAGTTACAAACGCAATGGACGAACTTAATATGGCCTCCATAGAAAGGTGGAGAGAGCAAAAAAATTTAGCTGCATTCATCAAATACCGAATATACGGCTCTATAGGAGATTTATAGACAATACAGGGGTAAAGAAATCTGAAGGAACTCCTTCTATGTATTTTCAGACAATTTCATTGAAAATTTTGCTAAAGTCGTCAAAATACCGAATATCGGGAGTACCGTTATATGGGGGCTATAAGATATTGTTGACCGATAGAGCCCATCTTCGAACTTGACCTGCCTGCAGACAAAAGACTAATCTATAAAAATGTTAGTTCCCTATCTTATTCGTTTTGAACATACCGTGATTACATCAGACGGAAGGACGAACAAGACAAATCGGCTAAGAATTTTACGCTGTATATATCATATCAGCGTTATGTCTAAAATTATTATTTTGACGAGTTACAACGGAATGACGAACTTAATATGGTCTTCACAGTATGTATGGTGGAGGGTATAAAAGTGGGCGTGAGCACACCTAGTTTATGTGGTCAGCTATCATTTATCAGGTGAGTGCCAATGTTATAATTTACAGAAATATTTAAAGAAAAGGAATCAATAATCAATAGTAAAGGCAATAATTATACGTTCAAACTACAAAACACGAAACGAAAGGAAAATGTGAATTGTGGTTGTGTGTATGTTTTGTTTGTAACCAAAAACACATTGACACTGATAATTGTGCTAAATGCCAAAGGCAATCTCATATGTGACGGGCACACATGTATACTTGTCGCAAAATGACGAAGGCTTTGTTTTGTTTTATTACCACAACAATAACAATGTTCGGTATGTCACTTTAAAAGTAATTCACACGGTAAATGACAAATTAATGGAAGTAAATTTGTTGCAATGGTGCAAGCGATAAATTTTTGTAGTTGTCGGCGGCGTAGTCGTTGTATGCTCGGAGAGGAGGAGATTGACTCCTATGTTTACTGTGCTACAGTCCTTTGTTTGTTATTTTTGCTTGGGAGGACTAAGGTAGACCAAAAAATCTGGCTCGAAGGACCAAT
Source organism: Musca domestica (assembly GCF_030504385.1). NCBI lineage: Eukaryota > Metazoa > Arthropoda > Insecta > Diptera > Muscidae > Musca > Musca domestica. Next base: position 2,744,529 of record NW_026712328.1, on the reverse strand, counting down.
GTTTGCGGAGGAAGAGAAAGTAAAACAAATGTGAAAATCACAATAAATTTATATTGTTCCAACTGAGCACTGTATAATTTACCGGTAATTGTTCGTAAGACAATATTACCTTCGTAAAAGGGTTTTTAGCAGTAGGACGTGATCCTATATTGTCAGTACTCGTAGTTACGACAGAATACTGCGAAGACGGCAATTACAAATTTCACTCCTTAAAATGTCACTATCCATGATATTACGTACGATGTAGAAAAGTGTATTAACAGGTAGTAAAAATTACCCACTGTCGAGAAAATACCCCTCGTGACAAAATTAAGGAAATTTAATGAAATAATTCGAAATGGAACAATAGACGAACGAAAAGTTTTTTGGTATTTTGAATGACAAGTTTGCTACATAGCAATGTATTTATCACCATTTAAAGTTATGTGATCAGTTAAAATTTTTATAGGTCAATTGTCAAAAAGTTTGAAGCGTCAATAAGTAGAACCTGTCATAAACGTATAAATTTTTGTAATATCCCTCACAATGCGTCAAGTTTGTTATTAAGTGAGTGCCAGCATAGTTAGATATATCAAGTCTTAAAATCTCTCTTGACCCTTGTTCATAATGTATATTATTATTTGGCATGTAGCCATTAGGAACGTCATGTACAAATAGTAATTGCAAGGCAAGATCTCTTATCTTTCGCGTTTTTATTCGCTCTTGCGAATTACATGATTATTTGGTGACATCAAAGCATCGCTACTCTGCGTTGCCGGTTTCTAATTTTCATGGGTAAGTTAGTAAAAAGTGAAATGTGGAATTCGCTCTGAAAGGCATTTGAGCTGATAATACGTGACCGGAGTTCAAAAAAATGTCAAAAATGGACGGCAATCCTTCAAATACATATATCAGTCAATCAAAAGCATTTCTTATCTGATAGTGAGGAAAACAGTTGTAGAATTTGTGTGTGTACTAAAATAAGACTCTGATTAACGGCCCTCAATTATTTCTATATTTATTTTTTTTTTCAGTTTGACAAAATCCTATATATAATATATATATAACATATAATATATTAGGTTTCATTGTTAAAATATTATAGCAATTACTGTCCCAAATAAAACTGGAGAGTGAGGAAAACAGTCGTACTAATTTTTGTGTGTGCCAAAAATAAAATCTGATTGAAGACAATCGTCTTCTGTAAAAAGCCAGCCCATTACTTAATTACATCTTCATCTTAAGCCAATAATAACATTATTCCATGTTCTTCTTCGCCTTTGAGGTTCCTGACTGTATAGTTGATGATGCCAGCACTTAGAGGCATCACGAAGGAATACTGAAATCAATAGATACGCGTATAACAAACAACAAAAGCAGCCTTTTTCACAACTTGCCTGGGGCCTACGTTATTAGAATAGTTTATAATTTTTGACAATTTTGTTGTTTCTTTATTGATGAAGTTTCTAACAAGATTACAATTCATTGTCCCGCGAAGTTTTTGGCTTATCTGCAGGATAAGTTTAGTTATAGTTCATTTATATTGTGGCTTTGTATAGGTTTGTTATGTTTAAGATGTGTAAGTTTTTGCAGAATGTATTGTTATGTTCCAATTGGCTATTTCTGGAAATGTAGAACGCATGTTATTGTCTATTGTCGCAGTTATTCGGTGCGAAGGATGGTTCGGATTAGATTGTGATTGGTACAGTCCGGTGCTCGTATAATTTTGTAAATAATTTTCAATGTACTGTTTTTTGGTGCAGCTTGCAATATTCTGCAATTTGCAGCATTTCCCCATGCAGTTAGTACCATGTCGCAAATATGATTCGGCAAGCGAACATTAAGCTTGCATTGCGACATTATATGGTGCACAATTACTTAGATGATGTATGGCATACGAGGTTTTACTGCAACTTATTCGAACATTGTCAGTGTGTAGTGTCCACATAAAATGACTCTCTAGGACAATAACAGATGTTTGTACTTATCAACGACTTCGATTTTGGTTGTGCATGTTTCCACAAAATCATTTATAGTTAGATTTTTGTGTAGACAGTCGAATTATGGAAGATTATAGATATTCCTCTTTGGGAATATGTTTGGCCTAAAGTGCATAAGTTTTGTTTGTGTTGACATTGATAACTAATCCATTATGATGACACCACCACTTAGAATCAAAATTCATCTCATTTTGTATTCTTGATGGTTGCCACCATTATCGTAGTGTCATCGGCATATGTAAAGTTATGCTGTCTTGGAGATATTTCACCATATCGTTGGCATAAATTATAAATAATATGGTCCAAGTTTCGATCCTTGTAGTACACCATACGCTGAACTATCATGATCATTTATCCTTACCCTGAAACTGCGGCAATATAATAGCTCTCACAACACCATTTTAGGCTAAAGTTCTTATATTCTGTTTGGTGTCCGAAACATGCTATAATTGTAACTCATTGCTTATTGAATGTTTATTCCAATCCATTGATTCAAAAGAAGTTGTGTTATGACTAGGTTCTTAAAAAGAATATCCTCATTTAATATCCATATTAGGAATTCAGTAAAATTGTTTCGATGGACCTGATATTCATACATTATATTGAAATGTTTTGGTTTAAATCGTTCTCAATAGTTGCATCGAAATTATGAAATGTTTTATTTGAGGATTCATTTTTTATCATATAGATGTTTGATTCGTAATAAAAAATGTAATGGAAAAGAAATGATAGTTTTTGTTAATAATTTTGAAAAAAATTTAAGCAAAGTCTCAAAAAGTAAAAATTATTCTGGAGGAAGACCTACTAATGTAATAGTGTCATGTCTACAAATGAAATAACGTCCATCACAGACTGCAGCAAAAGAGTGTGAACGAAAGAATTCACATCGTGAAAACATCAAACTAACGTTACAACTTATTGTTATCAAATCACGATGTAAAGGATTGCAAAAGTTGCATTGGTTGCAGTATTCATACTATGAGACCACAATACTTATTATTCAAGAAAACGGAATACATACCTAGCTCGAGTGGAAGCACACCTAGTATAAGTGGTGCCGCAATCACAAATGAAATACAGTCCACTACAAACCTAGAACCAACTACTATTACTACTTTGACCCACCAAGATAAGCAAATTAGAGAGCACCAATCTGGAGGAAAACTACTTTTCACAGTACAATAGTAGAAATTGAAACCAAAGGACAACTTTACGGTGCGAGAGCTTTAATAGACTCAGGATCACAATCCACCTTTATTTTCATTTCTCGCATTCTCGAAAGAATACACAGTGATATATGTGGACAAATTGATCCGCAAACTGGGATAGTATTTTGTAAGCTTCATAGATGAGTATAGAAACTTCGCATTCATATATCGACTCAAAAGAAAATCAGATGCATTTGGCATATTTGTCGAACTTGAAGCAATGCCTACGGCAATGCATAATATGGGCAGTAACATTAGACCAAGGTACAGAATATCTTCCAACAAAGCAAATGACAACACACAGTTTCTTTACCAAACAGCAACATATCTTATATATAGAAGCCCCTGCAAATCTCTTTCTCACAAAAAGACACCTGTCGAATGGTGGAACAAGTTTAAGCCAAACATTTCAAAACTAAGATTTTTGGGATGTAAGGCATTTGTCTGGGCTGCTAAAAAAGGGAAATAGGGGGAATGTGTGGAGAATCTGCTGAACATTTCAGTAATAGTGGATGTAATTCAGATGATGAATTGGTTTATGCAGAAAATGATCGATTCTGCCGATTCACGGCTACCCAATCTGAACCACCAAACTCTGAAGCTGTTTCATTGGAGCCAAGGAGAAGCGAAATATTAAGGGCGAAATTAAGTTTATATAAAGCAAATGCCAATTCTGCAATTTTATAGTTTGGAGTCTAAAACATATGGCGAAATCATGAGGGATTCCTTTAAGATAATTGGAAGAAAGCTGTGAAGGAAGTGTTTGGCTCTGTTTAAGAAAATCGTGTTTGGGATTTGTTTCCACGCCCGGTCAAATATAAAGTATTAAAGTCCAAATGGGTATATCGTATCAAAAAGGATGCAAATGGTAATCCCGTCCGATACAAAGCCCGACCAGTAGCGAAAGACTTACTTCAGAGAGTAGGAATTGACTATGAAGAGACCTATTCACCGGTGGCGGAACTAGAATTCGGACAATATTAGCGGTGAGCGTTTAGAGACATTTTACATTTGCACCAGCTTGATGTGTAAACTGCATTTCTTTACGGGAATTTAAAGATATTAATATGGAAGTTCCCGAAGGATTAACGCTCCTAAAAACAAATATACAAGTTACGGATGTCGATTTATTGTCTTAAACAAAGCCCAAAATGCTGAAATGAAAAATTTAACTTATTCTTGATTCACCATGGTTTTAAGAAATCTTTGCATGATCCGTGTCATTATACAATGTTTAAAAGAAATTCGGTTTTGTACTTGCTACTATATGTGGACGATGTACTGATTGCGGGTAATGATTTGAAAGCAATAGAGAAGGTAACATAGTATCATTCAAAATGTCCGATAGTGGACACCTACAACTTTACTTGGAACGAAGATTGAATATGATATAACTAAGGCACAATGAATGAGAATAAACCTGTTATAATTTATGAGGATAACAGAGGATGTATCGGCATAATATTCTGACAACAAAAGATCGAAAACATATTGATGTGAAGTATCACTTTATACGAAATTACATAGCCACAGGAATCATAAATCTGAACAGTGAACAAAGTAGCAGACATGTTTACAAAATCATTGGGCAAAAGCAAATTCATAAAGTTTCAAAGATACCTACAACTGAAAAGTTGTTATTGAGAGGGGGTGTTGTGACACTCTGAATATTTCAATTTTTTTTTAAATAACTCAGTAATTTTAATATGTTTTCAATCACATACGTTTTTGCATTTTTTGTTGAATATACATTTTTGTAGAAGATATTTTTGTTTAACTTCAAATTTGACTCTAGTCTTCTAATCTCTTTTGACCCTTGTTATAATGTATATTATTTATTTGACATGTAGCCATTATGAAAGTCGGTGTAAAAATAAGAGATTCATACATGGAATTGGTATAAAATTTGAAGTCATGCTATTCGAATCAGTAATTGCAAGGCAATTTCTCTTATCTTTCGCGATTTTATTCGTGCTTACGCATTTACATGATTATTTGGTGACATCAAAGCATCATTACTCTGCGTTGCACAGTTTCCAATTTCTCCTGGATAAGATAATAAGTAAAAAGTGAAATGTGGAATTCGAACATTTGAGATGCAATACTAGATCGGAGTTAAAAGAAAATGTCAAAAATATACGGTAATTCTTCAAAATAATGTATCAATCAATCAAAAGCATTTCTTATCTGTATAGTGAGGAAAAAAATTGGAGAAATTTGTGTGTGTGTGTACTAAAATAAAGCTCTGATTAACGGCCGCCAGTTCTCCCCTCAATTATTTCTATGTTATTTTTTTCGTCGTTGGACAAAAGTCTATATTAACATAATTAGGCTGCAATGTTAAAATATTGTAGCATTTACTGTCCCAAACAAAACTGGAAAACTGATTTGTGTGTGTGCCAAAATAAATTCTGATTGAAGACAATTGTCTTCTGTAAGAAGCCAGCCCATGAATTAATTATATCTGCACCTTTAAGCCAATAAGAACATTATTCTATGTTTCTTCGCCTTTGAGGTTCCTGACTGTATAGTTTGATGACGCCAGTACTTCGAGGCATCACGAACGGAATACTGAAATCAATAGATACGCGTATAACAAAGACAAAAGCAGAAAATGAAAGTAGTAATTCTTCACAACTTGCTGGAGACCTACGCTATGGAAACTGTTTATAATTTTTGACAATTAGTATGTGTGTCGATCAGTGTCACCTAAGTTCGTGAATTACTCGAACGCATACTACGTATCAATTTCCCATTGACAGGCAGAAGAAACATACGGAAGCTACGCAATAAAGATATATTTGAGCACTTTTCGGACCCCAGGGTAACAAACATCGTTAATGAACAAAACGAAGAAATCTATATTTTGCTTGCTTATCCAGAACAATAATAGACAGACCTACATTAAATCCGCTTTACAGGAATAACGAGTTACAGGGCATCTGCAGAACGTCAAATATCGTGTGTATGGAAGAACTAATTCGTCTCGAATTACGAATTAATTCCCCCAAAATAAAGTCCACAGCGTCTCTGATACCAATATAACTATAAATGGTAAATTATATCGCAATTCAAAAACTTCCAAGCAGATGGAACTCCAAAAATCTTTGTCATAGGCTGTAGTACCTATTACGAATTCTAAATACGAAATTTGAAACAACTCTGATGAATAATGTCGTTGTATGTGGGCCATACGATATCGTGGACCTATATAGACATTTCTCTTCCAGGTGAACAAGTAAAAAAGCAGATAAGTTCAGCCGGGCCAAACTTTTAATACCACCATTTCGAAGGAACCTAAAGAATTTCAACAACACAAAAAATCGAAAACTACCACTTAAATGAAAACCGTCATATGGGGGCTATGCGATATCGTGGAACTGCATACGAATTTTTTTGCCATAATACCGAATATCGGGAGGTACCGTTATATGGGGGCTATACGAAGACGTGGACCTGCATACAAAATTTTTTGTCATAGGCTGTAGTACACATTATGAACTATAATTATGGAATTTGGAATAATTCCGGTAAATAACGTCGCCAAAATCATGAAAATACCGATTATCGGGAGGTACCGTTATATGGGGGCTATACGAAGATCTGGACCTACATACAACATTTTTTGTCATAGGTTGTAGTACCCATTAAGATCTTCCAGAAAGAAATTTTAAATGATTCCAGTGATGTTGCTGAAATCATGAAAATACCGAATATCTGGAGGTACCGTTATATAGGTGCTATACGACTTGGACCTGCATATGAAAAACATGAAAATACCGAACCCCATTTACGAACTTAACCTGCCTACTGGTAAACTATGCATGTATGTAACATTTTAGCTTTATATCTCAATTCGTTCGAAAGATAGGGTGATCACAACAGACAGACAGACGGACATCGCTAGATCGTCTTAGAATTTTAAGCTGATCCAGAATATATATACTTTCTAAGGTCTACTATGAATACTTCGAGGAGTTACAAACGCAATGACAAAGTTAATATACCCTCCATAGAATGGTGGAGAGAGCAAAAATTTAGCTGCATTCATCAAAATGTCGAATATACGGCTCTATAGGGGATTTACGTATCATGGTCCTATATAGACAATACAGGGGTAAAGAAATCTGAAGGAACTCCTTCTATGTATTTTCAGACAATTTCATTGAAAATTTTTGCTAAAATCGTCAAAATACCGAATATCGGGAAGTACCGTTATATGGGGGCTATAAGATATTGTTGACCGATAGAGCCCATCTTCGAACTTGACCTGCCTGCAGACAAAAGACTAATCTATAAAAATGTTAGTTCCCTATCTTTATTCGTTTGAATATACCGTGATTACATCAGACGGAAGGACGAACAAGACAAATCGGCTAAGAATTTTACGCTGTATATATCATATCAGCGATATGTCTAAAATTATTATTTCGACGAGTTACAAACGGAATGACGACTTAATATGGCCTCCACAGTATGTATGGTGGAGGGTATAAAAGTGGGCGTGAGCACACCTAGTTTATGTGGTCAGCTATCATTTATCAGTGAGTGCCAATGTTATAATTTACAGAAATATTTAAAGAAAAGGAATCAATAATCAATAGTAAAGACAATAATTATACGTTCAAACTACAAAACACGAAACGAAAGGAAAATGTGAATTGTGGTTGTGTGTATGTTTTGTTGTAACAAAAACACATTGACACTGATAATTGTGCTAAATGCCAAAGGCAATCTCATATGTGACGGGCGCACATGTATACTTGTCGCAAAATGACCGAAGGCTTTGTTTTGTTTTATTACCACAACAATACAATGTTCGGTATGTCACTTTAAAAGTAATTCACACGGTAAATGACAAATTAATGGAAGTAAATTTATTGCAATGGTGCAAGCGATAAATTTCTGTAGTTGTCGGCGGCGTAGTCGTTGTATTCTCGGAGAGGAGGAGATTGAATCCTATGTTAATGTGCTACAGTACTTTGTTTGTTATTTTTGCTTGGGAAGGACTAAGGTAGACCAAAAAATCTGGCTCGAAGGACCAATGTTTGCGGAGGAAAGATGAAAGTAAACAAGTGGAAAAATCACAATAAATTGATATTTGTTACAACTGAGCACTGTATAATTTACCGGTAATTGTTCGTTAAAACAATATTACCTTCGTAAAAAGGGTTTTTAGCAGTAGGACGTGATCCTATGATTGTTAGTACTCGTAGTTACGACAGAATATTGCGAAGGCGGCAATTACAAAATTTCACTCCTTAGAAAATGTCACTATCCATGATATTACGTACGATGTAGAAAAGCGTATTAACATGTAGTAAAAATTACCCACTGTCGAGAAAAATACCCCGTGTGACCAAAAATGTAATATTAACGAAAATTAATGAAAATAAATTCGAAATCAAACAATAGCCGAACCAAAAGTTTTTTGGTATTTTGAATGACAAGTTTGCTACATAGCAATGTATTTATCACCATTTAAAGTTATGTGATCAGTTAAAATTTGTATAGGTCAATTGTCAAAAAGTTTGAAGCGTCAAATAAGTAGAACCTGTCATAAACGTATAAATTTTTGTAATATCCCTCACAATGCGTCCAAGTTAGATATATCAAGTCTTAAAATCTCTCTTGACCCTTGTTCATAATGTATATTATTTATTTGGCATGTAGCCATTAGGAACGTCAGTGTACAAATAGTAATTGCAAGGCAAGATCTCTTATATTTCGCGTTTTATTCGCTCTTGCGAATTTACATGATTATTTGGTGACATCAAAGCATCGCTACTCTGCGTTGCACGGTTTCTAATTTATCATGGGTAAGTTAGTAAAAAGTGAAATGTGGAATTCGTTCTGAGAAGGCATTTGAGCTGATAATACGTGACCGGAGTTCAAAGAAAATGTCAAAAGTGTACGGCAATGCTTCAAAATAAATATATCAGTCAATCAAAAGCATTTCTTATCTGGATAGTGAGGAAAACAATTGTAGAAATTTGTGTGTGTACTAAAATAAACTCTGATTAACGGCCCTCAATTATTTCTATATTTCTTTTTTTTTTTTTTCAGTTTACAAAATCCTATATATAATATATATAACATATAATATAATTAGGTTGCATTGTTAAAATATTATAGCAATTACTGTCCCAAATAAAACTGGAGAGTGAGGAAAACAGTCGTACTAATTTTTGTGTGTGCCAAAATAAAATTCTGATTGAAGACAATCGTCTTCTGTAAAAAGCCAGCCCATACTTAATTATATCTTCATCTTTAAGCCAATAATAACATTATCTATGTTTCTTCGCCTTTGAGGTTCCTGACTGTATAGTTTGATGATGCCAGCACTTAGAGGCATCACGAACGGAATACTGAAATCAATAGATACGCGTATAACAAACAACAAAAGCAGCCTTTTTCACAACTTGCCTGGGGGCCTACGTTATAGAAATAGTTTATAATTTTTGACAATTTTGTTGTTTCTTTATTGATGAAGTTTCTAACAAGATTACAATTCATGTGTCCCGCGAAGTTTTTGGCTTATCTGCAGGATAAGTTAAGTTATAGTTCATTTAATATTGTGGCTTTGTATAGGTTTGTTATGTTTAAGATGTGTAAGTTTTTGCAGAATGTATTGTTATGTTCCAATTGGCTATTTCTGGAAAATGTAGAACGCATGTTATTGTCTATTGTCGCAGTTATTCGGTGCGAAGGATGGTTCGGATTAGATTGTGATTGGTACAAGTCCGGTTCTCGTATAATTTTGTAAATAATTTTCAATGTACTGTTTTTTGTGCAGCTTGAACTATTCTGCAATTTGCAGCATTTCCCCATGCAGTTATACCATGTCGCAAATATGATTCGGCAAGCGAAAATTAAGCTTGCATTGCGACATTATATGGTGCACAATTACTTAGATGATGTATGGCATACGAGGTTTTACGCAACTTATTCCGAACATTGTCAGTGTGTAGTTTCCACATAAAATGACTCTCTAGGACAATAACAAGATGTTTGTACTTATCAACGACTTCGATTTTGGTTGTGCATGTTTCCACAAAATCATTTATAGTTAGATTTTTGTGTAGACAGTCGTAATTATGGAAGATTATAGATATTTCCTCTTTGGGAATATGTTTGGGCCTAAAGTGCATAAGTTTGTCTTGTTGACATTGATAACTAATCCATTATGATGACACCACTTAGTAATCAAATTCATCTCATTTTGTATTCTTGATGGTTTGCCACCATTATCGTAGTGTCATCGGCATATGTAAAAGTTATGCTGTCTTGGAGATATTTCACCATATCGTTGGCATAATTTATAAATAATATGGGTCCAAGTTTCGATCCTTGTAGTACACCATACGCTGAACTATCATGATCATTTATCCTTACCCTGAAACTGCGGCAATATAAATAGCTCTCAAACCATTTTAGGCTAAAGTTCTTATATTCATGCTTGGTGGTCCGAAACATGCTATAATTGTAACCACATCATTGCTATTGAATGTTTATTCCAATTTCATTGATTCAAAAGAAGTTGTGTTAATGACTAGGTTCTTAAAAAGAATATCCTCATTTAATATCCATATTAGGAATTCAGTAAAATTGTTTCGATGGACCTGATATTCATACATTATATTGAAATGTTTTGGTTTAAATCGTTCTCACTAGTTTCATCGAAATTATGAAATGTTTTATTTTGAGGATTCATTTTTTATCATATAGATGTTTGATTCGTAATAAAAAATGTATGGAAAAGAAATGATAGTTTTTGTTAATAATTTTGAAAAAAATTTAAGCAAATGTCTCAAAAAGTAAAAATTATTCTGGAGGAAGACCTACTAATGTAATATGTCATGTCTACAAATGAAATAACGTCATCACAGACTGCAGCAAAAGAGTGTGAACGAAAGAATTCACATCGTGAAACATCAAACTAACGTTACAACTTATTGTTATCAAATCACGATGTAAAGGATTGCAAAAGTTGCATTGGTTTGCAGTATTCATACTATGAGACACAATACTTTATTATTCAAGAAAACGGAATACATACCTAGCTCGAGTGGAAGCACACCTAGTATAAATGGTGCCGCAATCACAAATGAAATACAGTCCACTACAAACCTAGAACCAACTACTATTACTACTTTGACCCACCAAGATAAGCAAATTAGAGAGCACCAATCTGGAGGAAAACTACTTTTCACAGTACAATAGTAGAAATTGAAACCAAAGGACAACTTTACGGTGCGAGAGCTCTAATAGACTCAGGATCACAATCCACCTTTATTTTTATTTCTCGCATTCTCGAAAGAATACACAGTGATATATGTGGACAAATTGATCCGCAAACATGGGATAGTATTTTGTAAGCTTCATAGATGAGTATAGAAACTTCGCATTCATATATCGACTCAAAAGAAAATCAGATGCATTTGGCATATTTGTCGAACTTGAAGCAATGCCTACGGCAATGCATAATATGGGCAGTAACATTAGACCAAGGTACAGAATATCTTTCCAACAAAGCAAATGACAACACACAGTTTCTTTACCAAACAGCAACATATCTTATATATAGAAGCCCCTGCAAATCTCTTTCTCACAAAAAGACACCTGTCGAATGGTGGAACAAATTTAAGCAAAACATTTCAAAACTAAGATTTTTGGGATGTAAGGCATTTGTCTGGGCTGCTAATAAAGGGAAATAGGGGGAATGTGTGGAGAATCTGCTGAACATTTCAGTAATAATGGATGTAATTCAGATGATGAATTGATTTATGCAGAAAATGAACGATTCTGCCGATTCACGGCTACGCAATCTGAACCACCAAACTCTGAAGCTGTTTCATTGGAGCCAAGGAGAAGCGAAATATTAAGGGCGAAATTAATAGGTTATATAAAGCAAATGCCAATTCTGCAATTGTATAGTGGAGTCTAAAACATATGACGAAATCATGCGGGATTCCTTTAAAGATAATTGGATGAGAGCTGTGAAGAAAGAGCTTGACTCTCTTTAAGACAAACACGTTTGGGATATGTTTCCACTCCCGGTCAAATATAAGTATTGAAGTCCAAATGGGTATATCGCACAGTGTTGCCGTTTGAAATTTTTATTTCAGCCCAAATTTTTCTAAAAACCGCCCAAAATCGACCATATCCGCCCAAACTGCAAAAAGTTGAATAATTTATATGTAGTTTGTATTCAAGTAAGAAAATGACAATTTTACACTATACATAAAAAAGGTACTCAAGTTTTATTACATTCAATGTATTAAATATTATAGAGAATAAAATGTTATGTTATTTTACTTCAAGTTTTTTTTATATACATATTTGAAAAAGTAACATAATACAAGAATTCAATGTATTAAATACATTTAAGTCATTATTATTATTCAGGTTTTTATACCCTACAACACTATGTGTTGGGGGTATTATAAGTTTGATTGGGCCAAAAATTATGTAACACCACGAAATATTGGTTTCCCACAAAGTATATATGGATCTTCATATCTCACCGAGCTGAGTCGATCTAGCTATGTATGTCCATGTAAATTTGTAATCACTCTACAGGTCGCAATTATGGCCCGATCTTCACGAAATTTAGAATGTAGCTGGGGTTAAGGTCAGAATAGAACCCTATTTCTTCTGGAGATGATCGCATAATATTTAGGGGTTGAAATGGACCAACAACTGAAATTTCCTGATTTTGCAGTTGCTCTACAGGTCACAATTATAGACCAATCGAAGCGAAGTTTAGCATGGGGCTAGAGCTTTGGACTGGGCAGAAGCCTTCCAATTTTGATGGTCATCGGGTAATATTTAGTGGTTTAGTAGACCATAGCATTTGCGATAAATAAAAGTAAATTTTTCCATTAATCCGCGAATATTTTTACTGCCGGCGAAATCACAAATAGACGAACAGGTCAATTCTGACCGTTACGTAGATGCCGATAGTAAAAATATCGGATATATATAGAGAAATATATACAATGTATATATACAAAGGAAGGGGATGTCAGCTAGAATGCTTATATCTTCACAATGGCTGGAGCGATTTTGACAAATTTTGTTTGTTCAATGTGATTTTTCTGATTCAGCTTCATTGTGCCCTAAGTTATATCATATTCAATCTTCGTTCCAAGTAATGTTCGGACATTTTGAATGATACTATGTTACCTTCTCTATTGCTTTCAAATCATTTCCCGCAATCAATTCATCGTCCACATATAGTAGCAAGTACCAAACCAAATTTCTTTTAAACAAACGACACGGATAATGCAAAGATTTCTTAAAAACACGGTGAATCAAGAATTAGTTAAATTTTTCATTTTAGCATTTTGGGCTTTGTTTAACCCCATAAATCGATTTCCGTAACTTTTGTACTTGGTTATTAGGAGCGTTTAATCCGTCGGGAACTTCCATGTTAATATCTTTAAATTCCCGTAAAGAAATGCAGTTTACACATCATGCTGGTGCAAATGTAAATGTCTCTATTGTCCGAATTCTAAGTTCCGCAACCGGTGAATAGGTCTCTTCATAGTCAATTCCTACTCTCTGAAGTAAGTCTTTCGCTACTGGTCGGGCTTGGTATCGGACGGGATTACCATTTGCCTCCTCTTTGATGCGATATACCCATTTGGACTTTAATACTTTATATTTGACCGGGAGTGGAAACAAATCCCAAACACGATTTTCTTAAACAGAGTTAAACACTTCCTTCACAGCTCTCATCCAATTATCTTTAAAGGAATCCCTCATGATTTCGTCATATGTTTAGGCTCCACTATACAATTGCAGAATTGACATTTGCTTTGTATAACCTATTAACTTCGCCCTTAATATTTCGCTTCTTCTTGGCTCCAATGAAACTGATTCAGAGTTTGGTGGTTCAGACTGCGTACCCGTGAATCACCAGAATCGATATCGTTATCATTTTCTACATAAACCAATTCATCATCTGAATTACATCCATTATTACTGAAATGTTCAGCAGATTCTCCACACATTCCCCCTATTTCCTTTTTTAGCAGCCCAGACAGATGCCTTACATCCAAAAATCTTAGTTTTGAAATATTTGGCTTAAACTTGTACCACCATTCGGCAGGTGGTATAAGAAACTGTGAGTTGTCCGTTTTGCTGTTTGTTATAAGAAACTTTGTGTTGAAGCTGAATTCGTTTTCTTTTAAAATACTCATTTGCATTGTTTGAAAGATATTCTGTTCCTTGGTCTAATTTTACTGCTCATATTATGCATTGCCGTAGGCATTGCTTCAAATTCGACAAATATGCCAAATGCATCTGATTTTCTTTTGAGTCAATATATGAATGCGAAGTTTCTATACTCCTCTATGAAGCTTACAAAATACCTGTGACCATCCCATGTTTTCGGATCAATTTATCCACATATATCACTGTGGATTCTTTCGAGAATGCGGCTGAACTTTGGACGACTATATTGAAAGGATGATGACATTGCCGACCCGAACACATATATTGCATATGCCTACAGGCTTAACATTTTACAAACCATCAACCATTTTACGTCGAACAATTTCTTCAGGACAATTGTCAGGAGGGTGGCCCAGTTTTGATTGCGATAATTTTTTCCAATCCAATTTGTACAAACTTCCTTTCGTGGGAGCTGTCATAACGAACTTTCCATCCCTTTCCATAAAATCAACATTTTGCACAGACAGCAAGTTATTCCAAAGTCCTTTAACATAGGACATCTTTCATTGTGATTGGTGTATCTTTTCAATATCCTTTGATTCCACCTTTCTTGTAAGATAAAGATTTCACAACATTTATGGTAATGGGTTCATTCAAAATTATCTTGCCATCAAAGGCCGCTGACTTAGAACAGATTGACTTTGAAGCTGACGCTGTATTAGATTTTTTAATTTCCAAACGAACGCGGTAATTCTTTTGTTTATGGCCCTTTTTCTTACAGCGGAAACACATACCAATGAATTTTTTGACTTCTTCACACCAGTAAACGCAGATGTAGTGGAAGTATTCCTGTCACAACGATCTTCCTTTACGCATCATCTGCCAATAGCCTTTGCTTAACTACTTCCATATATAGGTCTTCTTCATTCATATTTCTCAACGCGGCCACTACCGGGTCAAAAGCTTCTGGTAGCGTGACAAAAAGTTGAGCAACGGCATCTCCTCATCCACATTCTAAGGTTTTTTTTTGTAAAAGCTCATCAAACAATACTAAATGTTTTCGCAAATCATCAACAGTATTCATTCGCAGAATGAATTTTACTTCTCGCAGTTGTGATTCATCTAAGTTTTGAAGTGGTAAATCAAAGGGAAGGTAAATAAAGCTGGAGCCCAGACTTCCAGCTTAAAGCTAGAGTCGTATTATAATATCATTGTAAACAAGCAAGATTTCGTCGAAGTCCTGGAAAAAATTACTTAAGCCATAACAAAAATTAAGTTGTTCAATGAAGGTAACTTCAAAAAGGAGTTAAACGCCGAATGGGTCGAGCAGTGGACCGTAGGGTTGTGTGTAAAAAGATAAATAAAACACAAGTGTTTTTTCTTAATATAAAAGAACTATTTATTCATAGTTTGGTAAGGGGTAACGATATTACCTGTGGCAACAATATGCATTTCTACGTACAACGATATGTGCTTTGCAAACGATATTGCGGGTTTTGTCTGTCCGAATGACCGCGAAATACTACTTGACGTCTAAAGTAGGTGGCAAAACAAGTGACCAATAATTACTCGTTAAAATGTCAAAGGCGCTAGCACAAGGTTGCAATAAACCGTAGCGCGTACATTTTAACGAATAATTAAGGACCAAAACAGGGGTCAAAAAAAGGCAATATTTAATGCGATTCTAAATTAAACATGCCCACCCACTTGAAACATCAAATCATGTTTCAACACAACTCAACTTAATCTAAATAAGTTCCGATGGTAGGTACTGCAGCTGTCGAGGGACCGATTTTACGTGAAGGTCGTTTTACAACATTGTTTTAAAATTTAAACTTCTTTAAAACCGGAAACGTACTATTCGGCCCGATATGTTTTTTATACATTGTTCCCACAGCAGTTGCGTTTTTTTTAGGTAAACGTTGTAAGCAAACAAGACAAGTATCAGATCCCATTGATCTGTGGGAACGTTATAAGTCGACATGGAAAAATACAACTATTAATTCCCTGTCGGATCTCCTTAAGACCCACAGGGGATTCTTTTTCAAGAATCGGAAGATTCTTGACTTTAGTTGATGATGAACCAATATTCGAATATTGTCCTACTCATCATTTAATGATTTCCAAGCGAAAGCGAAACCACAATTAGTTAAAGGAAATTGCGAAACTATTTCCCGAGCTTCTCCAGTAGTTTTATTCAACAAATAACATACGTTCGACATCACTCAACCCACTATTATTTATATATATGGCGCTAAACAAATCCCAAAAGGAAGGCCAAGAAGAAAAATCTCCCTCAAAAATATCAATATCAATTAAGGGCAATACCATATTGTGAACGATATCACAACTAGAAGAAATGCTAGCGGCACTATTTTCCTGCAATTCAGGAACCAAAAAAGATTGAGCCGATTGCTCATGAGATGCATCCGCAATTTTATTCGAATTTTTTGTTGTACAACGATTTTTTATAATTATTCTATCGATTGTTGTCCTTGCACTTGTGTAAATGTTAATAGAAACATTATATTTACACTCTGTCAATTGCAGATATTCTTTAGTAACATTTTCTGAATTTTCTAAATTTCTTAACGACTTTTTGACCGATTGCCATAACTTTTCTAGCTTGCTCTTCCTTTCCTCTTATATACTAATATCTAAAAAGTCACCTTTTATTGCACCGAATTCTGTCAGAGCGTCAGATGCTCTTATGAAGTCTGCAGAGGAGGGAAGGCCCTAATTATAATCAGAAACGCCGAACAATTTTGGGGAAAATACAAAAATAAATAAAATAACAATTTTATTTTATTTATTTAACTTGCCAAAATGACCGCCTATAGGGTGCATAAACTTCAAAAAGTTCGAAAACAACAACAAAAATTAAATACACTATAGTATTTATATTATTCTAACTTTAATAAGAACAATAATTTTACACCCAATACCAACTAAAATAACAAACAGACGTGACCGACCAACGTAGTTTAGCTACTCAACCTAAACGGACACGACAGAAAGAGGAATAAAACAAATGTATTCTTCCTTCGTTTGTTATGTTCGTTCACTGATCTAACAAAGCACAAACAAAAAGTGCTAATCAGAGAACAACGACAAAGCAAGCAGTGATGTTGGTGGATGATCAAAAAGAGTTGTTGTTGTTGTTTGCTACAAACAAAACAAAAAATGAATTTGACTGTTGTTACAACGAGAAAAAGAGAATAAATGTAAGAACAACAATATGCAATATTAAAGCGGACATACCAAACAAAAAGAATTATATTGCAATTTTTGCTTTATGTAGTAAGCACGCCAAACTAAGAACTATCAACGACGATAATTTTGTTGGTATTTTGTTGTTTTACATGAACCAAAACAAAACGAAAATTAGCAACGATTTTTGCAACAATTTTATTTTTGATTTTTGTTTTGATTATGATGCTACCGAATGCAAGCATCCAAATTAGAAGCCAAAGATTGGCGGGAAACAAAACAAGAGGGAAAGAGGCGACGTTGTAAAACGACCTTTGTATCTAGATAACCGATTGTTTGTTATTGTCGCGGCAATTTACTAACGCGAGCTCACTTTAAAAACACTGCACTATATGTACCTTGTAATGCAGGATTAATGAGGCCTGGAATATCCGGTTCGATTGGACCAAATGTTTAGCTCAGAGGGGCTCCGCCGATGGGAGTTAAACGACGAATGCGACGAGCAGTGGACCGTTGGATTGTATGTAAAGAGATAAATAAATACAAGGGTTTTTCTTAATATAAATGAACTATTTATTCTTAGTTTGGTAAGAGGTAACGATATTACCTGTGGCAACAATATGCCTTTCTACGTACAACGATATGTGCTTTGCAAACGATATTGCGGATGTTGTCTGTCCGAATGACCGCGAAATACTACTTGATGTCTAAAGGAGGCGGCAAAACAAGTGACCAATAATAACTCGTTAAAATGTCAAAGGCGCTAGAAAAAGGTTGCAATAAACCGTAGCGCGAAAATATTTTAACGTATAATTAAGGACCAAAACAGGGGTCAATAAAAGCAATAGCTAATGCGATTCTAAATAAAACAGTAGTTCTTTTTGAAACTTTATGCATTTGCGGTTATCCAATGGTTTTGTAAAAATGTCTGCCACTTTGTTCACTGTTCAGCTTTATGACTCCTTTGGCTATGTAATTTCGTATAAAGTGATACTTCACATCAATATGTTTCGATATTTTGTTGTCAGAATATTGCGTTATGCCGATACATCCTCTGTTATCCTCATAAATTATAACAGGTTTATTCGCATTTAGAACGTTCAATGTGATTTTTCTGATTCACTTTCATTGTGCCCTTAGTTATATCATATTCAATCTTTGTTCCAAGTAATGTAGGTGTCCACTATCGGACATTTTGAATGATATTATGTTACCTTCTCTATTGCTTTCAAACCATTCCCGCAATCAATACATAGTCCACATATAGTAGCAAGTACAAAACCGAATTTCTTTTAAACATTGTATAACGACACGGATCATGCAAAGATTTCTTAAAAACATGGTGAATCAAGAATTAGTTAAATTTTTCATTTCAGCATTTTGGGCTTTGTTTAAGCCCATAAATCGACTTCCGTAACTTTTGTACTTAGTTGTTAGGAGCGTTTAATCCGTCGGGAACTTCCATATTAATATCTTTAAATTCCCGTAAAGAATGCAGTTTACACATCATGCTGGTGCAAATGTAAATGTCTCTATGTCCGAATTCTAAGTTCCGCCACCGGTGAATAGGTCTCTTCATAGTCAATTCTACTCTCTGAAGTAAGTCTTTCGCTACTGGTCGGGCTTGGTGTCGGACGGGATTACCATTGCCTCCTCTTTGATGCGATATACCCATTTGGACTTTAATACTTTATATTTGACCGGGAGTGGAAACAAATCCCAAACACGATTTTCTTAAACAGAGTTAAACACTTCCTTCACAGCTCTCATCCAATATCTTTAAAGGAATCCCTCATGATTTCGTCATATGTTTTAGGCTCCACTATACAATTGCAGAATTGGCATTGCTTTGTATAACCTATTAACTTCGCCCTTAATATTTCGCTTCTTCTTGGCTCCAATGAAACAGATTCAGAGTTTGGTGATTCAGATTGCGCACCCGTGAATCAGCAGAATCGATATCGTTATCATTTCCTGCATAAACCAATTCATCATCTGAATTACATCCATTATTACTGAAATGTTCAGCAGATTCTCCACACATGTAAGGCATCTGTCTGGGCTGCTAAAAAAGGAAATAGGGGGAATGTGTGGAGAATCTGCTGAACATTTCAGTAATAATGGATGTAATTCAGATGATGAATTGGTTTATGCAGAAATGATAACGATATCGATTCTGCTGATTCACGGGTACGCAATCTGAACCACCAAACTCTGAATCAGTTTCATTGGAGCCAAGAAGAAGCGAAATATTAAGGGCGAAGTTAATAGGTTATACAAAGCAAATGTCAATTCTGCAATTGTATAGTGGAGCCTAAAACATATGACGAAATCATGAGGGATTCCTTTAAAGATAATTGGATGAGAGCTGTGAAGGAAGTGTTTAACTCTGTTTAAGAAAATCGTGTTTGGGATTTGTTTCCACTCCCGGTCAAATATAAAGTATTAAAGTCCAAATGGGTATATCGCATCAAAGAGGAGGCAAATGGTAATCCCGTCCGACACCAAGCCCGACCAGTAGCGAAAGACTTACTTCAGAGAGTAGGAATTGACTATGAAGAGACCTATTCACCGGTGGCGGAACTTAGAATTCGGACAATAGAGACATTTACATTTGCACCAGCATGATGTGTAAACTGCATTTCTTTACGGGAATTTAAAGATATTAACATGGAAGTTCCCGACGGATTAAACGCTCCTAATAACCAAGTACAAAAGTTACGGAAATCGATTTATGGGGTTAAACAAAGCCCAAAATGCTGAAATGAAAAATTTAACTAATTCTGATTCACCATGTTTTTAAGAAATCTTTGCATTATCCGGTGTCGTTTGTTTAAAAGAAATTTGGTTTGGTACTTGCTACTATATGTGGACGATGAATTGATTGCGGGAAATGATTTGAAAGCAATAGAGAAGGTAACATAGTATCATTCAAAATGTCCGAACATTACTTGGAACGAAGATGAATATGATATAACTTAGGCACAATGAAGCTGAATCAGAAAAATCACATTGAACGTTCTAAATGAGAATAAACCTGTTATAATTTATGAGGATAACAGAGGATGTATCGGCATAACATAATATTCTGACAACAAAGATCGAAACGTTTTGATGTGATGTATCACTTTATACGAAATTACATAGCCAAGGAATCATAAAGCTGAACAGTGAACAAAGTAGCAGACATGTTTACAAAATCATTGGGTAAAAGCAAATTCATAAGGTTTCAAAAATAACTGCAATTGAAAAGTTGTCATTGAGAGGGGGTGTTGTGACACTCTGAATATTTCAATTTTTTTTTAAATAACTCAGTAATTTTAATATGTTTTCAATCACATTCGTTTGAATTTATTGTTGAATATACATTTTTGTAGAAAATATTTTTGCTTAACTTCAAATTTGATTCTAGTCTTATAATCTCTTTTGACCCTTGTTTATAATGTATCTTATTTATTTGACATGTAGCCATTATGAAAGTCAGTGTACAAAATAAGAGGCTTACACATGGAATTGGATTAAATTTGAAGTCATGCTATACGGATCAGTAATTACAAGGCAAATTCTCTTATCTTTCGCGATTTTATTCGTGCTTACGCATTTACATGATTATTTGGTGACATCAAAGCATCGTTACTCTGCGTTGCACAATTTCCAATTTCTTTTGGAGAAGATAATAAGTAAAAAAGTGAAATGTGGAATTCGAACATAAAGCAAAAATTGCTAATAATTCTTTTTGTTTGGTATGTCCGCTTTAATATTGCATATTGTTGTTCTTACATTTATTCTCTTTTTCTCGTTGTAACAACAGTCAAATTCATTTTTTGTTTTGTTTGTAGCAAACAACAACAACAACTCTTTTTGATCATCCACCAACATCACTGCTTGCTTTGTCGTTGTTCTCTGATCAGCACTTTTTGTTTGTGCTTTGTTAGATCAGTGAACGAACATAACAAACGAAGGAAGAATACATTTGTTTATTCCTCTTTCTGTCGTGTCCGTTTAGGTTGAGTAGCTAAACTACGTTGGTCGGTCACGTCTGTTTGTTATATTAGTTGGTATTGGGTGTAAAATTATTGTTCTTATTAAAGTTAGAATAATATAAATACTATAGTGTATTTAATTTTTGTTGTTGTTTTCGAACTTTTGAAGTTTATGCACCCTATAGGCGGTCATTTTGGCAAGTTAAATAAATAAAAATAAAATTGTTATTTTATTTATTTTTGTATTTTCCCCAAAATTGTTCGGCGTTTCTGATTATAATTATGGCCTTCACTCCTCTGCAGACTTTCATAAGAGCATCTGACGCTCTGACAGAATTCGGTGCAATAAAAGGTGACTCTTTAGATATTAGTATATAAGAGGAAAGGAAGAGCAAGCTAGAAAAGTTATGGCAATCGGTCAAAAAGTCGTTAAGAAATTTAGAAAATTCAGAAAATGTTACTATAGAATATCTGCAATTGGACAGAGTGTAAATATAATGTTTCTATTAACATTTACACAAGTGCAAGGACAACAATCGATAGAATAATTATAAAAAATCGTTTGTACAACAAAAAATTCGAATAAAATTGCGGATGCATCTCATGAGCAATCGGCTCAATCTTTTTTGGTTCCTGAATTGCAGGAAAATAGTGCCGCTAGCATTTCTTCTAGTTGTGATATCGTTCACAATATGGTATTGCCCTTAATTGATATTGATATTTTTGAGGGAGATTTTTCTTCTTGGCCTTCCTTTTGGGATTTGTTTAGCGCCATATATATAAATAATAGTGGGTTGAGTGATGTCGAACGTATGTTATTTGTTGAATAAACTACTGGAGAAGCTCGGGAAATAGTTTCGCAATTTCCTTTAACTAATTGTGGTTTCGCTTTCGCTTGGAAATCATTAAATGATGAGTACGACAATATTCGAATATTGGTTCATCATCAACTAAAGTCAAGAATCTTCCGATTCTTGAAAAAGAATCCCCTGTGGGTCTTAAGGAGATCCGACAGGGAATTAATAGTTGTATTTTTCCATGTCGACTTATAACGTTCCCACAGATCAATGGGATCTGATACTTGTCTTTGTTTGCTTACAACGTTTACCTAAAAAAACGCAACTGCTGTGGGAACAAGGTATAAAAAACATATCGGGCCGAATAGTACGTTTCCGGTTTTAAAGAAGTTTAAATTTGAAAACAATGTTGTAAAACGACCTTCACGTAAAATCGGTCCCTCGACAGCTGCAGTACCTACCATCGGAACTTATTTAGATTAAGTTGAGTTGTGTTGAAACATGATTTGATGTTTCAAGTGGGTGGGCATGTTTAATTTAGAATCGCATTAAATATTGCCTTTTTTTGACCCCTGTTTTGGTCCTTATTATTCGTTAAAATGTACGCGCTACGGTTTATTGCAACCTTGTGCTAGCGCCTTTGACATTTTAACGAGTAATTATTGGTCACTTGTTTTGCCGCCTACTTTAGACGTCAAGTAGTATTTCGCGGTCATTCGGACAGACAAAACCCGCAATATCGTTTGCAAAGCACATATCGTTGTACGTAGAAATGCATATTGTTGCCACAGGTAATATCGTTACCCATTACCAAACTATGAATAATAGTTCATTTATATTAAGAAAAACACTTGTGTTTTATTTATCTTTTTTACACACAACCCTACGGTCCACTGCTCGACCCATTCGGCGTTTAACTCCTTTTTGAAGTTACCTTCATTGAACAACTTAATTTTTGTTATTGGCTTAAGTAATTTTTTCCAGGACTTCGACGAAATCTTGCTTGTTTACAATGATATTATAATACGACTCCAGCTTTAAGCTGGAAGTCTGGGCTCCAGCTTTATTACCTTCCCTTTGATTTACCACTTCAAAACTTAGATGAATCACAACTGCGAGAAGTAAAATTCATTCTGCGAATGAATACTGTTGATGATTTGCGAAAACATTTAGTATTGTTTGATGAGCTTTTACAAAAAAAACCTTAGAATGTGGATGAGGAGATGCCGTTGCTCAACTTTTTGTCACGCTACCAGAAGCTTTTGACCCGGTAGTGGCCGCGTTGAGAAATATGAATGAAGAAGACCTATATATGGAAGTAGTTAAGCAAAGGCTATTGGCAGATGATGCGTAAAGGAAGATCGTTGTGACAGGAATACTTCCACTACATCTGCGTTTACTGGTGTGAAGAAGTCAAAAAATTCATTGGTATGTGTTTCCGCTGTAAGAAAAAGGGCCATAAACAAAAGAATTACCGCGTTCGTTTGGAAATTAAAAAATCTAATACAGCGTCAGCTTCAAAGTCAATTTGTTCTAAGTCAGCGGCCTTTGATGGCAAGATAATTTTGAATGAACCCATTACCATAAATGTTGTGAAATCTTTTATCTTACAAGAAAGGTGGAATCAAAGGATATTGAAAAGATACACCAATCACAATGAAAGATGTCCTATGTTAAAGGACTTTGGAATAACTTGCTGTCTGTGCAAAATGTTGATTTTATGGAAAGGGATGGAAAGTTCGTTATGACAGCTCCCACGAAAGGAAGTTTGTACAAATTGCATTGGAAAAATTATGGCAATCAAAACTGGGCCACCCTCCTGACAATTGTCCTGAAGAAATTGTTCGACGTAAAATGGTTGATGGTTTGTAAAATGTTAAGCCTGTAGGCATATGCAATATATGTGTTCGGGTCGGCCATGTCATCATCCTTTCAAATATAGTCGTCCAAAGTTCAGCCGCATTCTCGAAAGAATCCACAGTGATATATGTGGATAAATTGATCCGAAAACATGGGATGGTCACAGGTATTTTGTAAGCTTCATAGAGGAGTATAGAAACTTCGCATTCATATATTGACTCAAAAGAAAATCAGATGCATTTGGCATATTTGTCGAATTTGAAGCAATGCCTACGGCAATGCATAATATGAGCAGTAAAATTAGACCAAGGAACAGAATATCTTTCAAACAATGCAAATGAGTATTTTAAAAGAAAACGAATTCAGCTTCAACACAAAGTTTCTTATAACAAACAGCAAAACGGACAACTCACAGTTTCTTATACCACCTGCCGAATGGTGGTACAAGTTTAAGCCAAATATTTCAAAACTAAGATTTTGGATGTAAGGCATCTGTCTGGGCTGCTAAAAAAGGAAATAGGGGGAATGTGTGGAGAATCTGCTGAACATTTCAGTAATAATGGATGTAATTCAGATGATGAATTGGTTTATGTAGAAAATGATAACGATATCGATTCTGCTGATTCACGGGTACGCAATCTGAACCACCAAACTCTGAATCAGTTTCATTTTAGCCAAGAAGAAGCGAAATATTAAGGGCGAAGTTAATAGGTTATACAAAGCAAATGTCAATTCTGCAATTGTATAGTGGAGCCTAAAACATATGACGAAATCATGAGGGATTCCTTTAAAGATAATTGGATGAGAGCTGTGAAGGAAGTGTTTAACTCTGTTTAAGAAAATCGTGTTTGGGATTTGTTTCCACTCCCGGTCAAATATAAAGTATTAAAGTCCAAATGGGTATATCGCATCAAAGAGGAGGCAAATGGTAATCCCGTCCGACACCAAGCCCGACCAGTAGCGAAAGACTTACTTCAGAGAGTAGGAATTGACTATGAAGAGACCTATTCACCGGTGGCGGAACTTAGAATTCGGACAATAGAGACATTTACATTTGCACCAGCATGATGTGTAAACTGCATTTCTTTACGGGAATTTAAAGATATTAACATGGAAGTTCCCGACGGATTAAACGCTCCTAATAACCAAGTACAAAAGTTACGGAAATCGATTTATGGGGTTAAACAAAGCCCAAAATGCTGAAATGAAAAATTTAACTAATTCTTGATTCACCATGTTTTAAGAAATCTTTGCATTATCCGTGTCGTTTGTTTAAAAGAAATTTGGTTTGGTACTTGCTACTATATGTGGACGATGAATTGATTGCGGGAAATGATTTGAAAGCAATAGAGAAGGTAACATAGTATCATTCAAAATGTCCGAACATTACTTGGAACGAAGATTGAATATGATATAACTTAGGGCACAATGAAGCTGAATCAGAAAAATCACATTGAACGTTCTAAATGAGAATAAACCTGTTATAATTTATGAGGATAACAGAGGATGTATCGGCATAACGTAATATTCTGACAACAAAAGATCGAAACGTTTTGATGTGATGTATCACTTTATACGAAATTACATAGCCAAAGGAATCATAAAGCTGAACAGTGAACAAAGTAGCAGACATGTTTACAAAATCATTGGGTAAAAGCAAATTCATAAGGTTTCAAAAATAACTGCAATTGAAAAGTTGTCATTGAGAGGGGGTGTTGTGACACTCTGAATATTTCAATTTTTTTTAAATAACTCAGTAATTTTAATATGTTTTCAATCACATTCGTTTGAATTATTGTTGAATATACATTTTTGTAGAAAATATTTTTGTTTAACTTCAAATTTGATTCTAGTCTTATAATCTCTTTTGACCCTTGTTTATAATGTATCTTATTTATTTGACATGTAGCCATTATGAAAGTCAGTGTACAAAATAAGAGGCTTACACATGGAATTGGATTAAAATTTGAAGTCATGCTATACGGATCAGTAATTACAAGGCAAATTCTCTTATCTTTCGCGATTTTATTCGTGCTTACGCATTTACATGATTATTTGGTGACATCAAAGCATCGTTACTCTGCGTTGCACAATTTCCAATTTCTTTTGGAGAAGATAATAAGTAAAAAGTGAAATGTGGAATTCGAACATAAAGCAAAAATTGCTATATAATTCTTTTTGTTTGGTATGTCCGCTTTAATATTGCATATTGTTGTTCTTACATTTATTCTCTTTTTCTCGTTGTAACAACAGTCAAATTCATTTTTTGTTTTGTTTGTAGCAAACAACAACAACAACTCTTTTTGATCATCCACCAACATCACTGCTTGCTTTGTCGTTGTTCTCTGATCAGCACTTTTTGTTTGTGCTTTGTTAGATCAGTGAACGAACATAACAAACGAAGGAAGAATACATTTGTTTATTCCTCTTTCTGTCGTGTCCGTTTAGGTTGAGTAGCTAAACTACGTTGGTCGGTCACCTCTGTTTGTTATATTAGTTGGTATTGGGTGTAAAATTATTGTTCTTATTAAAGTTAGAATAATATAAATAATATAGTGTATTTAATTTTTGTTGTTGTTTTCGAACTTTTTGAAGTTTATGCACCCTATAGGCGGTCATTTTGGCAAGTTAAATAAATAAAATAAAATTGTTATTTTATTTATTTTTGTATTTTCCCCAAAATTGTTCGGCGTTTCTGATTATAATTATGACCTTCACTCCTCTGCAGACTTTCATAAGAGCATCTGACGCTCTGACAGAATTCGGTGCAATAAAAGGTGACTCTTTAGATATTAGTATATAAGAGGAAAGGAAGAGCAAGCTAGAAAAGTTATGGCAATCGGTCAAAAAGTCGTTAAGAAATTTAGAAAATTCAGAAAATGTTACTATAGAATATCTGCAATTGGCAGAGTGTAAATATAATGTTTCTATTAACATTTACACAAGTGCAAGGACAACAATCGATAGAATAATTATAAAAAATCGTTGTACAACAAAAAATTCGAATAAAATTGCGGATGCATCTCATGAGCAATCGGCTCAATATTTTTTGGTTCCTGAATTGCAGGAAAATAGTGCCGCTAGCATTTCTTCTAGTTGTGATATCGTTCACAATATGGTATTGCCCTTAATTGATATTGATATTTTTGAGGGAGATTTTTCTTCTTGGCCTTCCTTTTGGGATTTGTTTAGCGCCATATATATAAATAATAGTGGGTTGAGTGATGTCGAACGTATGTTCTATTGTTGAATAAAACTACTGGAGAAGCTCGGGAAATAGTTTCGCAATTTCCTTTAACTAATTGTGGTTTCGCTTTCGCTTGGAAATCATTAAATGATGAGTACGACAATATTCGAATATTGGTTCATCATCAACTAAAGTCAAGAATCTTCCGATTCTTGAAAAAGAATCCCCTGTGGGTCTTAAGGAGATCCGACGGGGAATTAATAGTTGTATTTTTCCATGTCGACTTATAACGTTCCCACAGATCAATGGGATCTGATACTTGTCTTTGTTTGCCTACAACGTTTACCTAAAAAACGCAACTGCTGTGGGAACAACGTATAAAAAAACAAATCGGCCCTTTCTTCGTGGAAAGATTTAGACACCTTTCTTTCAGAAAAGATAAACACGCCTGTGTGGTTGGAAAATTATAGCGACAAATCGATTTCTGTGCATAATTCAAATTTGTTTAATACCGCTACCAAGACCAACTCTAAATGTTCGTATTCCCCTTCAATTTGAAAAAACGTGTTCTCTTTGTAGTGAGAAAACCCATCGGCTTCATTTGTGTTCAAAGTTTAAGAATTTATCCCCCGCAAATAGGTTTGCATGCGTAAAGCGCAACGACCATTGCATAAATTGTTTGGTAAAGGGACATAAACTAGTAAATTGTACTAGTAAAAATAGATGTTGGAAATGTGGTCAACGTCATCACACGTTACTACATCGCGAGTCATTAAAACCGAATAGTACGTTTCCGGTTTTAAAGAAGTTTAAATTTGAAAACAATGTTGTAAAACGACCTTCACGTAAAATCGGTCCCTCGACAGCTGCAGTACCTACCATCGGAACTTATTTAGATTAAGTTGAGTTGTGTTGAAACATGATTTGATGTTTCAAGTGGGTGGGCATGTTTAATTTAGAATCGCATTAAATATTGCTTTTTATTGACCCCTGTTGTACGCGCTACGGTTTATTGCAACCTTGTGCTAGCGCCTTTGTAATTATTGGTTACTGGTTTTGCCGCCTACTTTAGACGTCAAGTAGTATTTCGCGGTCATTCGGACAGACAAAACCCGCAATATCGTTTGCAAAGCACATATCGTTGTACGTAGAAATGCATATTGTTGCCACAGGTAATATCGTTACCCCTTACCAAACTATGAATAAATAGTTCATTTATATTAAGAAAAACACTTGTGTTTTATTTATCTTTTTTACACACAACCCTACGGTCCACTGCTCGACCCATTCGGCGTTTAACTCCTTTTGAAGTTACCTTCATTGAACAACTTAATTTTTGTTATTGGCTTAAGTAATTTTTTCCAGGACTTCGACGAAATCTTGCTTGTTTACAATGATATTATAATACGACTCTAGCTTTAAGCTGGAAGTCTGGGCTCCAGCTTTATTTACCTTCCCTTTGATTTACCACTTCAAACTTAGATGAATCACAACTGCGAGAAGTAACATTCATTCTGCGAATGAATACTGTTGATGATTTGCGAAAACATTTAGTATTGTTTGATGAGCTTTTACAAAAAAAACCTTAGAATGTGGATGAGGAGATGCCGTTGCTCAACTTTTTGTCACGCTACCAGAAGCTTTTGACCCGGTAGTGGCCGCGTTGAGAAATATGAATGAAGAAGACCTATATATGGAAGTAGTTAAGCAAAGGCTATTGGCAGATGATGCGTAAAGGAAGATCGTTGTGACAGGAATACTTCCACTACATCTGCGTTTACTGGTGTGAAGAAGTCAAAAAATTCATTGGTATGTGTTTCCGCTGTAAGAAAAAGGGCCATAAACAAAAGAATTACCGCGTTCGTTTGGAAATTAAAAAATCTAATACAGCGTCAGCTTCAAAGTCAATTTGTTCTAAGTCAGCGGCCTTTGATGGCAAGATAATTTTGAATGAACCCATTACCATAAATGTTGTGAAATCTTTTATCTTACAAGAAAGGTGGAATCAAAGGATATTGAAAAGATACACCAATCACAATGAAAGATGTCCTATGTTAAAGGACTTTGGAATAACTTGCTGTCTGTGCAAAATGTTGATTTTATGGAAAGGGATGGAAAGTTCGTTATGACAGCTCCCACGAAAGGAAGTTTGTACAAATTGCATTGGAAAAATTATGGCAATCAAAACTGGGCCACCCTCCTGACAATTGTCCTGAAGAAATTGTTCGACGTAAAATGGTTGATGGTTTGTAAAATGTTAAGCCTGTAGGCATATGCAATATATGTGTTCGGGTCGGCAATGTCATCATCCTTTCAAATATAGTCGTCCAAAGTTCAGCCGCATTCTCGAAAGAATCCACAGTGATATATGTGGATAAATTGATCCGAAAACATGGGATGGTCACAGGTATTTTGTAAGCTTCATAGAGGAGTATAGAAACTTCGCATTCATATATTGACTCAAAAGAAAATCAGATGCATTTGGCATATTTGTCGAATTTGAAGCAATGCCTACGGCAATGCATAATATGAGCAGTAAAATTAGACCAAGGAACAGAATATCTTTCAAACAATGCAAATGAGTATTTTAAAAGAAAACGAATTCAGCTTCAACACAAAGTTTCTTATAACAAACAGCAAAACGGACAACTCACAGTTTCTTATACCACCTGCCGAATGGTGGTACAAGTTTAAGCCAAATATTTCAAAACTAAGATTTTGGATGTAAGGCATCTGTCTGGGCTGCTAAAAAAGGAAATAGGGGGAATGTGTGGAGAATCTGCTGAACATTTCAGTAATAATGGATGTAATTCAGATGATGAATTGGTTTATGCAGAAAATGATAACGATATCGATTCTGCTGATTCACGGGTACGCAATCTGAACCACCAAACTCTGAATCAGTTTCATTGGAGCCAAGAAGAAGCGAAATATTAAGGGCGAAGTTAATAGGTTATACAAAGCAAATGTCAATTCTGCAATTGTATAGTGGAGCCTAAAACATATGACGAAATCATGAGGGATTCCTTTAAAGATAATTGGATGAGAGCTGTGAAGGAAGTGTTTAACTCTGTTTAAGAAAATCGTGTTTGGGATTTGTTTCCACTCCCGGTCAAATATAAAGTATTAAAGTCCAAATGGGTATATCGCATCAAAGAGGAGGCAAATGGTAATCCCGTCCGACACCAAGCCCGACCAGTAGCGAAAGACTTACTTCAGAGAGTAGGAATTGACTATGAAGAGACCTATTCACCGGTGGCGGAACTTAGAATTCGGACAATAGAGACATTTACATTTGCACCAGCATGATGTGTAAACTGCATTTCTTTACGGGAATTTAAAGATATTAACATGGAAGTTCCCGACGGATTAAACGCTCCTAATAACCAAGTACAAAAGTTACGGAAATCGATTTATGGGGTTAAACAAAGCCCAAAATGCTGAAATGAAAAATTTAACTAATTCTTGATTCACCATGTTTTTAAGAAATCTTTGCATTATCCGTGTCGTTTGTTTAAAAGAAATTTGGTTTGGTACTTGCTACTATATGTGGACGATGAATTGATTGCGGGAAATGATTTGAAAGCAATAGAGAAGGTAACATAGTATCATTCAAAATGTCCGAACATTACTTGGAACGAAGATTGAATATGATATAACTTAGGGCACAATGAAGCTGAATCAGAAAAATCACATTGAACGTTCTAAATGAGAATAAACCTGTTATAATTTATGAGGATAACAGAGGATGTATCGGCATAACGTAATATTCTGACAACAAAAGATCGAAACGTTTTGATGTGATGTATCACTTTATACGAAATTACATAGCCAAAGGAATCATAAAGCTGAACAGTGAACAAAGTAGCAGACATGTTTACAAAATCATTGGGTAAAAGCAAATTCATAAGGTTTCAAAAATAACTGCAATTGAAAAGTTGTCATTGAGAGGGGGTGTTGTGACACTCTGAATATTTCAATTTTTTTTTAAATAACTCAGTAATTTTAATATGTTTCAATCACATTCGTTTGAATTTATTGTTGAATATACATTTTTGTAGAAAATATTTTTGCTTAACTTCAAATTTGATTCTAGTCTTATAATCTCTTTTGACCCTTGTTTATAATGTATCTTATTTATTTGACATGTAGCCATTATGAAAGTCAGTGTACAAAATAAGAGGCTTACACATGGAATTGGATTAAAATTTGAAGTCATGCTATACGGATCAGTAATTACAAGGCAAATTCTCTTATCTTTCGCGATTTTATTCGTGCTTACGCATTTACATGATTATTTGGTGACATCAAAGCATCGTTACTCTGCGTTGCACAATTTCCAATTTCTTTTGGAGAAGATAATAAGTAAAAAAGTGAAATGTGGAATTCGAACATAAAGCAAAAATTGCTATATAATTCTTTTTGTTTGGTATGTCCGCTTTAATATTGCATATTGTTGTTCTTACATTTATTCTCTTTTTCTCGTTGTAACAACAGTCAAATTCATTTTTTGTTTTGTTTGTAGCAAACAACAACAACAACTCTTTTTGATCATCCACCAACATCACTGCTTGCTTTGTCGTTGTTCTCTGATCAGCACTTTTTGTTTGTGCTTTGTTAGATCAGTGAACGAACATAACAAACGAAGGAAGAATACATTTGTTTATTCCTCTTTCTGTCGTGTCCGTTTAGGTTGAGTAGCTAAACTACGTTGGTCGGTCACCGTCTGTTTGTTATATTAGTTGGTATTGGGTGTAAAATTATTGTTCTTATTAAAGTTAGAATAATATAAATACTATAGTGTATTTAATTTTTGTTGTTGTTTTCGAACTTTTTGAAGTTTATGCACCCTATAGGCGGTCATTTTGGCAAGTTAAATAAATAAAAATAAAATTGTTATTTTATTATTTTTGTATTTTCCCCAAAATTGTTCGGCGTTTCTGATTATAATTATGACCTTCCCTCCTCTGCAGACTTTCATAAGAGCATCTGACGCTCTGACAGAATTCGGTGCAATAAAAGGTGACTCTTTTAGATATTAGTATATAAGAGGAAAGGAAGAGCAAGCTAGAAAAGTTATGGCAATCGGTCAAAAAGTCGTTAAGAAATTTAGAAAATTCAGAAAATGTTACTATAGAATATCTGCAATTGACAGAGTGTAAATATAATGTTTCTATTAACATTTACACAAGTGCAAGGACAACAATCGATAGAATAATTATAAAAAATCGTTGTACAACAAAAAATTCGAATAAAATTGCGGATGCATCTCATGAGCAATCGGCTCAATCTTTTTTGGTTCCTGAATTGCAGGAAAATAGTGCCGCTAGCATTTCTTCTAGTTGTGATATCGTTCACAATATGGTATTGCCCTTAATTGATATTGATATTTTTGAGGGAGATTTTTCTTCTTGGCCTTCCTTTTGGGATTTGTTTAGCGCCATATATATAAATAATAGTGGGTTGAGTGATGTCGAACGTATGTTCTATTTGTTGAATAAAACTACTGGAGAAGCTCGGGAAATAGTTTCGCAATTTCCTTTAACTAATTGTGGTTTCGCTTTCGCTTGGAAATCATTAAATGATGAGTACGACAATATTCGAATATTGGTTCATCATCAACTAAAGTCAAGAATCTTCCGATTCTTGAAAAAGAATCCCCTGTGGGTCTTAAGGAGATCCGACAGGGAATTAATAGTTGTATTTTTCCATGTCGACTTATAACGTTCCCACAGATCAATGGGATCTGATACTTGTCTTTGTTTGCCTACAACGTTTACCTAAAAACGCAACTGCTGTGGGAACAACGTATAAAAACAAATCGGCCCTTTCTTCGTGGAAAGATTTAGACACCTTTCTTTCAGAAAAGATAAACACGCCTGTGTGGTTGGAAATTATAGCGACAAATCGATTTCTGTGCATAATTCAAATTTGTTTAATACCGCTACCAAGACCAACTCTAAATGTTCGTATTCCCCTTCAATTTGAAAAACGTGTTCTCTTTGTAGTGAGAAAACCCATCGGCTTCATTTGTGTTCAAAGTTTAAGAATTTATCCCCCGCAAATAGGTTTGCATGCGTAAAGCGCAACGACCATTGCATAAATTGTTTGGTAAAGGGACATAAACTAGTAATTGTACTAGTAAAAATAGATGTTGGAAATGTGGTCAACGTCATCACACGTTACTACATCGCGAGTCATTAAACCGAATAGTACGTTTCCGGTTTTAAAGAAGTTTAAATTTGAAAACAATGTTGTAAAACGACCTTCACGTAAAATCGGTCCCTCGACAGCTGCAGTACCTACCATCGGAACTTATTTAGATTAAGTTGAGTTGTGTTGAAACATGATTTGATGTTTCAAGTGGGTGGGCATGTTTAATTTAGAATCGCATTAAATATTGTTTTTTATTGACCCCTGTTGTACGCGCTACGGTTTATTGCAACCTTGTGCTAGCGCCTTTGTAATTATTGGTTACTGGTTTTGCCGCCTACTTTAGACGTCAAGTAGTATTTCGCGGTCATTCGGACAGACAAAACCCGCAATATCGTTTGCAAAGCACATATCGTTGTACGTAGAAATGCATATTGTTGCCACAGGTAATATCGTTACCCCTTACCAAACTATGAATAAATAGTTCATTTATATTAAGAAAAACACTTGTGTTTTATTTATCTTTTTTACACACAACCCTACGGTCCACTGCTCGACCCATTCGGCGTTTAACTCCTTTTTGAAGTTACCTTCATTGAACAACTTAATTTTTGTTATTGGCTTAAGTAATTTTTTCCAGGACTTCGACGAAATCTTGCTTGTTTACAATGATATTATAATACGACTCTAGCTTTAAGCTGGAAGTCTGGGCTCCAGCTTTATTTACCTTCCCTTTGATTTACCACTTCAAAACTTAGATGAATCACAACTGCGAGAAGTAACATTCATTCTGCGAATGAATACTGTTGATGATTTGCGAAAACATTTAGTATTGTTTGATGAGCTTTTACAAAAAAACCTTAGAATGTGGATGAGGAGATGCCGTTGCTCAACTTTTTGTCACGCTACCAGAAGCTTTTGACCGGTAGTGGCCGCGTTGAGAAATATGAATGAAGAAGACCTATATATGGAAGTAGTTAAGCAAAGGCTATTGGCAGATGATGCGTAAAGGAAGATCGTTGTGACAGGAATACTTCCACTACATCTGCGTTTACTGGTGTGAAGAAGTCAAAAAATTCATTGGTATGTGTTTCCGCTGTAAGAAAAAGGGCCATAAACAAAAGAATTACCGCGTTCGTTTGGAAATTAAAAAATCTAATACAGCGTCAGCTTCAAAGTCAATTTGTTCTAAGTCAGCGGCCTTTGATGGCAAGATAATTTTGAATGAACCCATTACCATAAATGTTGTGAAATCTTTTATCTTACAAGAAAGGTGGAATCAAAGGATATTGAAAAGATACACCAATCACAATGAAAGATGTCCTATGTTAAAGGACTTTGGAATAACTTGCTGTCTGTGCAAAATGTTGATTTTATGGAAAGGGATGGAAAGTTCGTTATGACAGCTCCCACGAAAGGAAGTTTGTACAAATTGCATTGGAAAAATTATGGCAATCAAAACTGGGCCACCCTCCTGACAATTGTCCTGAAGAAATTGTTCGACGTAAAATGGTTGATGGTTTGTAAAATGTTAAGCCTGTAGGCATATGCAATATATGTGTTCGGGTCGGCAATGTCATCATCCTTTCAAATATAGTCGTCCAAAGTTCAGCCGCATTCTCGAAAGAATCCACAGTGATATATGTGGATAAATTGATCCGAAAACATGGGATGGTCACAGGTATTTTGTAAGCTTCATAGAGGAGTATAGAAACTTCGCATTCATATATTGACTCAAAAGAAAATCAGATGCATTTGGCATATTTGTCGAATTTGAAGCAATGCCTACGGCAATGCATAATATGAGCAGTAAAATTAGACCAAGGAACAGAATATCTTTCAAACAATGCAAATGAGTATTTTAAAAGAAAACGAATTCAGCTTCAACACAAAGTTTCTTATAACAACAGCAAAACGGACAACTCACAGTTTCTTATACCACCTGCCGAATGGTGGTACAAGTTTAAGCCAAATATTTCAAAACTAAGATTTTTGGATGTAAGGCATCTGTCTGGGCTGCTAAAAAAGGAAATAGGGGGAATGTGTGGAGAATCTGCTGAACATTTCAGTAATAATGGATGTAATTCAGATGATGAATTGGTTTATGCAGAAAATGATAACGATATCGATTCTGCTGATTCACGGGTACGCAATCTGAACCACCAAACTCTGAATCAGTTTCATTGGAGCCAAGAAGAAGCGAAATATTAAGGGCGAAGTTAATAGGTTATACAAAGCAAATGTCAATTCTGCAATTGTATAGTGGAGCCTAAAACATATGACGAAATCATGAGGGATTCCTTTAAAGATAATTGGATGAGAGCTGTGAAGGAAGTGTTTAACTCTGTTTAAGAAAATCGTGTTTGGGATTTGTTTCCACTCCCGGTCAAATATAAAGTATTAAAGTCCAAATGGGTATATCGCATCAAAGAGGAGGCAAATGGTAATCCCGTCCGACACCAAGCCCGACCAGTAGCGAAAGACTTACTTCAGAGAGTAGGAATTGACTATGAAGAGACCTATTCACCGGTGGCGGAACTTAGAATTCGGACAATAGAGACATTTACATTTGCACCAGCATGATGTGTAAACTGCATTTCTTTACGGGAATTTAAAGATATTAACATGGAAGTTCCCGACGGATTAAACGCTCCTAATAACCAAGTACAAAAGTTACGGAAATCGATTTATGGGGTTAAACAAAGCCCAAAATGCTGAAATGAAAAATTTAACTAATTCTTGATTCACCATGTTTTAAGAAATCTTTGCATTATCCGTGTCGTTTGTTTAAAAGAAATTTGGTTTGGTACTTGCTACTATATGTGGACGATGAATTGATTGCGGGAAATGATTTGAAAGCAATAGAGAAGGTAACATAGTATCATTCAAAATGTCCGAACATTACTTGGAACGAAGATTGAATATGATATAACTTAGGGCACAATGAAGCTGAATCAGAAAAATCACATTGAACGTTCTAAATGAGAATAAACCTGTTATAATTTATGAGGATAACAGAGGATGTATCGGCATAACGTAATATTCTGACAACAAAAGATCGAAACGTTTTGATGTGATGTATCACTTTATACGAAATTACATAGCCAAAGGAATCATAAAGCTGAACAGTGAACAAAGTAGCATACATGTTTACAAAATCATTGGGTAAAAGCAAATTCATAAGGTTTCAAAAATAACTGCAATTGAAAAGTTGTCATTGAGAGGGGGTGTTGTGACACTCTGAATATTTCAATTTTTTTTTAAATAACTCAGTAATTTTAATATGTTTTCAATCACATTCGTTTGAATTTATTGTTGAATATACATTTTTGTAGAAAATATTTTTGCTTAACTTCAAATTTGATTCTAGTCTTATAATCTCTTTTGACCCTTGTTTATAATGTATCTTATTTATTTGACATGTAGCCATTATGAAAGTCAGTGTACAAAATAAGAGGCTTACACATGGAATTGGATTAAAATTTGAAGTCATGCTATACGGATCAGTAATTACAAGGCAAATTCTCTTATCTTTCGCGATTTTATTCGTGCTTACGCATTTACATGATTATTTGGTGACATCAAAGCATCGTTACTCTGCGTTGCACAATTTCCAATTTCTTTTGGAGAAGATAATAAGTAAAAAGTGAAATGTGGAATTCGAACATAAAGCAAAAATTGCTATATAATTCTTTTTGTTTGGTATGTCCGCTTTAATATTGCATATTGTTGTTCTTACATTTATTCTCTTTTTCTCGTTGTAACAACAGTCAAATTCATTTTTTGTTTTGTTTGTAGCAAACAACAACAACAACTCTTTTTGATCATCCACCAACATCACTGCTTGCTTTGTCGTTGTTCTCTGATCAGCACTTTTTGTTTGTGCTTTGTTAGATCAGTGAACGAACATAACAAACGAAGGAAGAATACATTTGTTTATTCCTCTTTCTGTCGTGTCCGTTTAGGTTGAGTAGCTAAACTACGTTGGTCGGTCACGTCTGTTTGTTATTTTAGTTGGTATTGGGTGTAAAATTATTGTTCTTATTAAAGTTAGAATAATATAAATACTATAGTGTATTTAATTTTTGTTGTTGTTTTCGAACTTTTTGAAGTTTATGCACCCTATAGGCGGTCATTTTGGCAAGTTAAATAAATAAAATAAAATTGTTATTTTATTTATTTTTGTATTTTCCCCAAAATTGTTCGGCGTTTCTGATTATAATTAGGGCCTTCCCTCCTCTGCAGACTTTCATAAGAGCATCTGACGCTCTGACAGAATTCGGTGCAATAAAAGGTGACTTTTTAGATATTAGTATATAAGAGGAAAGGAAGAGCAAGCTAGAAAAGTTATGGCAATCGGTCAAAAAGTCGTTAAGAAATTTAGAAAATTCAGAAAATGTTACTAAAGAATATCTGCAATTGACAGAGTGTAAATATAATGTTTCTATTAACATTTACACAAGTGCAAGGACAACAATCGATAGAATAATTATAAAAAATCGTTGTACAACAAAAAATTCGAATAAAATTGCGGATGCATCTCATGAGCAATCGGCTCAATCTTTTTTGGTTCCTGAATTGCAGGAAAATAGTGCCGCTAGCATTTCTTCTAGTTGTGATATCGTTCACAATATGGTATTGCCCTTAATTGATATTGATATTTTTGAGGGAGATTTTTCTTCTTGGCCTTCCTTTTGGGATTTGTTTAGCGCCATATATATAAATAATAGTGGGTTGAGTGATGTCGAACGTATGTTCTATTTGTTGAATAAAACTACTGGAGAAGCTCGGGAAATAGTTTCGCAATTTCCTTTAACTAATTGTGGTTTCGCTTTCGCTTGGAAATCATTAAATGATGAGTACGACAATATTCGAATATTGGTTCATCATCAACTAAAGTCAAGAATCTTCCGATTCTTGAAAAAGAATCCCCTGTGGGTCTTAAGGAGATCCGACAGGGAATTAATAGTTGTATTTTTCCATGTCGACTTATAACGTTCCCACAGATCAATGGGATCTGATACTTGTCTTTGTTTGCTTACAACGTTTACCTAAAAAAACGCAACTGCTGTGGGAACAAGGTATAAAAAACATATCGGGCCGAATAGTACGTTTCCGGTTTTAAAGAAGTTTAAATTTGAAAACAATGATGTAAAACGACCTTCACGTAAAATCGGTCCCTCGACAGCTGCAGTACCTACCATCGGAACTTATTTAGATTAAGTTGAGTTGTGTTGAAACATGATTTGATGTTTCAAGTGGGTGGGCATGTTTAATTTAGAATCGCATTAAATATTGCCTTTTTTTGACCCCTGTTTTGCTCCTTAATTATTCGTTAAAATGTACGCGCTACGGTTTATTGCAACCTTGTGCTAGCGCCTTTGACATTTTAACGGGTAATTATTGGTCACTTGTTTTGCCGCCTACTTTAGACGTCAAGTAGTATTTCGCGGTCATTCGGACAGACAAAACCCGCAATATCGTTTGCAAAGCACATATCGTTGTACGTAGAAATGCATATTGTTGCCACAGGTAATATCGTTACCCCTTACCAAACTATGAATAAATAGTTCATTTATATTAAGAAAAACACTTGTGTTTTATTTATCTTTTTTACACACAACCCTACGGTCCACTGCTCGACCCATTCGGCGTTTAACTCCTTTTTGAAGTTACCTTCATTGAACAACTTAATTTTTGTTATTGGCTTAAGTAATTTTTTCCAGGACTTCGACGAAATCTTGCTTGTTTACAATGATATTATAATACGACTCTAGCTTTAAGCTGGAAGTCTGGGCTCCAGCTTTATTTACCTTCCCTTTGATTTACCACTTCAAAACTTAGATGAATCACAACTGCGAGAAGTAACATTCATTCTGCGAATGAATACTGTTGATGATTTGCGAAAACATTTAGTATTGTTTGATGAGCTTTTACAAAAAAAACCTTAGAATGTGGATGAGGAGATGCCGTTGCTCAACTTTTTGTCACGCTACCAGAAGCTTTTGTGGTAGTGGCCGCGTTGAGAAATATGAATGAAGAAGACCTATATATGGAAGTAGTTAAGCAAAGGCTATTGGCAGATGATGCGTAAAGGAAGATCGTTGTGACAGGAATACTTCCACTACATCTGCGTTTACTGGTGTGAAGAAGTCAAAAAATTCATTGGTATGTGTTTCCGCTGTAAGAAAAAGGGCCATAAACAAAAGAATTACCGCGTTCGTTTGGAAATTAAAAAATCTAATACAGCGTCAGCTTCAAAGTCAATTTGTTCTAAGTCAGCGGCCTTTGATGGCAAGATAATTTTGAATGAACCCATTACCATAAATGTTGTGAAATCTTTATCTTACAAGAAAGGTGGAATCAAAGGATATTGAAAAGATACACCAATCACAATGAAAGATGTCCTATGTTAAAGGACTTTGGAATAACTTGCTGTCTGTGCAAAATGTTGATTTTATGGAAAGGGATGGAAAGTTCGTTATGACAGCTCCCACGAAAGGAAGTTTGTACAAATTGCATTGGAAAAATTATGGCAATCAAAACTGGGCCACCCTCCTGACAATTGTCCTGAAGAAATTGTTCGACGTAAAATGGTTGATGGTTTGTAAAATGTTAAGCCTGTAGGCATATGCAATATATGTGTTCGGGTCGGCAATCCTTTCAAATATAGTCGTCCAAAGTTCAGCCGCATTCTCGAAAGAATCCACAGTGATATATGTGGATAAATTGATCCGAAAACATGGGATGGTCACAGGTATTTTGTAAGCTTCATAGAGGAGTATAGAAACTTCGCATTCATATATTGACTCAAAAGAAAATCAGATGCATTTGGCATATTTGTCGAATTTGAAGCAATGCCTACGGCAATGCATAATATGAGCAGTAAAATTAGACCAAGGAACAGAATATCTTTCAAACAATGCAAATGAGTATTTTAAAAGAAAACGAATTCAGCTTCAACACAAAGTTTCTTATAACAAACAGCAAACCGGACAACTCACAGTTTCTTATACCACCTGCCGAATGGTGGTACAAGTTTAAGCCAAATATTTCAAAACTAAGATTTTTGGATGTAAGGCATCTGTCTGGGCTGCTAAAAAAGGAAATAGGGGGAATGTGTGGAGAATCTGCTGAACATTTCAGTAATAATGGATGTAATTCAGATGATGAATTGGTTTATGCAGAAAATGATAACGATATCGATTCTGCTGATTCACGGGTACGCAATCTGAACCACCAAACTCTGAATCAGTTTCATTGGAGCCAAGAAGAAGCGAAATATTAAGGGCGAAGTTAATAGGTTATACAAAGCAAATGTCAATTCTGCAATTGTATAGTGGAGCCTAAAACATATGACGAAATCATGAGGGATTCCTTTAAAGATAATTGGATGAGAGCTGTGAAGGAAGTGTTTAACTCTGTTTAAGAAAATCGTGTTTGGGATTTGTTTCCACTCCCGGTCAAATATAAAGTATTAAAGTCCAAATGGGTATATCGCATCAAAGAGGAGGCAAATGGTAATCCCGTCCGACACCAAGCCCGACCAGTAGCGAAAGACTTACTTCAGAGAGTAGGAATTGACTATGAAGAGACCTATTCACCGGTGGCGGAACTTAGAATTCGGACAATAGAGACATTTACATTTGCACCAGCATGATGTGTAAACTGCATTTCTTTACGGGAATTTAAAGATATTAACATGGAAGTTCCCGACGGATTAAACGCTCCTAATAACCAAGTACAAAAGTTACGGAAATCGATTTATGGGGTTAAACAAAGCCCAAAATGCTGAAATGAAAAATTTAACTAATTCTTGATTCACCATGTTTTTAAGAAATCTTTGCATTATCCGTGTCGTTTGTTTAAAAGAAATTTGGTTTGGTACTTGCTACTATATGTGGACGATGAATTGATTGCGGGAAATGATTTGAAAGCAATAGAGAGGGTAACATAGTATCATTCAAAATGTCCGAACATTACTTGGAACGAAGATTGAATATGATATAACTTAGGGCACAATGAAGCTGAATCAGAAAAATCACATTGAACGTTCTAAATGAGAATAAACCTGTTATAATTTATGAGGATAACAGAGGATGTATCGGCATAACGTAATATTCTGACAACAAAAGATCGAAACGTTTTGATGTGATGTATCACTTTATACGAAATTACATAGCCAAAGGAATCATAAAGCTGAACAGTGAACAAAGTAGCAGACATGTTTACAAAATCATTGGGTAAAAGCAAATTCATAAGGTTTCAAAAATAACTGCAATTGAAAAGTTGTCATTGAGAGGGAGTGTTGTGACACTCTGAATATTTCAATTTTTTTTTAAATACTCAGTAATTTTAATATGTTTTCAATCACATTCGTTTGAATTTATTGTTGAATATACATTTTTGTAGAAAATATTTTTGCTTAACTTCAAATTTGATTCTAGTCTTATAATCTCTTTTGACCCTTGTTTATAATGTATCTTATTTATTTGACATGTAGCCATTATGAAAGTCAGTGTACAAAATAAGAGGCTTACACATGGAATTGGATTAAAATTTGAAGTCATGCTATACGGATCAGTAATTACAAGGCAAATTCTCTTATCTTTCGCGATTTTATTCGTGCTTACGCATTTACATGATTATTTGGTGACATCAAAGCATCGTTACTCTGCGTTGCACAATTTCCAATTTCTTTTGGAGAAGATAATAAGTAAAAAAGTGAAATGTGGAATTCGAACATAAAGCAAAAATTGCTATATAATTCTTTTTGTTTGGTATGTCCGCTTTAATATTGCATATTGTTGTTCTTACATTTATTCTCTTTTTCTCGTTGTAACAACAGTCAAATTCATTTTTTGTTTTGTTTGTAGCAAACAACAACAACAACTCTTTTTGATCATCCACCAACATCACTGCTTGCTTTGTCGTTGTTCTCTGATCAGCACTTTTTGTTTGTGCTTTGTTAGATCAGTGAACGAACATAACAAACGAAGGAAGAATACATTTGTTTATTCCTCTTTCTGTCGTGTCCGTTTAGGTTGAGTAGCTAAACTACGTTGGTCGGTCACGTCTGTTTGTTATTTTAGTTAGTATTGGGTGTAAAATTATTGTTCTTATTAAAGTTAGAATAATATAAATACTATAGTGTATTTAATTTTTGTTGTTGTTTTCGAACTTTTTGAAGTTTATGCACCCTATAGGCGGTCATTTTGGCAAGTTAAATAAATAAAAATAAAATTGTTATTTTATTTATTTTTGTATTTTCCCCAAAATTGTTCGGCGTTTCTGATTATAATTAGGGCCTTCCCTCCTCTGCAGACTTTCATAAGAGCATCTGACGCTCTGACAGAATTCGGTGCAATAAAAGGTGACTTTTTAGATATTAGTATATAAGAGGAAAGGAAGAGCAAGCTAGAAAAGTTATGGCAATCGGTCAAAAAGTCGTTAAGAAATTTAGAAAATTCAGAAAATGTTACTAAAGAATATCTGCAATTGACAGAGTGTAAATATAATGTTTCTATTAACATTTACACAAGTGCAAGGACAACAATCGATAGAATAATTATAAAAAATCGTTGTACAACAAAAAATTCGAATAAAATTGCGGATGCATCTCATGAGCAATCGGCTCAATCTTTTTTGGTTCCTGAATTGCAGGAAAATAGTGCCGCTAGCATTTCTTCTAGTTGTGATATCGTTCACAATATGGTATTGCCCTTAATTGATATTGATATTTTTGAGGGAGATTTTTCTTCTTGGCCTTCCTTTTGGGATTTGTTTAGCGCCATATATATAAATAATAGTGGGTTGAGTGATGTCGAACGTATGTTCTATTTGTTGAATAAAACTACTGGAGAAGCTCGGGAAATAGTTTCGCAATTTCCTTTAACTAATTGTGGTTTCGCTTTCGCTTGGAAATCATTAAATGATGAGTACGACAATATTCGAATATTGGTTCATCATCAACTAAAGTCAAGAATCTTCCGATTCTTGAAAAAGAATCCCCTGTGGGTCTTAAGGAGATCCGACAGGGAATTAATAGTTGTATTTTTCCATGTCGACTTATAACGTTCCCACAGATCAATGGGATCTGATACTTGTCTTTGTTTGCTTACAACGTTTACCTAAAAAAACGCAACTGCTGTGGGAACAAGGTATAAAAAACATATCGGGCCGAATAGTACGTTTCCGGTTTTAAAGAAGTTTAAATTTGAAAACAATGTTGTAAAACGACCTTCACGTAAAATCGGTCCCTCGACAGCTGCAGTACCTACCATCGGAACTTATTTAGATTAAGTTGAGTTGTGTTGAAACATGATTTGATGTTTCAAGTGGGTGGGCATGTTTAATTTAGAATCGCATTAAATA
This sequence comes from Musca domestica, assembly GCF_030504385.1. Taxonomy (NCBI): domain Eukaryota; kingdom Metazoa; phylum Arthropoda; class Insecta; order Diptera; family Muscidae; genus Musca; species Musca domestica. The sequence continues at coordinate 2,700,597 of NW_026712328.1, read as the reverse complement.
TTGCCTTTTTTTGACCCCTGTTTTGGTCCTTAATTATTCGTTAAAATGTACGCGCTACGGTTTATTGCAACCTTGTGCTAGCGCCTTTGACATTTTAACGGGTAATTATTGGTCACTTGTTTTGCCGCCTACTTTAGACGTCAAGTAGTATTTCGCGGTCATTCGGACAGACAAAACCCGCAATATCGTTTGCAAAGCACATATCGTTGTACGTAGAAATGCATATTGTTGCCACAGGTAATATCGTTACCCCTTACCAAACTATGAATAAATAGTTCATTTATATTAAGAAAAACACTTGTGTTTTATTTATCTTTTTTACACACAACCCTACGGTCCACTGCTCGACCCATTCGGCGTTTAACTCCTTTTTGAAGTTACCTTCATTGAACAACTTAATTTTTGTTATTGGCTTAAGTAATTTTTTCCAGGACTTCGACGAAATCTTGCTTGTTTACAATGATATTATAATACGACTCTAGCTTTAAGCTGGAAGTCTGGGCTCCAGCTTTATTTACCTTCCCTTTGATTTACCACTTCAAAACTTAGATGAATCACAACTGCGAGAAGTAACATTCATTCTGCGAATGAATACTGTTGATGATTTGCGAAAACATTTAGTATTGTTTGATGAGCTTTTACAAAAAAAACCTTAGAATGTGGATGAGGAGATGCCGTTGCTCAACTTTTTGTCACGCTACCAGAAGCTTTTGACCCGGTAGTGGCCGCGTTGAGAAATATGAATGAAGAAGACCTATATATGGAAGTAGTTAAGCAAAGGCTATTGGCAGATGATGCGTAAAGGAAGATCGTTGTGACAGGAATACTTCCACTACATCTGCGTTTACTGGTGTGAAGAAGTCAAAAAATTCATTGGTATGTGTTTCCGCTGTAAGAAAAAGGGCCATAAACAAAAGAATTACCGCGTTCGTTTGGAAATTAAAAAATCTAATACAGCGTCAGCTTCAAAGTCAATTTGTTCTAAGTCAGCGGCCTTTGATGGCAAGATAATTTTGAATGAACCCATTACCATAAATGTTGTGAAATCTTTTATCTTACAAGAAAGGTGGAATCAAAGGATATTGAAAAGATACACCAATCACAATGAAAGATGTCCTATGTTAAAGGACTTTGGAATAACTTGCTGTCTGTGCAAAATGTTGATTTTATGGAAAGGGATGGAAAGTTCGTTATGACAGCTCCCACGAAAGGAAGTTTGTACAAATTGCATTGGAAAAATTATGGCAATCAAAACTGGGCCACCCTCCTGACAATTGTCCTGAAGAAATTGTTCGACGTAAAATGGTTGATGGTTTGTAAAATGTTAAGCCTGTAGGCATATGCAATATATGTGTTCGGGTCGGCAATCCTTTTAAATATAGTCGTCCAAAGTTCAGCCGGATTCTCGAAAGAATCCACAGTGATATATGTGGATAAATTGATCCGAAAACATGGGATGGTCACAGGTATTTTGTAAGCTTCATAGAGGAGTATAGAAACTTCGCATTCATATATTGACTCAAAAGAAAATCAGATGCATTTGGCATATTTGTCGAATTTGAAGCAATGCCTACGGCAATGCATAATATGAGCAGTAAAATTAGACCAAGGAACAGAATATCTTTCAAACAATGCAAATGAGTATTTTAAAAGAAAACGAATTCAGCTTCAACACAAAGTTTCTTATAACAAACAGCAAAACGGACAACTCACAGTTTCTTATACCACCTGCCGAATGGTGGTACAAGTTTAAGCCAAATATTTCAAAACTAAGATTTTTGGATGTAAGGCATCTGTCTGGGCTGCTAAAAAAGGAAATAGGGGGAATGTGTGGAGAATCTGCTGAACATTTCAGTAATAATGGATGTAATTCAGATGATGAATTGGTTTATGCAGAAAATGATAACGATATCGATTCTGCTGATTCACGGGTACGCAATCTGAACCACCAAACTCTGAATCAGTTTCATTGGAGCCAAGAAGAAGCGAAATATTAAGGGCGAAGTTAATAGGTTATACAAAGCAAATGTCAATTCTGCAATTGTATAGTGGAGCCTAAAACATATGACGAAATCATGAGGGATTCCTTTAAAGATAATTGGATGAGAGCTGTGAAGGAAGTGTTTAACTCTGTTTAAGAAAATCGTGTTTGGGATTTGTTTCCACTCCCGGTCAAATATAAAGTATTAAAGTCCAAATGGGTATATCGCATCAAAGAGGAGGCAAATGGTAATCCCGTCCGACACCAAGCCCGACCAGTAGCGAAAGACTTACTTCAGAGAGTAGGAATTGACTATGAAGAGACCTATTCACCGGTGGCGGAACTTAGAATTCGGACAATAGAGACATTTACATTTGCACCAGCATGATGTGTAAACTGCATTTCTTTACGGGAATTTAAAGATATTAACATGGAAGTTCCCGACGGATTAAACGCTCCTAATAACCAAGTACAAAAGTTACGGAAATCGATTTATGGGGTTAAACAAAGCCCAAAATGCTGAAATGAAAAATTTAACTAATTCTTGATTCACCATGTTTTTAAGAAATCTTTGCATTATCCGTGTCGTTTGTTTAAAAGAAATTTGGTTTGGTACTTGCTACTATATGTGGACGATGAATTGATTGCGGGAATGATTTGAAAGCAATAGAGAAGGTAACATAGTATCATTCAAAATGTCCGAACATTACTTGGAACGAAGATTGAATATGATATAACTTAGGGCACAATGAAGCTGAATCAGAAAAATCACATTGAACGTTCTAAATGAGAATAAACCTGTTATAATTTATGAGGATAACAGAGGATGTATCGGCATAACGTAATATTCTGACAACAAAAGATCGAAACGTTTTGATGTGATGTATCACTTTATACGAAATTACATAGCCAAAGGAATCATAAAGCTGAACAGTGAACAAAGTAGCAGACATGTTTACAAAATCATTGGGTAAAAGCAAATTCATAAGGTTTCAAAAATAACTGCAATTGAAAAGTTGTCATTGAGAGGGAGTGTTGTGACACTCTGAATATTTCAATTTTTTTTTAAATAACTCAGTAATTTTAATATGTTTTCAATCACATTCGTTTGAATTTATTGTTGAATATACATTTTTGTAGAAAATATTTTTGCTTAACTTCAAATTTGATTCTAGTCTTATAATCTCTTTTGACCCTTGTTTATAATGTATCTTATTTATTTGACATGTAGCCATTATGAAAGTCAGTGTACAAAATAAGAGGCTTACACATGGAATTGGATTAAAATTTGAAGTCATGCTATACGGATCAGTAATTACAAGGCAAATTCTCTTATCTTTCGCGATTTTATTCGTGCTTACGCATTTACATGATTATTTGGTGACATCAAAGCATCGTTACTCTGCGTTGCACAATTTCCAATTTCTTTTGGAGAAGATAATAAGTAAAAAAGTGAAATGTGGAATTCGAACATAAAGCAAAAATTGCTATATAATTCTTTTTGTTTGGTATGTCCGCTTTAATATTGCATATTGTTGTTCTTACATTTATTCTCTTTTTCTCGTTGTAACAACAGTCAAATTCATTTTTTGTTTTGTTTGTAGCAAACAACAACAACAACTCTTTTTGATCATCCACCAACATCACTGCTTGCTTTGTCGTTGTTCTCTGATCAGCACTTTTTGTTTGTGCTTTGTTAGATCAGTGAACGAACATAACAAACGAAGGAAGAATACATTTGTTTATTCCTCTTTCTGTCGTGTCCGTTTAGGTTGAGTAGCTAAACTACGTTGGTCGGTCACGTCTGTTTGTTATTTTAGTTAGTATTGGGTGTAAAATTATTGTTCTTATTAAAGTTAGAATAATATAAATACTATAGTGTATTTAATTTTTGTTGTTGTTTTCGAACTTTTTGAAGTTTATGCACCCTATAGGCGGTCATTTTGGCAAGTTAAATAAATAAAAATAAAATTGTTATTTTATTTATTTTTGCATTTTCCCCAAAATTGTTCGGCGTTTCTGATTATAATTAGGGCCTTCCCTCCTCTGCAGACTTTCATAAGAGCATCTGACGCTCTGACAGAATTCGGTGCAATAAAAGGTGACTCTTTAGATATTAGTATATAAGAGGAAAGGAAGAGCAAGCTAGAAAAGTTATGGCAATCGGTCAAAAAGTCGTTAAGAAATTTAGAAAATTCAGAAAATGTTACTATAGAATATCTGCAATTGGCAGAGTGTAAATATAATGTTTCTATTAACATTTACACAAGTGCAAGGACAACAATCGATAGAATAATTATAAAAAATCGTTGTACAACAAAAAATTCGAATAAAATTGCAGATGCATCTCATGAGCAATCGGCTCAATATTTTTGGTTCCTGAATTGCAGGAAAATAGTGCCGCTAGCATTTCTTCTAGTTGTGATATCGTTCACAATATGGTATTGCCCTTAATTGATATTGATATTTTTGAGGGAGATTTTTCTTCTTGGCCTTCCTTTCGGGATTTGTTTAGCGCCATATATATAAATAATAGTGGGTTGAGTGATGTCGAACGTATGTTCTATTTGTTGAATAAAACTGCTGGAGAAGCTCGGGAAATAGTTTCGCAATTTCCTTTAACTAATTGTGGTTTCGCTTTCGCTTGGAAAGCATTAAATGATGAGTACGACAATATTCGAATATTGGTTCATCATCAACTAAAGTCAAGAATCTTCCGATTCTTGAAAAAGAATCCCCTGTGGGTCTTAAGGAGATCCGACGGGGAATTAATAGTTGTATTTTTCCATGTCGACTTATAACGTTCCCACAGATCAATGGGATCTGATACTTGTCTTTGTTTGCCTACAACGTTTACCTAAAAAACGCAACTGCTGTGGGAACAACGTATAAAAAACAAATCGGCCCTTTCTTCGTGAAAAGATTTAGACACCTTTCTTTCAGAAAAGATAAACACGCTTGTGTGTTTGGAAAATTATAGCGACAAATCGATTTCTGTGCATAATTCAAATTTGTTTAATACCGCTACCAAGACCAACTCTAAATGTTCGTATTCCCCTTCAATTTGAAAAACGTGTTCTCTTTGTAGTGAGAAAACCCATCGGCTTCATTTGTGTTCAAAGTTTAAGAATTTATCCCCCGCAAATAGGTTTGCATGCGTAAAGCGCAACGACCATTGCATAAATTGTTTGGTAAAGGGACATAAACTAGTAAATTGTACTAGTAAAAATAGATGTTGGAAATGTGGTCAACGTCATCACACGTTACTACATCGCGAGTCATTAAATCCGAATAGTACGTTTCCGGTTTTAAAGAAGTTTAAATTTGAAAACAATGTTGTAAAACGACCTTCACGTAAAATCGGTCCCTCGACAGCTGCAGTACCTACCATCGGAACTTATTTAGATTAAGTTGAGTTGTGTTGAAACATGATTTGATGTTTCAAGTTGGTGGGCATGTTTAATTTAGAATCGCATTAAATATTGCTTTTTATTGACCCCTGTTGTACGCGCTACGGTTTATTGCAACCTTGTGCTAGCGCCTTTGTAATTATTGGTCACTGGTTTTGCCGCCTACTTTAGACGTCAAGTAGTATTTCGCGGTCATTCGGACAGACAAAACCCGCAATATCGTTTGCAAAGCACATATCGTTGTACGTAGAAATGCATATTGTTGCCACAGGTAATATCGTTACCTCTTACCAAACTAAGAATAAATAGTTCATTTATATTAAGAAAAATACTTGTGTTTTATTTACCTCTTTTACACACAACCTTACGGTCCACTGCTCGACCCATTCGGCGTTTAACTCCCATCGGCGGAGCCTCTCTGAGCTAAACAACTACAATTGAAAAGTTGTCATTGAGAGGGGCCGTTGTGACACTCTGAATATTTCAATTTTTTTTTAATAAGTCAGTAATTTTAATATGTTTTCAATCACATACTTTTGCATTTTTTATTGAATATATATTTTTGTAGAAAATATTTTTGATTAACTTCAAATTTGATTCTAGTCTTATAATCGCCTTTGACCCTGAGAAGATGAAAACTTTTTGAAGTTACCTACATTGAACAACTTAATTTTTGTTATTGGCTTAAGTATTTTTTTCCAGGACTTCGACGAAATCTTGCTAGTTTACAATGATATCAAAATACGACCCTAGCTTTAAGCTGGAAGTCTGGGCTCCAGCTTTATTTACATTCCCTTTGATTTACCACTTCAAAACTTAGATGAATCACAGCTGCGAGAAGTAACATTAATTCTGCGAATGAATACTGTTGATGATTTGCGAAAACATTTAGTATTGTTTGATGAGCTTTTACGAAAAAAAACCTTAGAATGTGGATGAGGAGATGCCGTTGCTCAACTTTTTGACCCGGTAGTAGCCGCGTTGGGAAATATGAATGAAGAAGACCTATCTATCGAAGTAGTTAAGCAAAGGCTATTGGCAGATGATGCGTAAAGGAAGATCGTTGTGACAGGGATACTTCCACTACATCTGCGTTTACTGGTGTGAAGAAGTCTAAAAAATTCATTGGTATGTGTTTCCGCTGTAAGAAAAAGGGCCATAAACAAAAGAATTGCCGCGTTCGTTTGGATATTAAAAAATCTAATACAGCGTCAGCTTCAATGTCAATTTGTTCTAAGTCAGCGGCCTTTGATGGCAAGATAATTTTGAATGCACCCATTACCATAAATGTTGTGAAATCTTTTATCTTACAAGAAAGGTGGAATCAAAGGATATTGAAAAGATACACCAATCACAATGAAAGATGTCCTATGTTAAAGGACTTTGGAATAACTTGCTGTCTGTGCAAAATGTTGATTTTATGGAAAGGGATGGAAAGTTCGTTATGACAGCTCCCACGAAAGGAAGTTTGTACAAATTGCATTGGAAAAATTATGGCAATCAAAACTGGGTCACCCTCCTGACAATTGTCCTGAAGAAATTGTTCGACATAAAATGGTTGATGGTTTGTAAAATGTTAAGCCTGTAGGCATATGCAATATATGTGTTCGGGTCGGCAATGTCATCATCCTTTCAATTATAGTCGTCCAAAGTTCAGCCGCATTCTCGAAAGAATCCACAGTGATATATGTGGATAAATTGATCCACAAACATGGGATGGTCACAGGTATTTTGTAAGCTTCATAGATGAGTATAGAAACTTCGCATTCATATATCGACTCAAAAGAAAATCAGATGCATTTGGCATATTTGTCGAATTTGAAGCAATGCCTACGGCAATGCATAATATGAGCAGTAAAATTAGACCAAGGAACAGAATATCTTTCAAACAAAGCAAATGAGTATTTTGAAGGAAAATGATTTCAGCTTCAACACACAGTTTCTTATAACAAACAGCAAAACGGACAACTCACAATTTCTTATACCACCTGCCGAATGGTGGTACAAGTTTAAGCCAAATATTTCAAAACTAAGAGTTTTTGGATGTAAGGCATTTGTCTGGGCTACTAAAAAAGGAAATAGGGGGAATGTGTGGAGAATCTGCTGAACATTTCAGTAATAATGGATGTAATTCAGATGATGAATTGGTTTATGCAGGAAATGATAACGATATCGATTCTGCTGATTCACGGGTGCGCAATCTGAACCACCAAACTCTGAATCTGTTTCATTGGAGCCAAGAAGAAGCGAAATATTAAGGGCGAAGTTAATAGGTTATACAAAGCAAATGCCAATTCTGCAATTGTATAGTGGAGCCTAAAACATATGACGAAATCATGAGGGATTCCTTTAAAGATAATTGGATGAGAGCTGCGAAGGAAGTGTTTGACTCTGTTTAAGAAAATCGTGTTTGGGATTTGTTTCCACGCCCGGTCAAATATAAAGTATTAAAGTCCAAATGGGTATATCGCATCAAAGAGGAGGCAAATGGTAATCCCGTCCGATACAAATCCCGACCAGTAGCGAAAGACTTACTTCAGAGAGTAGGAATTGACTATGAAGAGACCTATTCACCGGTGGCGGAACTTAGAATTCGGACAATAGAGACATTTACATTTGCACCAGCATGATGTGTAAACTGCATTTCTTTACGGGAATTTAAAGATATTAACATGGAAGTTCCCAACGGATTAAACGCTCCTAACAACCAAGTACAAAAGTTACGGAAGTCGATTTATGGGCTTAAACAAAGCCCAAAATGCTGAAATGAAAAATTTAACTAATTCTTGATTCACCATGTTTTTAAGAAATCTTTGCATTATCCGTGTCGTTTGTTTAAAAGAAATTTGGTTTGGTACTTGCTACTATATGTGGACGATGAATTGATTGCGGGAAATGATTTGAAAGCAATAGAGAAGGTAACATAGTATCATTCAAAATGTCCGAACATTACTTGGAACGAAGATTGAATATGATATAACTTAGGGCACAATGAAGCTGAATCAGAAAAATCACATTGAACGTTCTAAATGAGAATAAGCCTGTTATAATTTATGAGGATAACAGAGGATGTATCGGCGTAATATTCTGACAACAAAAGATCGAAACGTTTTGATGTGAAGTATCACTTTATTCGAAATTACATAGCCAAAGGAATCATAATGCTGAACAGTGAACAAAGTAGCAGACATGTTTACAAAATCATTGGGTAAAAGCAAATTCATAAAGTTTCAAAAATAACTGCAATTGAAAAGTTGTCATTGAGAGGGGGTGTTGTGACACTCTGAATATTTCAATTTTTTTTAAATAACTCAGCAATATTAATATATTTTCAATCACATACGTTTGCATTTTTTGTTGAATATACATTTTTGTAGAAAATATTTTTGCTTAACTTCAAATTTGATTCTAGTCTTATAATCTCTTTTGACCCTTGATAAGAGATTTATACATGGAATTGGATTAAAATTTGAAGTCATGCTATTCGGATCAGTAATTGCAAGGCAAATTCTCTTATCTTTCGCGATTTTATTCGTGCTTACGCATTTACATAATTATTTGGTGACATCAAAGCATCATTACTCTGCGTTGCACAGTTTCCAATTTCTCCTGCATAAGATAATAAGTAAAAAAGTGAAATGTGGAATTCGACCAATTGAGATGCAAATACTAGATCGGAGTTAAAAGAAAATGTCAAAAATATACGGTAATACTTCAAAATAAATATATCAGTCAATCAAAAGCATTTCTTTTCTGTATAGTGAGGAAAAAAATTGGAGAAATTTGTGTGTGTACTAAACGGCCGCCGGTTCTCCCCTCAATTATTTCTATGTTTATTTTTTCGGTTGTTTGACAAAAGTCTATATTTAACATAATTAGGCTGCTATGTTAAAATATTGTAGCATTTACTGTCCCAAACAAAACTGGATAGTGAGGAAAACTGATTTGTGTGTGTGCCAAAATAAAATTCTGTTTGAAGACAATTGTCTTCTGTAAGAAACCAGCCCATGAATTAATTATGTCTGCACCTTTAAGCCAATAAGAACATTATTCTATGTTTCTTCGCCTTTGAGGTTCCTGACTGTACAGTTTGATGACGCCAATACTTAGAGGCATCACGAACGGAATACTGAAATCAATAGATACGCGTATAACAAAAGACAAAAGCAGAAAATGAAAGTAGTAATTCTTCACAACTTGCCTGGAGACCTACTGTTTATAATTTTTGACAATTAGTATGTGTGTCGATCAGTGTCACCGAAGGTCGTGAATTACTTGCACGTATACTACGTATCAATTTCTCATTGGCAGGTACAAACATACGTAAACTACACATGCATGATACAGGACTACAAATAATCAAGGATAATAAAGATATATTTGAGCACTTTTCGGACCCCAGGGTAACAAACATCGTTAATGAACAAAACGAAAATATCTATAGTTTGTTTGCTTATCCAGAACAATAATAGAAAGACCTACATTAAATCCGCTTTACAGGAACAACAAGTTACAGGGCATCTGCAGAACGTCAAATATCGTGTGTATGGAAGAACTAATTCGTCTGGAATTAGCATACTAAATTATAGTAATATTAATATTTTCTTTAAAACTAATTCGTCTCAAATTAGCATACTAAAATTTAGTAATAATTATATTTTCAACACGTTAATATCATATTTTCGCCATTAAAGTAAATCTTATAACGAAATTATGGAAGTATCTGCAAATGTATCCAGTAGTACTGAGGACTCCGTCATCAAATTATCCATCATCGAATCAGCCCAATGCATCGGCCATAATACTCCAATCATCAACTGTATCAAAGCAGGGCACATCAACATCTGCAAAGTCTCATCGGACGAGTGTCTCTCACTTACTGAATAACATATCTAACAGAATCAAGCGACAACATGCCACACATTCAGACTTTGGTGAATAATGTCGTTGTATGTGGGCCATACGATATCGTGGACCTATATAGACATTTCTTTTCCAGGTGGTAAAGTGAAAAACTGAACAAGTAAAAAAGCAGATAAGTTCGGCCGGGCCGAACCAAAAACCATTATGTGGGGCTATGCGATATCGTGGAACTGCATACGAATTTTTTGCCATAATACCGAATATAGGGAGGTACCGTTATATGGGGGCTATACGAAGACGTCGGCCTGCATACAAAAATTTTTGTAATAGGACACATTATGAACTATAACTATGGAATTTGGAATAATTCCGGTAAATATCGTCGCTAAAATCATGAATATAATAAATATCGGGAGGCATGTTTTGACATGTTTTGTCATATGTTGTAGTACCCATTAAGATCTTCCAGGACGAAATTTTAAACGATTCCGGTGAATAATGTTGCTGAAATCATGAATGTACCGAATATCTGGAGGTACCGTTATATGGGTGCTATACGAAGACTTGGACCTGCATATGAAAATCATGAAAATACCGAACCCATTTACGATCTTAACCTGCCTACTGGTAAACTATGCATGTGTGCAACATTTTAGCCTTATATCTCAATTCGTTCGAAAGATAGGGTGATCACAACAGACAGACAGACGGACATCGCTAGATCGTCTTAGAATTTTACGCTGATCCAGAATATATATACCTTCTAAGGTCTACTATGAATACTTCGAGGAGTTACAAACGCAATGACAACGTTAATATACCCTCCATAGAATGGCGGAGGGAGCAAAATATTTAGCTGCATTCATCAAAATACCGAATATACGGCTCTATGGGGGATTTTCGTATCATGGACCTATATAGACAATACAGGGGTAAAGAAATCAGAAGGAACTCCTTGGATGGATTTTCAGACAATCTCATTGAAAATTTTTACTAAAATCATCAAAATACCGAATATCGGGAGTACCGTTATATGGGGGCTATAAGATATCGTGGACCGATAGAGCCCATTTTCGAATTTGACCTGCCTGCAGACAAAAGACTAATATATACAAATGTTAGTCCCTATCTTTATTCGTTTTGAATATAGCGTGATTACAACAGACGTAAGGATGAACAGGGCAAATCGCCTAACAATTTTACGACGAGTTACAAACGGAATGACGAACTTAATATGGCCTCCACATTATGTATGGTGGAGGGTATTAAAGCGGCCGTGAGCACACCTAGTTTATGTGGTCAGCTATCATTTATCAGTGAGTGCCAATGTTGTAATTTACAGAATTATTTAAAGAAAAAGGGATCAATAATCAATAGTAAAGACAATAATTATACGTTCAAACTATAAAACACGAAACGAAAGGAAAATGTGAAATGTGGTTGTAACCAAAAACACATTGACACTGATAATTGTGCTAAATGCCAAAGGCAATCTCATATGTGACGGACGCACATGTATACTTGTCGCAAAATGACCGAAGGATTTGTTTTGTTTTATTACCACAACAATAACAATGTTTGATATGTCACTTTAAAAGTAATTCACAGGGTAAATGACAAATTAATTGAAGTAAATTTGTTGCAATGGTGCAAGCGATAAATTTTTCTAGATGTCGGTGGCGTAGTCGTTGTATACTTGGAGAGGAGGAGGTTGAAACCGATGTTTACCGTGCTACAGTCCTTTGTTTGTTATTTTTGCTTGGGAAGAACTAAGGTAGACCGAAAAATCTGTCTCGAAGGACAATGTTTGCGGAGGAAAGATGAAAGTAAAACAAATTGAAAAATCACAATGAAATTATATTTGTTCCAACCGAGCTCTGTATAATTTACTGGTTATTGTTTGTAAAACAATATTACCTTCGTAAAAAGGGTTTTTAGCAGTAGGACGTGATCCTATGATTGTTAGTACTCGTAGTCACGACAGAATACTGCGAAGGTGGCAATTACAAAACTTCACTCCTTAAAAAATGTTACTGCCCATGATATTACGTACGATGTAGAAAATCGTATTAACAGGTAGTAAACATTACCTATGGAAGAGAAAAATACCCCGTGTGACAAAAATGTAATATTAAAGAAATTTAATTAAAATAAATTTGAAATTAAACAATAGCGAACCTTTTGAATGACAAGTTTGCTACATAGCAATGTATTTATCACCATTTAAAGTTATGTGATCGGTTAAAATTTTTATAGGTCAATTGTCAAAAAGTTTGAAGCGTCAAATAAGTAGAAACTTCCATAAACGTATACATTTTTGTAATATTCCACACAATGCGTCCAAGTTGGTTGTTATATTATAAGAAGAACATAGTTAGATATATCAAGTCTTAAATCCTCTCTTGACCCTTGTTCATAATGTATATTATTTATTTGGCATGTAGCCATTAGGAACGTCAGTGTACAAAATAAGAGATTTATACATGGAATTGGATTAAAATTTGAAGTCATGTAATTCGGATTAGTAATTGCTAGGCACGATCTCTTATCTTACGCGTTTTTATTCGCTCTTGCGCATTCACATGATTATTTGGTGACATCAAAGCATCGCTACTCTGCGTTGCACGGTTTCCAATTTATCATGGTTAAGTTAGTAAAAAAGTGAAATGTGGAATTCGCTCTGAAAAACATTTGAGCATTTTCAGCTCTACTCCTATAAAAATCCTGACCTATAAAAATTTTAACCGATCACATAACTTTAAATGGTGATAAATACATTGCTATGTAGCAAACTTGTCATTCAAAAGGTTCGCTATTGTTTAATTTCAAATTTATTTTAATTAAATTTCTTTAATATTACATTTTTGTCACACGGGGTATTTTTCTCTTCCATAGGTAATGTTTACTACCTGTTAATACGATTTTCTACATCGTACGTAATATCATGGGCAGTAACATTTTTTAAGGAGTGAAGTTTTGTAATTGCCACCTTCGCAGTATTCTGTCGTGACTACGAGTACTAACAATCATAGGATCACGTCCTACTGCTAAAAACCCTTTTTACGAAGGTAATGTTGTTTTACGAACAATAACCAGTAAATTATACAGAGCTCGGTTGGAACAAATATAATTTCATTGTGATTTTTCAATTTGTTTTACTTTCATCTTTCCTCCGCAAACATTGTCCTTCGAGACAGATTTTTCGGTCTACCTTAGTTCTTCCCAAGCAAAAATAACAAACAAAGGACTGTAGCACGGTAAACATCGGTTTCAACCTCCTCCTCTCCAAGTATACAACGACTACGCCACCGACATCTAGAAAAATTTATCGCTTGCACCATTGCAACAAATTTACTTCAATTAATTTGTCATTTACCCTGTGAATTACTTTTAAAGTGACATATCAAACATTGTTATTGTTGTGGTAATAAAACAAAACAAATCCTTCGGTCATTTTGCGACAAGTATACATGTGCGTCCGTCACATATGAGATTGCCTTTGGCATTTAGCACAATTATCAGTGTCAATGTGTTTTTGGTTACAACCACATTTCACATTTTCCTTTCGTTTCGTGTTTTATAGTTTGAACGTATAATTATTGTCTTTACTATTGATTATTGATCCCTTTTTCTTTAAATAATTCTGTAAATTACAACATTGGCACTCACTGATAAATGATAGCTGACCACATAAACTAGGTGTGCTCACGGCCGCTTTAATACCCTCCACCATACATAATGTGGAGGCCATATTAAGTTCGTCATTCCGTTTGTAACTCGTCGTAAAATTGTTAGGCGATTTGTCCTGTTCATCCTTACGTCTGTTGTAATCACGCTATATTCAAAACGAATAAAGATAGGGACTAACATTTGTATATATTAGTCTTTTGTCTGCAGGCAGGTCAAATTCGAAAATGGGCTCTATCGGTCCACGATATCTTATAGCCCCCATATAACGGTACTCCCGATATTCGGTATTTTGATGATTTTAGTAAAAATTTTCAATGAGATTGTCTGAAAATCCATCCAAGGAGTTCCTTCTGATTTCTTTACCCCTGTATTGTCTATATAGGTCCATGATACGAAAATCCCCCATAGAGCCGTATATTCGGTATTTTGATGAATGCAGCTAAATATTTTGCTCCCTCCGCCATTCTATGGAGGGTATATTAACGTTGTCATTGCGTTTGTAACTCCTCGAAGTATTCATAGTAGACCTTAGAAGGTATATATATTCTGGATCAGCGTAAAATTCGATAGCGACTATATTTACCGGAATTATTCCAAATTCCATAGTTATAGTTCATAATGTGTATTACAGCCTATTACAAAAATTTTTGTATGCAGGCCGACGTCTTCGTATAGCCCCCATATAACGGTACCTCCCTATATTCGGTATTATGGCAAAAAATTCGTATGCAGTTCCACGATATCGCATAGCCCCACATAATGGTTTTTGGTTCGGCCCGGCCGAACTTATCTGCTTTTTTACTTGTTCAGTTTTTCACTTTACCACCTGGAAAAGAAATGTCTATATAGGTCCACGATATCGTATGGCCCACATACAACGACATTATTCACCAAAGTCTGAATGTGTGGCATGTTGTCGCTTGATTCTGTTAGATATGTTATTCAGTAAGTGAGAGACACTCGTCCGATGAGACTTTGCAGATGTTGATGTGCCCTGCTTTGATACAGTTGATGATTGGAGTATTATGGCCGATGCATTGGGCTGATTCGATGATGGATAATTTGACGACGGAGTCCTCAGTACTACTGGATACATTTGTAGATACTTCCATAATTTCGTTATAAGATTTACTTTAATGGCGAAAATATGATATTAACGTGTTGAAAATATAATTATTACTAAATTTTAGTATGCTAATTTGAGACGAATTAGTTTTAAAGAAAATATTAATATTACTATAATTTAGTATGCTAATTCCAGACGAATTAGTTCTTCCATACACACGATATTTGACGTTCTGCAGATGCCCTGTAACTTGTTGTTCCTGTAAAGCGGATTTAATGTAGGTCTTTCTATTATTGTTCTGGATAAGCAAGCAAACTATAGATATTTTCGTTTTGTTCATTAACGATGTTTGTTACCCTGGGGTCCGAAAAGTGCTCAAATATATCTTTATTATCCTTGATTATTTGTAGTCCTGTATCATGCATGTGTAGTTTACGTATGTTTGTACCTGCCAATGAGAAATTGATACGTAGTATACGTCCAAGTAATTCACGACCTTCGGTGACACTGATCGACACACATACTAATTGTCAAAAATTATAAACAGTAGGTCTCCAGGCAAGTTGTGAAGAATTACTACTTTCATTTTCTGCTTTTGTCTTTTGTTATACGCGTATCTATTGATTTCAGTATTCCGTTCGTGATGCCTCTAAGTATTGGCGTCATCAAACTGTACAGTCAGGAACCTCAAAGGCGAAGAAACATAGAATAATGTTCTTATTGGCTTAAAGGTGCAGATATAATTAATTCATGGGCTGGTTTCTTACAGAAGACAATTGTCTTCAAACAGAATTTTATTTTGGCACACACACAAATCAGTTTTCCTCACTATCCAGTTTTGTTTGGGACAGTAAATGCTACAATATTTTAACATAGCAGCCTAATTATGTTAAATATAGACTTTTGTCAAACAACCGAAAAAATAAACATAGAAATAATTGAGGGGAGAACCGGCGGCCGTTAATCAGATTTTTATTTTAGTACACACACAAATTTCTCCAATTTTTTTCCTCACTATACAGAAAAGAAATGCTTTTGATTGACTGATATATTTATTTTGAAGTATTACCGTATATTTTTGACATTTTCTTTTAACTCCGATCTAGTATTTGCATCTCAATTGGTCGAATTCCACATTTCACTTTTTTACTTATTATCTTATGCAGGAGAAATTGGAAACTGTGCAACGCAGAGTAATGATGCTTTGATGTCACCAAATAATTATGTAAATGCGTAAGCACGAATAAAATCGCGAAAGATAAGAGAATTTGCCTTGCAATTACTGATCCGAATAGCATGACTTCAAATTTTAATCCAATTCCATGTACAAATCTCTTATCAGGGGTCAAAAGAGATTATAAGACTAGAATCAAATTTGAAGTTAAGCAAAAATATTTTCTACAAAAATGTATATTCAACAAAAAATGCAAACGTATGTGATTGAAAATATATTAATATTGCTGAGTTATTTAAAAAAAATTGAAATATTCAGAGTGTCACAACACCCCCTCTCAATGACAACTTTTCAATTGCAGTTATTTTTGAAACTTTATGAATTTGCTTTTACCCAATGATTTTGTAAACATGTCTGCTACTTTGTTCACTGTTCAGCATTATGATTCCTTTGGCTATGTAATTTCGAATAAAGTGATACTTCACATCAAAACGTTTCGATCTTTTGTTGTCAGAATATTACGCCGATACATCCTCTGTTATCCTCATAAATTATAACAGGCTTATTCTCATTTAGAACGTTCAATGTGATTTTTCTGATTCAGCTTCATTGTGCCCTAAGTTATATCATATTCAATCTTCGTTCCAAGTAATGTTCGGACATTTTGAATGATACTATGTTACCTTCTCTATTGCTTTCAAATCATTTCCCGCAATCAATTCATCGTCCACATATAGTAGCAAGTACCAAACCAAATTTCTTTTAAACAAACGACACGGATAATGCAAAGATTTCTTAAAAACATGGTGAATCAAGAATTAGTTAAATTTTTCATTTCAGCATTTTGGGCTTTGTTTAAGCCCATAAATCGACTTCCGTAACTTTTGTACTTGGTTGTTAGGAGCGTTTAATCCGTTGGGAACTTCCATGTTAATATCTTTAAATTCCCGTAAAGAAATGCAGTTTACACATCATGCTGGTGCAAATGTAAATGTCTCTATTGTCCGAATTCTAAGTTCCGCCACCGGTGAATAGGTCTCTTCATAGTCAATTCCTACTCTCTGAAGTAAGTCTTTCGCTACTGGTCGGGATTTGTATCGGACGGGATTACCATTTGCCTCCTCTTTGATGCGATATACCCATTTGGACTTTAATACTTTATATTTGACCGGGCGTGGAAACAAATCCCAAACACGATTTTCTTAAACAGAGTCAAACACTTCCTTCGCAGCTCTCATCCAATTATCTTTAAAGGAATCCCTCATGATTTCGTCATATGTTTTAGGCTCCACTATACAATTGCAGAATTGGCATTTGCTTTGTATAACCTATTAACTTCGCCCTTAATATTTCGCTTCTTCTTGGCTCCAATGAAACAGATTCAGAGTTTGGTGGTTCAGATTGCGCACCCGTGAATCAGCAGAATCGATATCGTTATCATTTCCTGCATAAACCAATTCATCATCTGAATTACATCCATTATTACTGAAATGTTCAGCAGATTCTCCACACATTCCCCCTATTTCCTTTTTTAGTAGCCCAGACAAATGCCTTACATCCAAAAACTCTTAGTTTTGAAATATTTGGCTTAAACTTGTACCACCATTCGGCAGGTGGTATAAGAAATTGTGAGTTGTCCGTTTTGCTGTTTGTTATAAGAAACTGTGTGTTGAAGCTGAAATCATTTTCCTTCAAAATACTCATTTGCTTTGTTTGAAAGATATTCTGTTCCTTGGTCTAATTTTACTGCTCATATTATGCATTGCCGTAGGCATTGCTTCAAATTCGACAAATATGCCAAATGCATCTGATTTTCTTTTGAGTCGATATATGAATGCGAAGTTTCTATACTCATCTATGAAGCTTACAAAATACCTGTGACCATCCCATGTTTGTGGATCAATTTATCCACATATATCACTGTGGATTCTTTCGAGAATGCGGCTGAACTTTGGACGACTATATTTGAAAGGATGATGACATTGCCGACCCGAACACATATATTGCATATGCCTACAGGCTTAACATTTTACAAACCATCAACCATTTTATGTCGAACAATTTCTTCAGGACAATTGTCAGGAGGGTGACCCAGTTTTGATTGCCATAATTTTTCCAATGCAATTTGTACAAACTTCCTTTCGTGGGAGCTGTCATAACGAACTTTCCATCCCTTTCCATAAAATCAACATTTTGCACAGACAGCAAGTTATTCCAAAGTCCTTTAACATAGGACATCTTTCATTGTGATTGGTGTATCTTTTCGATATCCTTTGATTCCACCTTTCATGTAAGATAAAAGATTTCACAACATTTATGGTAATGGGTGCATTCAAAATTATCTTGCCATCAAAGGCCGCTGATTGTTAGTACTCGTTAGTATTTCCACATTTCACGGGACCGGAGTTCAAAGAAAATATACGACAATCCTTCAAAATAAATATATCAGTCAATCGAAAGCATTTCCTATCTGGATAGTGAGGAAAACAATTGTAGAAATTTGTGTGTGTACTAAAATAAAACTCTGATTAACGGTCGCCAGCCCCCCCCCTCCTTTTTATTTCTATATTTTTTTTTAGTTGTTTGACAAAATCCTATATTTTATATAATTGGGTTGCAATGTTGAAATATTATAGCATTTGCAGTCCCCAACAAAACTGGAGAGTGAGGAAAATAGTCGGACTAATTTGTGTGTGTACCAAAATAAGATTCTGATTGAAGACAATTGTCTTCTGTAAAAAGCCAGCCCATTACTTAATTATATCTTCATCTTTAAGCCAATAATAACATTATTCTGTGTTTCTTCGCCTTTGATGTTCCTGACTGTATAGTTTGATGATGCCAGCACTTAGAGGCATCACGAACGGAATACTGAAATCAATAGATACGCGTATAACAAACAACAAAAGCAGCCTTTTTCACAACTTGCCTGGGGACCTACGTTATAGAAATAGTTTATAATTTTTGACAATTTTGTTGTTTCTTTATTGATGAAGTTTCTAACAAGATTACAATTCATGTGTCCCGCGAAGTTTTTGGCTTATCTGCAGGATAAGTTAAGTTATAATTCATTTCATATTGTGGCTTTGTATAGGTTTGTTATGTTTAAGATGTGTACGTTTTTGCAGAATGTATTGTTATGTTCCAATTGGCTATTTCTGGGAATTGTAGAACGCATGTTATTGTCTATTGTAGCAGTTATTCGGTGCGAAGGATGGCTCGCATTAGATTGTGATTGGTATAAGTCCGGTGCTCGTATAATTTTGTGAATAATTTTCAGTATACTGTTTTTTGCAGCTGGCAATATTCTGCAATTTGCAGCATTTCCCTATGCAGTTATACCATGTCGCAAGTATGATTCGGCAAGCGAAATTAAGCTTGCCTTGCGACATTGTATGGTGCAGAATTACTAAGTTGATGTATGGCATACCAGGTTTTACGCAGTGTATAGTTTTCACTTAAAATGACTATCTAGGATAATACCAAGATATTTGTACTTATGAACGACTTCGATTTTGGTTGTGCATGTTTCCACAAAATCGTTAATAGTTAGATTTTTTAGTAGACAGTTGTAATTATGGAAGATTATGGATATTTCCCCTTTGGAAATATGTTTGGGCATAAAGTGCATAAGTTTTGTCTTGTTGACATTGATAACTAATCCATTGACACCACTTAGTTACCAAATTCATCTCATTTCGCATTCTTGATGAGGCTCCTTGGATGCATTGGTCTTGATGACTATTATCGTAGTGTCATCGGCATATGTAAAAGTTATGCTGTCTTGAAAATATTTCACCATATCGTTGGCATAAATTATAAATAATATGGGTCCAAGTTTCGATCCTTGTGGTACTCCATACGCTCTCAAACCATTTTAGGCTTAAGTTCTTATATTTATGTTTGGTGGTCTGTAACATGCTATAATTGTGACCACATCATTGCTATTGAATGTTTATTGCATTTTCATTGATTCAAAAGAAGTTGTGTTAATGATTATGTTCTTAAAAAGAATATTCTCATTTAATATCCATATTAGGAATTCAGTTAAATTTTTTTTCTGATGGACCTGATATTCATGCATTATATTGAAATGTTTTGGTTTATTATTTCATTGAAATTATGAAAAATTTTTTTTTGAGGATTAATTTTTTATCATATAAATGTTTGATTTTGAATAAAAAATGTATGGCAAAGAAATGATAGTTTTTGTTAATAATTTTTTGTTTGATTGTTTATATTTTAAAATTTTCGTATTAGAGACCGAAAAAGACTATTAAAAATAGCATTGTCCACTGCGATCGTATCAGTAGCTCGATATCAGCAGGTTTATTGATTATTATTTGGTTCGAATTTTCATTTCTTCGAGCAAAAATGTGTCCATTCTTGAACCAAGCTAATTTCCAGACGTTTTCTTTTGCCTTAGTTTTGGCCAACCATAACAATCGCCTCTAAGTCGGTGTCAACTCATCATTCACGTAGATGTACTTATTTGTTAGTACAGTACTGTCGCCTAAAACATTCTCATCAACCCTATGTCTCTTTAAATTAGCCATCAGCTCTTTCTTTTTATTCATCGATGAGAGATCTACTATTAGTTTACTCTTCGGTTTTTAAAATATGCGTTTTCAATATGAGCATCACTAATTTCGACGCCCACTGAAGCAGCAGCATCCATATTGGCAGCATTAGAACAATACTGTTCCAGTATATTTGTTCTTCTGTGCATCTAAGTTATCTGCTTCCTCTTCTCTTCATCTCTTTTTTGCAGTTCACTGACCTGAGATGAAATGTTAGATAGTGTGTCGTTAATCTTCATGAGGCTAGTGTTGATGCTCTCCATCATATTGCCTAACATTTGCTGCATTGTTGTTTTCAAACCTGTCATGTCCGACTTGATCTCTGCATAGTGCATATCGTTGGCGTTGTGATATTGTAATTCAGTTGTTGAAGCATTGCTGCTGTTTACAGCATATCCATCCTTAAAGCGTTTAACGTTTTTGTTGTTGGCAGAGTCAGCATCTGATTCTCTCTGCTTCTTTTGTTGTTGTGGAGTGTTTGGCCGTTCGATTCCATCACCACACTTAGGCTGTGCTGCAGTTTCGGCTGCTTGTTGTTGTTTAGGCGAATTTTGTATATCACCAGAATAAAAAAATAAAAGTGTCACCGAAGGTCGTGAATTACTTGGACGTATACTACGTATCTATTTCTCATTGGCAGGTACAAACATATGTAAACTACACATGCATGATACAGGACTACAAATAATCAAGGATAATAGAGATGTATTTGAGTACTTTTCGGACCCCAGGGTAACAAACATCGTTAAGGAACAAAGCGAAGTAATCTATAGATTGTTCGGGACACTCCGCAAAAAAAGGCTAAACGATCAAGAGGTTCGGCGTTTGAATCCATCAAAGGAACTCCAGACCACGCTGATTTGCAACTACTATCGACAGAAGAAGACTTGCTTCTCCAGAACAATAATAGACAGAACTAAATTAAATCCGCTTTACAGGAACAAAATTACGAACTTATTGATACAACTAACAAGTTTCTAGATACCTACAGAACATGATCGAATTAGTTCGTCTTGAATAAGCACACTAAAATCTAGTGATATTAATATTTTTCAATACCATAATTATAGTAAATCTTATCACGAAATTATGCAAGTATCTAAAAATGTATCCAGTAGTACTGTGGACTCCATCGTCAAGTTATCATCATCATCAACTCTGGTGAATAATGTCGTTGTATGTGGGCCATACGATATTGTGGACCCATATAGGCATTTCTCTTCCCGGTGGTAATGTGCTTAGAAAGAACTTCTAGAATGGATTTTTAGATAATTCCACTGAAAAATGTAGCTAAAATCATAAAAATACTAAATATAGGCACCGCTATGTGGGGGATGTACGTATCATTGACCTACGCTTCCAGGGGGTAAAGAACTCAGAAGGAACTACTTCTATGGATTTTCAGACAATTTCATTGAAAAATTTTGCTGAAATCATCAAAATACCGAATATCGGGGGTACTGTTAGATGGGGTCTATAAGATATCGTGGACCGATAGAGCCCATCTTCGAACTTGACCTGCCTGCAGACACAATGCTAATCTGTTCAAATGTTACTTTCCTATCTTTATTCGTTTTGAATATCGCGTGATTACAACACACGTACGGACGAACAGGAAAAAACGGCTTAGAATTGTAAGGTGTATATATCAGCGTTATGACTAAAATTATTATTTTGACGAGTTACAAACGGAATGAGGAACTTAATACACCCTCCACAATATGTATGATGGGAGTGTATAATAGTGGCCTTGAGCACACCTAGTTTATGTGGTCAGCTATCATTTATCAGTGAGTGCCAATGTTGTAATTTACAGAAATATGTAAAAAAAAGGAATGAATAATCAATAGTAATGACAGTAATTATACTTTTATTATTATGCAAAACACATAAAGAACAACGAAATATTTAAATAAAAAACAACGGGAAAATGTGAAATTGTGTGATTGAGGTTGTGTGTATTTTCTGTTGTAACCAAAAAACTAAATGCCAAAGGCAATGTCATAGGTGACGGACGCACATGTATATATTGTTGCAAAATGGCCGTAGGCTTTGTTTTGTTTTATTACCACAACAATAACAATGTTCGGTATGTCACTATAAAAGCAATTCACACTGTAAATGACAAATTAATGGAAGTTAATTTGTGGCAATGGTGCAAGCGATGATCCTTTGTAGTTGTCTGGCTCGAGGGACCAATGTTTGCGGAGGAAAGATGAAAGTAATAAAAATGGAAAAAACACAATGAAATAACATTTGTTCCTACTGAGCACTGTATAATTTACTAGTTATTGCTCGTAAAACAATATTACCTTCGTTAAAGGGTTTTTAGCAGTAGGACTTGATCCTATGATTGTTAGTACTCGTAGTTACGACAGAATTCTGCGAATGCGGCAATTACTTCACTTCTTGGAAAATATCATTATCCTTGACATTATGTAGAATGTAGAAAACCGTATTAACAGGTAGTAAATATTACCTATGGAAGAGAAAAATCCCTCGTCTGACAAAAATGTAATATTAAAGAAATTTAATGAAAATAAGTTTGAAACAATAGCGAACCAAAAGTTTTTTGGTATTTTGAATGGCAAGTTTGCTACATAGCAATGTATTTATCAGCATTTAAAGTTATGTGATCGGTTAAAATTTTTTTATAGGTCAATTGTCAAAAAGTTTTAAGCGTCGAATAAGTAGAAACTGTCATAAACGTATAATTTTTTGTAATATCCCACACAATGCGTCCAAGTTGGTTATTATATTATAAGAAGAACATAGTTAGATATATCAGTCTTAAAACCTCTCTTGACCCTTGTTCATAATGTATATTATTATTTGGAACGTCAGTGTACAAAATAAGAGACTTATACATGGAATTGGATTAAAATTTAAAGTCATGTAATTCGGATTAGTAATTGCAAGGCAAGATCTCTTATCTTTCGCGTTTTTATTCGCTCTTGCGCATTTACATGATTATTTGGTGACATCAAAGCATCGCTACTCTGTGTTACACGGTTTCCAATTTACCATGAGTAAGTTAGTAAAAAGGTGAAAATGCGGAATTCGCTCTGAAAAACATTTGTGCTGAAAATACGGGACCGGAGTTCAAAGAAAATGTCAAAAATATACGGCAATCCTTCAAAATAAATATATCAGTCAATCGAAAGCATTTCTTATCTGGATAGTGAGGAAAAGAATTGTAGAAATTTGTGTGTGTACTAAAATAAAACTCTGATTAACGGCCCTCAATTATTTCTATATTTATTTTTTGGAGACCTACGTTATGGAAACAGTTTATAATTTTTGACAACTTTTTTTCTTTACTGATGAAGTGTCTAACAAGATTACAGTTCATGTGTCCCGCGAAGGTTTTGGCTTGTCTGCACGATTAAGATTAAGATTATGGATATTTCCTCTTTGGGAATATGTTTGGTCCTAAAGTGCATAAGTTTTGTCTTGTTGGCATGCATTGGTCTGTCACTATTATCGAAATGAATGAAATTCCAATTTTATTTATTCAAAAGAAGTTGTTTTATTGCCTAGGTTCTTAAAAAGAATATCCTCATTTAATATCCATATTAGGAATTCAGTTAAATTTTTTCTGATGGACCTGATATTCATACATTATATTGAAATGAATTTTTTAAATCGTTCTTACTAATTTCATCGAAATTATGAAAGATTTTATTTTGAGGATTCATTTCTTATCATACAGATGTTTCATTTCGAATAAAAAATGTATGGCAAAGAAATGATAGTTTTTGTTAATAATTTTTTATTTGATTGTTTATATTTTAAAATTTTCGTATTAGAGACCGAAAAAGACTATTAAAGATATATTGTCCACTGCGATCGTATCAGTAGCTCGATATCAGCAGGTTTATTGATTATTATTTTGTTCGAATTTTCGTTTCTTCGAGCAAAAATTTGTCCATTCTTGAACCAAACCAATTTCCAGACTATTTATTTTGCCTTAGTTTTGGCCAACCATAACAATCGCTTGTAAGTCGGTGTCAACTCATTATTCACGTAGATGTATTTATTTGTTGGTGCAGTACTGTCGCTCTAAAAAATTCTCATCTACCCTATGTCTCTTTAAATTAGCCATCAGCTCTTTCTTTTATTCATCGATGAGAGCTCCACTATTAGTTTACTCTTCGGTTTTAAAAATATGCGTTTTCAATATGAGCATCACTAATTTCGACGCCCACTGAAGCAGCAGCATCCATATTGGCAGCATTAGAACAATACTGTTCCAGTATATTTGTTCTTCTGTGCATCTAAGTTATCTGCTTCCTCTTCTCTTCATCTCTTTTTTGCAGTTCACTGACCTGAGATGAAATATTAGATAGTGTGTCGTGTTGTGTTATTGTAATTCAGTTGTTGAAGCATTGCTGCTGTTTACAGCATACCCATCCTTAAAGCGTCTAACGTTTTTGTTGTTGGCAGAGTCAGCATCTGATTCTCTCTGCTTCTTTTGTTGTTGTGGAGTGTTTGGCCGTTCGATTCCATCACCACACTTAGGCTGTGCTGCAGTTTCGGCTGCTTGTTGTTGTTTAGGCGAATTTTGTATATCACCAGAATAAAAAAAATAAAAGTGTCACCGAAGGTCGTGATTTACTTGGACGTATACTACGTATCTATTTCTTATTGGCAGGTACAAACATATGTAAACTACACATGCATGATACAGGACTACAAATAATCAAGGATAATAGAGATGTATTTGAGTACTTTTCGGACCCCAGGATAACAAACATCGTTAAGGAACAAAGCGAAGTAATCTATAGATTGTTCGGGACACTCCGCAAAAAAAGGCTAAACGATCAAGAGGTTCGGCGTTTAAATCCATCAAAGGAACTCCAGGCCACGCTGATTTGCAACTACTATCGACAGAAGAAGACTTGCTTCTCCAGAACAATAATAGACAGAACTAAATTAAATCCGCTTTACAGGAACAAAATTACGAACTTATTGATACAACTAACAAGTTTCTAGATACCTACAGAACATGATCGAATTAGTTCGTCTTGAATAAGCACACTAAAATCTAGTAATATTAATATTTTTCAATACCATAATTATAGTAAATCTTATCACGAAATTATGCAAGTATCTAAAAATGTATCCAGTAGTACTGTGGACTCCATCGTCAAGTTATCCATCATCGAAGCAGCCCAATGCATCGGTCATAATACTCCAATCATCAACTGTTTCAAAGCAGGGTACATTAACATCCGCAAAGTCTCATCGGACGATTGTCTCTCACTTACTGAATAACATATGTAACAGAATCAAGCGACAACATGCCACACATTCAGACCATAACGGAAGGGTTAATTCCCCAAAACAGCGTCTCTGATACCAGTATAACTATAAATGGTACATTATTTCGCAATTCAAAAAATTACCAAGCAGATGGAACTCCAAAAATCTTTATCATAGGCTGTAGTACCCATTACGAATTCTAAATACGAAATTTGAAACAACTCTGGTGAATAATGTCGTTGTATGTGGGCGATACGATATTGTGGACCCATATAGGCATTTCTCTTCCCGGTGGTAATGTGCTTAGAAAGAACTTCTAGAATGGATTTTTAGATAATTCCACTGAAAAATGTAGCTAAAATCATAAAAATACTAAATATAGGCACCGCTATGTGGGGGATGTACGTATCATTGACCTACGCTTCCAGGGGGTAAAGAACTCAGAAGGAACTACTTCTATGGATTTTCAGACAATTTCATTGAAAAATTTTGCTGAAATCATCAAAATACCGAATATCGGGGGTACTGTTAGATGGGGTCTATAAGATATCGTGGACCGATAGAGCCCATCTTCGAACTTGACCTGCCTGCAGACACAATGCTAATCTGTTCAAATGTTACTTTCCTATCTTTATTCGTTTTGAATATCGCGTGATTACAACACACGTACGGACGAACAGGAAAAAACGGCTTAGAATTGTAAGGTGTATATATCAGCGTTATGACTAAAATTATTATTTTGACGAGTTACAAACGGAATGAGGAACTTAATACACCCTCCACAATATGTATGATGGGAGTGTATAATAGTGGCCTTGAGCACACCTAGTTTATGTGGTCAGCTATCATTTATCAGTGAGTGCCAATGTTGTAATTTACAGAAATATGTAAAAAAAAAGAATGAATAATCAATAGTAATGACAGTAATTATACTTTTATTATTATGCAAAACACATAAAGAACAACGAAATATATAAATAAAAAACAACGGGAAAATGTGAAATTGTGTGATTGAGGTTGTGTGTATTTTCTGTTGTAACCAAAAAACTAAATGCCAAAGGCAATGTCATAGGTGACGGACGCACATGTATATATTGTTGCAAAATGGCCGTAGGCTTTGTTTTGTTTTATTACCACAACAATAACAATGTTCGGTATGTCACTATAAAAGTAATTCACACTGTAAATGACAAATTAATGGAAGTTAATTTGTGGCAATGGTGCAAGCGATGATCCTTTGTAGTTGTCTGGCTCGAGGGACCAATGTTTGCGGAGGAAAGATGAAAGTAATAAAAATGGAAAAAACACAATGAAATAACATTTGTTCCAACTGAGCACTGTATAATTTACTAGTTATTGCTCGTAAAACAATATTACCTTCGTTAAAGGGTTTTTAGCAGTAGGACGTGATCCTATGATTGTTAGTACTCGTAGTTACGACAGAATTCTGCGAAGGCGGCAATTACTTCACTTCTTGGAAAATATCATTATCCTTGACATTATGTAGAATGTAGAAAACCGTATTAACAGGTAGTAAACATTACCTATGGAAGAGAAAAATCCCTCGTCTGACAAAAATGTAATATTAAAGAAATTTAATGAAAATAAGTTTGAAACAATAGCGAACCAAAAGTTTTTTGGTATTTTGAATGGCAAGTTTGCTACATAGCAATGTATTTATCAGCATTTAAAGTTATGTGATCGGTTAAAATTTTTTTATAGGTCAATTGTCAAAAAGTTTTAAGCGTCGAATAAGTAGAAACTGTCATAAACGTATAAATTTTTGTAATATCCCACACAATGCGTCCAAGTTGGTTATTATATTATAAGAAGAACATAGTTAGATATATCAGTCTTAAAACCTCTCTTGACCTTTGTTCATAATGTATATTATTATTTGGAACGTCAGTGTACAAAATAAGAGACTTATACATGGAATTGGATTAAAATTTAAAGTCATGTAATTCGGATTAGTAATTGCAAGGCAAGATCTCTTATCTTTCGCGTTTTTATTCGCTCTTGCGCATTTACATGATTATTTGGTGACATCAAAGCATCGCTACTCTGTGTTACACGGTTTCCAATTTACCATGAGTAAGTTAGTAAAAAGGTGAAAATGCGGAATTCGCTCTTAAAAACATTTGTGCTGAAAATACGGGACCGGAGTTCAAAGAAAATGTCAAAAATATACGGCAATCCTTCAAAATAAATATATCAGTCAATCGAAAGCATTTCTTATCTGGATAGTGAGGAAAAGAATTGTAGAAATTTGTGTGTGTACTAAAATAAAACTCTGATTAACGGCCCTCAATTATTTCTATATTTATTTTTTCAATTGTTTGACAAAATCCTATATTTAATATAATTGGGTTGCAATGTTAAAATATTATAGCAATTACTGTCCCCAACAAAACTGGAGATTGAGGAAAACAATAGGACTAACTTGTGTTTGTGCCAAATAAAATTCAGATTGAAGACTATTGTCTTCTGTAAAAAACAGCCCATTACTTAATTATATCTGCATCTTTAAGCCATTAATATCATTATTCTATGTTGCTTCGCCTTTGAGGTTCCTGACTGTATAGTTTGATGATGTCAGCACTTAGAGGCATCACGAACGGAATACTGAAATCAATAGATAAGGGTATAACAAAAAACAAAAGCAGAGGATGAAAGTAATCGTCTGTCACAACTTACGTGGAGACCTACGTTATAGAAACAGTTTATAATTTTTGACAACTTTTTTTCTTTACTGATGAAGTGTCTAACAAGATTACAGTTCATGTGTCCCGCGAAGGTTTTGGCTTGTCTGCACGATTAAGATTAAGATTATGGATATTTCCTCTTTGGGAATATGTTTGGTCCTAAAGTGCATAAGTTTTGTCTTGTTGGCATGCATTGGTCTGTCACTATTATCGAAATGAATGAAATTCCAATTTTATTTATTCAAAAGAAGTTGTTTTATTGCCTAGGTTCTTAAAAAGAATATCCTCATTTAATATCCATATTAGGAATTCAGTTAAATTTTTTCTGATGGACCTGATATTCATACATTATATTGAAATGAATTTTTTAAATCGTTCTTACTAATTTCATCGAAATTATGAAAGATTTTATTTTGAGGATTCATTCCTTATCATACAGATGTTTGATTTCGAATAAAAAATGTATGGCAAAGAAATGATAGTTTTTGTTAATAATTTTTTATTTGATTGTTTATATTTTAAAATTTTCGTATTGGAGACCGAAAAAGACTATTAAAGATATATTGTCCACTGCGATCGTATCAGTAGCTCGATATCAGCAGGTTTATTGATTATTATTTTGTTCGAATTTTCGTTTCTTCGAGCAAAAATTTGTCCATTCTTGAACCAAACCAATTTCCAGACTATTTATTTTGCCTTAGTTTTGGCCAACCATAACAATCGCTTGTAAGTCGGTGTCAACTCATTATTCACGTAGATGTATTTATTTGTTGGTGCAGTACTGTCGCTCTAAAAAATTCTCATCTACCCTATGTCTCTTTAAATTAGCCATCAGCTCTTTCTTTTTATTCATCGATGAGAGCTCCACTATTAGTTTACTCTTCGGTTTTAAAAATATGCGTTTTCAATATGAGCATCACTAATTTCGACGCCCACTGAAGCAGCAGCATCCATATTGGCAGCATTAGAACAATACTGTTCCAGTATATTTGTTCTTCTGTGCATCTAAGTTATCTGCTTCCTTTTCTCTTCATCTCTTTTTTGCAGTTCACTGACCTGAGATGAAATATTAGATAGTGTGTCGTGTTGTGTTATTGTAATTCAGTTGTTGAAGCATTGCTGCTGTTTACAGCATACCCATCCTTAAAGCGTTTAACGTTTTTGTTGTTGGCAGAGTCAGCATCTGATTCTCTCTGCTTCTTTTGTTGTTGTGGAGTGTTTGGCCGTTCGATTCCATCACCACACTTAGGCTGTGCTGCAGTTTCGGCTGCTTGTTGTTGTTTAGGCGAATTTTGTATATCACCAGAATAAAAAAAATAAAAGTGTCACCGAAGGTCGTGATTTACTTGGACGTATACTACGTATCTATTTCTTATTGGCAGGTACAAACATATGTAAACTACACATGCATGATACAGGACTACAAATAATCAAGGATAATAGAGATGTATTTGAGTACTTTTCGGACCCCAGGATAACAAACATCGTTAAGGAACAAAGCGAAGTAATCTATAGATTGTTCGGGACACTCCGCAAAAAAAGGCTAAACGATCAAGAGGTTCGGCGTTTAAATCCATCAAAGGAACTCCAGGCCACGCTGATTTGCAACTACTATCGACAGAAGAAGACTTGCTTCTCCAGAACAATAATAGACAGAACTAAATTAAATCCGCTTTACAGGAACAAAATTACGAACTTATTGATACAACTAACAAGTTTCTAGATACCTACAGAACATGATCGAATTAGTTCGTCTTGAATAAGCACACTAAAATCTAGTAATATTAATATTTTTCAATACCATAATTATAGTAAATCTTATCACGAAATTATGCAAGTATCTAAAAATGTATCCAGTAGTACTGTGGACTCCATCGTCAAGTTATCCATCATCGAAGCAGCCCAATGCATCGGTCATAATACTCCAATCATCAACTGTTTCAAAGCAGGGTACATTAACATCCGCAAAGTCTCATCGGACGATTGTCTCTCACTTACTGAATAACATATGTAACAGAATCAAGCGACAACATGCCACACATTCAGACCATAACGGAAGGGTTAATTCCCCAAAACAGCGTCTCTGATACCAGTATAACTATAAATGGTACATTATTTCGCAATTCAAAAAATTACCAAGCAGATGGAACTCCAAAAATCTTTATCATAGGCTGTAGTACCCATTACGAATTCTAAATACGAAATTTGAAACAACTCTGGTGAATAATGTCGTTGTATGTGGGCGATACGATATTGTGGACCCATATAGGCATTTCTCTTCCCGGTGGTAATGTGCTTAGAAAGAACTTCTAGAATGGATTTTTAGATAATTCCACTGAAAAATGTAGCTAAAATCATAAAAATACTAAATATAGGCACCGCTATGTGGGGGATGTACGTATCATTGACCTACGCTTCCAGGGGGTAAAGAACTCAGAAGGAACTACTTCTATGGATTTTCAGACAATTTCATTGAAAAATTTTGCTGAAATCATCAAAATACCGAATATCGGGGGTACTGTTAGATGGGGTCTATAAGATATCGTGGACCGATAGAGCCCATCTTCGAACTTGACCTGCCTGCAGACACAATGCTAATCTGTTCAAATGTTACTTTCCTATCTTTATTCGTTTTGAATATCGCGTGATTACAACACACGTACGGACGAACAGGAAAAAACGGCTTAGAATTGTAAGGTGTATATATCAGCGTTATGACTAAAATTATTATTTTGACGAGTTACAAACGGAATGAGGAACTTAATACACCCTCCACAATATGTATGATGGGAGTGTATAATAGTGGCCTTGAGCACACCTAGTTTATGTGGTCAGCTATCATTTATCAGTGAGTGCCAATGTTGTAATTTACAGAAATATGTAAAAAAAAGGAATGAATAATCAATAGTAATGACAGTAATTATACTTTTATTATTATGCAAAACACATAAAGAACAACGAAATATATAAATAAAAAACAACGGGAAAATGTGAAATTGTGTGATTGAGGTTGTGTGTATTTTCTGTTGTAACCAAAAAACTAAATGCCAAAGGCAATGTCATAGGTGACGGACGCACATGTATATATTGTTGCAAAATGGCCGTAGGCTTTGTTTTGTTTTATTACCACAACAATAACAATGTTCGGTATGTCACTATAAAAGTAATTCACACTGTAAATGACAAATTAATGGAAGTTAATTTGTGGCAATGGTGCAAGCGATGATCCTTTGTAGTTGTCTGGCTCGAGGGACCAATGTTTGCGGAGGAAAGATGAAAGTAATAAAAATGGAAAAAACACAATGAAATAACATTTGTTCCAACTGAGCACTGTATAATTTACTAGTTATTGCTCGTAAAACAATATTACCTTCGTTAAAGGGTTTTTAGCAGTAGGACGTGATCCTATGATTGTTAGTACTCGTAGTTACGACAGAATTCTGCGAAGGCGGCAATTACTTCACTTCTTGGAAAATATCATTATCCTTGACATTATGTAGAATGTAGAAAACCGTATTAACAGGTAGTAAACATTACCTATGGAAGAGAAAAATCCCTCGTCTGACAAAAATGTAATATTAAAGAAATTTAATGAAAATAAGTTTGAAACAATAGCGAACCAAAAGTTTTTTGGTATTTTGAATGGCAAGTTTGCTACATAGCAATGTATTTATCAGCATTTAAAGTTATGTGATCGGTTAAAATTTTTTTATAGGTCAATTGTCAAAAAGTTTTAAGCGTCGAATAAGTAGAAACTGTCATAAACGTATAAATTTTTGTAATATCCCACACAATGCGTCCAAGTTGGTTATTATATTATAAGAAGAACATAGTTAGATATATCAGTCTTAAAACCTCTCTTGACCTTTGTTCATAATGTATATTATTATTTGGAACGTCAGTGTACAAAATAAGAGACTTATACATGGAATTGGATTAAAATTTAAAGTCATGTAATTCGGATTAGTAATTGCAAGGCAAGATCTCTTATCTTTCGCGTTTTTATTCGCTCTTGCGCATTTACATGATTATTTGGTGACATCAAAGCATCGCTACTCTGTGTTACACGGTTTCCAATTTACCATGAGTAAGTTAGTAAAAAGGTGAAAATGCGGAATTCGCTCTGAAAAACATTTGTGCTGAAAATACGGGACCGGAGTTCAAAGAAAATGTCAAAAATATACGGCAATCCTTCAAAATAAATATATCAGTCAATCGAAAGCATTTCTTATCTGGATAGTGAGGAAAAGAATTGTAGAAATTTGTGTGTGTACTAAAATAAAACTCTGATTAACGGCCCTCAATTATTTCTATATTTATTTTTTCAATTGTTTGACAAAATCCTATATTTAATATAATTGGGTTGCAATGTTAAAATATTATAGCAATTACTGTCCCCAACAAAACTGGAGATTGAGGAAAACAATAGGACTAACTTGTGTTTGTGCCAAATAAAATTCAGATTGAAGACTATTGTCTTCTGTAAAAAACAGCCCATTACTTAATTATATCTGCATCTTTAAGCCATTAATATCATTATTCTATGTTGCTTCGCCTTTGAGGTTCCTGACTGTATAGTTTGATGATGTCAGCACTTAGAGGCATCACGAACGGAATACTGAAATCAATAGATAAGGGTATAACAAAAAACAAAAGCAGAGGATGAAAGTAATCGTCTGTCACAACTTACGTGGAGACCTACGTTATAGAAACAGTTTATAATTTTTGACAACTTTTTTTCTTTACTGATGAAGTGTCTAACAAGATTACAGTTCATGTGTCCCGCGAAGGTTTTGGCTTGTCTGCACGATTAAGATTAAGATTATGGATATTTCCTCTTTGGGAATATGTTTGGTCCTAAAGTGCATAAGTTTTGTCTTGTTGGCATGCATTGGTCTGTCACTATTATCGAAATGAATGAAATTCCAATTTTATTTATTCAAAAGAAGTTGTTTTATTGCCTAGGTTCTTAAAAAGAATATCCTCATTTAATATCCATATTAGGAATTCAGTTAAATTTTTTCTGATGGACCTGATATTCATACATTATATTGAAATGAATTTTTTAAATCGTTCTTACTAATTTCATCGAAATTATGAAAGATTTTATTTTGAGGATTCATTCCTTATCATACAGATGTTTGATTTCGAATAAAAAATGTATGGCAAAGAAATGATAGTTTTTGTTAATAATTTTTTATTTGATTGTTTATATTTTAAAATTTTCGTATTAGAGACCGAAAAAGACTATTAAAGATATATTGTCCACTGCGATCGTATCAGTAGCTCGATATCAGCAGGTTTATTGATTATTATTTTGTTCGAATTTTCGTTTCTTCGAGCAAAAATTTGTCCATTCTTGAACCAAACCATTTTCCAGACTATTTATTTTGCCTTAGTTTTGGCCAACCATAACAATCGCTTGTAAGTCGGTGTCAACTCATTATTCACGTAGATGTATTTATTTGTTGGTGCAGTACTGTCGCTCTAAAAAATTCTCATCTACCCTATGTCTCTTTAAATTAGCCATCAGCTCTTTCTTTTTATTCATCGATGAGAGCTCCACTATTAGTTTACTCTTCGGTTTTAAAAATATGCGTTTTCAATATGAGCATCACTAATTTCGACGCCCACTGAAGCAGCAGCATCCATATTGGCAGCATTAGAACAATACTGTTCCAGTATATTTGTTCTTCTGTGCATCTAAGTTATCTGCTTCCTTTTCTCTTCATCTCTTTTTTGCAGTTCACTGACCTGAGATGAAATATTAGATAGTGTGTCGTGTTGTGTTATTGTAATTCAGTTGTTGAAGCATTGCTGCTGTTTACAGCATACCCATCCTTAAAGCGTTTAACGTTTTTGTTGTTGGCAGAGTCAGCATCTGATTCTCTCTGCTTCTTTTGTTGTTGTGGAGTGTTTGGCCGTTCGATTCCATCACCACATTTAGGCTGTGCTGCAGTTTCGGCTGCTTGTTGTTGTTAAGGCGAATTTTGTATATCACCAGAATAAAAAAAATAAAAGTGTCACCGAAGGTCGTGATTTACTTGGACGTGTACTACGTATCTATTTCTTATTGGCAGGTACAAACATATGTAAACTACACATGCATGATACAGGACTACAAATAATCAAGGATAATAGAGGTGTATTTGAGTACTTTTCGGACCCCAGGGTAACAAACATCGTTAAGGAACAAAGCGAAGTAATCTATAGATTGTTCGGGACACTCCGCAAAAAAAGGCTAAACGATCAAGAGGTTCGGCGTTTAAATCCATCAAAGGAACTCCAGACCACGCTGATTTGCAACTACTATCGACAGAAGAAGACTTGCTTCTCCAGAACAATAATAGACAGAACTAAATTAAATCCGCTTTACAGGAACAAAATTACGAACTTATTGATACAACTAACAAGTTTCTAGATACCTACAGAACATGATCGAATTAGTTCGTCTTGAATAAGCACACTAAAATCTAGTAATATTAATATTTTTCAATACCATAATTATAGTAAATCTTATCACGAAATTATGCAAGTATCTAAAAATGTATCCAGTAGTACTGTGGACTCCATCGTCAAGTTATCCATCATCGAAGCAGCCCAATGCATCGGTCATAATACTCCAATCATCAACTGTTTCAAAGCAGGGTACATTAACATCCGCAAAGTCTCTCGGACGATTGTCTCTCACTTACTGAATAACATATCTAACAGAATCAAGCGACAACATGCCACACATTCAGACCATAACGGAAGGGTTAATTCCACAAAACAGCGTCTCTGATACCAGTATAACTATAAATGGTACATTATTTCGCAATTCAAAAAATTACCAAGCAGATGAAACTCCAAAAATCTTTATCATAGGCTGTAGTACCCATTACGAATTCTAAATACGAAATTTGAAACAACTCTGGTGAATAATGTCGTTGTATGTGGGCCATACGATATTGTGGACCCATATAGGCATTTCTCTTCCCGGTGGTAATGTGCTTAGAAAGAACTTCTAGAATGGATTTTTAGATAATTCCACTGAAAAATGTAGCTAAAATCATAAAAATACTAAATATAGGCACCGCTATGTGGGGGATGTACGTATCATTGACCTACGCTTCCAGGGGGTAAAGAACTCAGAAGGAACTACTTTTATGGATTTTCAGACAATTTCATTGAAAAATTTTGCTGAAATCATCAAAATACCGAATATCGGGGGTACTGTTAGATGGGGTCTATAAGATATCGTGGACCGATAGAGCCCATCTTCGAACTTGACCTGCCTGCAGACACAATGCTAATCTGTTCAAATGTTACTTTCCTATCTTTATTCGTTTTGAATATCGCGTGATTACAACACACGTACGGACGAACAGGAAAAAACGGCTTAGAATTGTAAGGTGTATATATCAGCGTTATGACTAAAATTATTATTTTGACGAGTTACAAACGGAATGAGGAACTTAATACACCCTCCACAATATGTATGATGGGAGTGTATAATAGTGGCCTTGAGCACACCTAGTTTATGTGGTCAGCTATCATTTATCAGTGAGTGCCAATGTTGTAATTTACAGAAATATGTAAAAAAAAAGGAATGAATAATCAATAGTAATGACAGTAATTATACTTTTATTATTATGCAGAACACATAAAGAACAACGAAATATATAAATAAAAAACAACGGGAAAATGTGAAATTGTGTGATTGAGGTTGTGTGTATTTTCTGTTGTAACCAAAAAACTAAATGCCAAAGGCAATGTCATAGGTGACGGACGCACATGTATATATTGTTGCAAAATGGCCGTAGGCTTTGTTTTGTTTTATTACCACAACAATAACAATGTTCGGTATGTCACTATAAAAGTAATTCACACTGTAAATGACAAATTAATGGAAGTTAATTTGTGGCAATGGTGCAAGCGATGATCCTTTGTAGTTGTCTGGCTCGAGGGACCAATGTTTGCGGAGGAAAGATGAAAGTAATAAAAATGGAAAAAACACAATGAAATAACATTTGTTCCAACTGTACTGTATAATTTACTAGTTATTGCTCGTAAAACAATATTACCTTCGTTAAAGGGTTTTTAGCAGTAGGACGTGATCCTATGATTGTTAGTACTCGTAGTTACGACAGAATTCTGCGAAGGCGGCAATTACTTCACTTCTTGGAAAATATCATTATCCTTGACATTATGTAGAATGTAGAAAACCGTATTAACAGGTAGTAAACATTACCTATGGAAGAGAAAAATCCCTCGTCTGACAAAAATGTAATATTAAAGAAATTTAATGAAAATAAGTTTGAAACAATAGCGAACCAAAAGTTTTTTGGTATTTTGAATGGCAAGTTTGCTACATAGCAATGTATTTATCAGCATTTAAAGTTATGTGATCGGTTAAAATTTTTTTATAGGTCAATTGTCAAAAAGTTTTAAGCGTCGAATAAGTAGAAACTGTCATAAACGTATAAATTTTTGTAATATCCCACACAATGCGTCCAAGTTGGTTATTATATTATAAGAAGAACATAGTTAGATATATCAGTCTTAAAACCTCTCTTGACCCTTGTTCATAATGTATATTATTATTTGGAACGTCAGTGTACAAAATAAGAGACTTATACATGGAATTGGATTAAAATGTAAAGTCATGTAATTCGGATTAGTAATTGCAAGGCAAGATCTCTTATCTTTCGCGTTTTTATTCGCTCTTGCGCATTTACATGATTATTTGGTGACATCAAAGCATCGCTACTCTGTGTTACACGGTTTCCAATTTATCATGAGTAAGTTAGTAAAAAGGTGAAAATGCGGAATTCGCTCTGAAAAACATTTGTGCTGAAAATACGGGACCGGAGTTCAAAGAAAATGTCAAAAATATACGGCAATCCTTCAAAATAAATATATCAGTCAATCGAAAACATTTCTTATCTGGATAGTGAAGAAAAGAATTGTAGAAATTTGTGTGTGTACTAAAATAAAACTCTGATTAACGGCCCTCAATTATTTCTATATTTATTTTTTCAATTGTTTGACAAAATCCTATATTTAATATAATTGGGTTGCAATGTTAAAATATTATAGCAATTACTGTCCCCAACAAAACTGGAGATTGAGGAAAACAATCGGACTAATTTGTGTTTGTGCCAAATAAAATTCAGATTGAAGACTATTGTCTTCTGTAAAAAACAGCCCATTACTTAATTATATCTGCATCTTTAAGCCATTAATATCATTATTCTATGTTGCTTCGCCTTTGAGGTTCCTGACTGTATAGTTTGATGATGTCAGCACTTAGAGGCATCACGAACGGAATACTGAAATCAATAGATAAGGGTATAACAAAAAACAAAAGCAGAGGATGAAAGTAATCGTCTGTCACAACTTACGTGGAGACCTACGTTATAGAAACAGTTTATAATTTTTGACAACTTTTTTTCTTTACTGATGAAGTGTCTAACAAGATTACAGTTCATGTGTCCCGCGAAGGTTTTGGCTTGTCTGCACGATTAAGATTAAGATTATGGATATTTCCTCTTTGGGAATATGTTTGGTCCTAAAGTGCATAAGTTTTGTCTTGTTGGCATGCATTGGTCTGTCACTATTATCGAAATGAATGAAATTCCAATTTTATTTATTCAAAAGAAGTTGTTTTATTGCCTAGGTTCTTAAAAAGAATATCCTCATTTAATATCCATATTAGGAATTCAGTTATATTTTTTCTGATGGACCTGATATTCATACATTATATTGAAATGAATTTTTTAAATCGTTCTTACTAATTTTATTTTGAGGATTCATTTCTTATCATACAGATGTTTGATTTCGAATAAAAAATGTATGGCAAAGAAATGATAGTTTTTGTTAATAATTTTTTATTTGATTGTTTATATTTTAAAATTTTCGTATTAGAGACCGAAAAAGACTATTAAAGATATATTGTCCACTGCGATCGTATCAGTAGCTCGATATCAGCAGGTTTATTGATTATTATTTTGTTCGAATTTTCGTTTCTTCGAGCAAAAATTTGTCCATTCTTGAACCAAACCAATTTCCAGACTATTTATTTTGCCTTAGTTTTGGCCAACCATAACAATCGCTTGTAAGTCGGTGTCAACTCATTATTCACGTAGATGTATTTATTTGTTGGTGCAGTACTGTCGCTCTAAAAAATTCTCATCTACCCTATGTCTCTTTAAATTAGCCATCAGCTCTTTCTTTTTAATCATCGATGAGAGCTCCACTATTAGTTTACTCTTCGGTTTTAAAAATATGCGTTTTCAATATGAGCATCACTAATTTCGACGCCCACTGAAGCAGCAGCATCCATATTGGCAGCATTAGAACAATACTGTTCCAGTATATTTGTTCTTCTGTGCATCTAAGTTATCTGCTTCCTCTTCTCTTCATCTCTTTTTTGCAGTTCACTGACCTGAGATGAAATATTAGATAGTGTGTCGTGTTGTGTTATTGTAATTCAGTTGTTGAAGGATTGCTGCTGTTTATAGCATACCCATCCTTAAAGCGTTTAACGTTTTTGTTGTTGGCAGAGTCAGCATCTGATTCTCTCTGCTTCTTTTGTTGTTGTGGAGTGTTTGGCCGTTCGATTCCATCACCACACTTAGGCTGTGCTGCAGTTTCGGCTGCTTGTTGTTGTTTAGGCGAATTTTGTATATCACCAGAATAAAAAAAATAAAAGTGTCACCGAAGGTCGTGATTTACTTGGACGTATACTACGTATCTATTTCTTATTGGCAGGTACAATAAGATTAGTAATTGCAAGGCAAGATCTCTTATCTTTCGCGTTTTTATTCGCTCTTGCGCATTTACATGATTATTTGGTGACATCAAAGCATCGCTACTCTGTGTTACACGGTTTCCAATTTATCATGAGTAAGTTAGTAAAAAGGTGAAAATGCGGAATTCGCTCTGAAAAACATTTGTGCTGAAAATACGGGACCGGAGTTCAAAGAAAATGTCAAAAATATACGGCAATCCTTCAAAATAAATATATCAGTCAATCGAAAACATTTCTTATCTGGATAGTGAAGAAAAGAATTGTAGAAATTTGTGTGTGTACTAAAATAAAACTCTGATTAACGGCCCTCAATTATTTCTATATTTATTTTTTCAATTGTTTGACAAAATCCTATATTTAATATAATTGGGTTGCAATGTTAAAATATTATAGCAATTACTGTCCCCAACAAAACTGGAGATTGAGGAAAACAATCGGACTAATTTGTGTTTGTGCCAAATAAAATTCAGATTGAAGACTATTGTCTTCTGTAAAAAACAGCCCATTACTTAATTATATCTGCATCTTTAAGCCATTAATATCATTATTCTATGTTGCTTCGCCTTTGAGGTTCCTGACTGTATAGTTTGATGATGTCAGCACTTAGAGGCATCACGAACGGAATACTGAGATAAGGGTATAACAAAAAACAAAAGCAGAGGATGAAAGTAATCGTCTGTCACAACTTACGTGGAGACCTACGTTATAGAAACAGTTTATAATTTTTGACAACTTTTTTTCTTTACTGATGAAGTGTCTAACAAGATTACAGTTCATGTGTCCCGCGAAGGTTTTGGCTTGTCTGCACGATTAAGATTAAGATTATGGATATTTCCTCTTTGGGAATATGTTTGGTCCTAAAGTGCATAAGTTTTGTCTTGTTGGCATGCATTGGTCTGTCACTATTATCGAAATGAATGAAATTCCAATTTTATTTATTCAAAAGAAGTTGTTTTATTGCCTAGGTTCTTAAAAAGAATATCCTCATTTAATATCCATATTAGGAATTCAGTTATATTTTTTCTGATGGACCTGATATTCATACATTATATTGAAATGAATTTTTTAAATCGTTCTTACTAATTTTATTTTGAGGATTCATTTCTTATCATACAGATGTTTGATTTCGAATAAAAAATGTATGGCAAAGAAATGATAGTTTTTGTTAATAATTTTTTATTTGATTGTTTATATTTTAAAATTTTCGTATTAGAGACCGAAAAAGACTATTAAAGATATATTGTCCACTGCGATCGTATCAGTAGCTCGATATCAGCAGGTTTATTGATTATTATTTTGTTCGAATTTTCGTTTCTTCGAGCAAAAATTTGTCCATTCTTGAACCAAACCAATTTCCAGACTATTTATTTTGCCTTAGTTTTGGCCAACCATAACAATCGCTTGTAAGTCGGTGTCAACTCATTATTCACGTAGATGTATTTATTTGTTGGTGCAGTACTGTCGCTCTAAAAAATTCTCATCTACCCTATGTCTCTTTAAATTAGCCATCAGCTCTTTCTTTTTAATCATCGATGAGAGCTCCACTATTAGTTTACTCTTCAGTTTTAAAAATATGCGTTTTCAATATGAGCATCACTAATTTCGACGCCCACTGAAGCAGCAGCATCCATATTGGCAGCATTAGAACAATACTGTTCCAGTATATTTGTTCTTCTGTGCATCTAAGTTATCTGCTTCCTCTTCTCTTCATCTCTTTTTTGCAGTTCACTGACCTGAGATGAAATATTAGATAGTGTGTCGTGTTGTGTTATTGTAATTCAGTTGTTGAAGGATTGCTGCTGTTTATAGCATACCCATCCTTAAAGCGTTTAACGTTTTTGTTGTTGGCAGAGTCAGCATCTGATTCTCTCTGCTTCTTTTGTTGTTGTGGAGTGTTTGGCCGTTCGATTCCATCACCACACTTAGGCTGTGCTGCAGTTTCGGCTGCTTGTTGTTGTTTAGGCGAATTTTGTATATCACCAGAATAAAAAAAATAAAAGTGTCACCGAAGGTCGTGATTTACTTGGACGTATACTACGTATCTATTTCTTATTGGCAGGTACAAACATATGTAAACTACACATGCATGATACAGGACTACAAATAATCAAGGATAATAGAGATGTATTTGAGTACTTTTCGGACCCCAGGGTAACAAACATCGTTAAGGAACATAGCGAAGTAATCTATAGATTGTTCGGGACACTCCGCAAAAACAGGCTAAACGATCAAGAGGTTCGGCGTTTAAATCCATCAAAGGAACTCCAGACCACGCTGATTTGCAACTACTATCGACAGAAGAAGACTTGCTTCTCCAGAACAATAATAGACAGAACTAAATTAAATCCGCTTTACAGGAACAAAATTACGAACTTATTGATACAACTAACAAGTTTCTAGATACCTACAGAACATGGTCGAATTAGTTCGTCTTGAATAAGCACACTAAAATCTAGTAATATTAATATTTTTCAATACCATAATTATAGTAAATCTTATCACGAAATTATGCAAGTATCTAAAAATGTATCCAGTA
Organism: Musca domestica; assembly: GCF_030504385.1. Lineage (NCBI taxonomy): Eukaryota > Metazoa > Arthropoda > Insecta > Diptera > Muscidae > Musca > Musca domestica. The sequence continues at coordinate 2,658,532 of NW_026712328.1, read as the reverse complement.
GTACTGTGGACTCCATCGTCAAGTTATCCATCATCGAAGCAGCCCAATGCATCGGTCATAATACTCCAATCATCAACTGTATCAAAGCAGGGTACATTAACATCCGCAAAGTCTCATCGGACGGTTGTCTCTCATTTCTCTTCCCGGTGGTAATGTGCTTAGAAAGAACTTCTAGAATGGATTTTTAGATAATTCCACTGAAAAATGTAGCTAAAATCATAAAAATACTAAATATAGGCACCGCTATGTGGGGGATGTACGTATCATTGACCTACGCTTCCAGGGGGTAAAGAACTCAGAAGGAACTACTTCTATGGATTTTCAGACAATTTCATTGAAAAATTTTGCTGAAATCATCAAAATACCGAATATCGGGGGTACTGTTAGATGGGGTTTATAAGATATCGTGGACCGATAGAGCCCATCTTCGAACTTGACCTGCCTGCAGACACAATGCTAATCTGTTCAAATGTTACTTTCCTATCTTTATTCGTTTTGAATATCGCGTGATTACAACACACGTACGGACGAACAGGAAAAAACGGCTTAGAATTGTAAGGTGTATATATCAGCGTTATGACTAAAATTATTATTTCGACGAGTTACAAACGGAATGAGGAACTTAATACACCCTCCACAATATGTATGATGGGAGTGTATAATAGTGGACTTGAGCACACCTAGTTTATGTGGTCAGCTATCATTTATCAGTGAGTGCCAATGTTGTAATTTACAGAAATATGTAAAAAAAGGAATGAATAATCAATAGTAATGACAGTAATTATACTTTTATTATTATGCAAAACACATAAAGAACAACGAAATATATAAATAAAAAACAACGGGAAAATGTGAAATTGTGTGATTGAGGTTGTGTGTATTTTCTGTTGTAACCAAAAAACTAAATGCCAAAGGCAATGTCATAGGTGACGGACGCACATGTATATATTGTTGCAAAATGGCCGTAGGCTTTGTTTTGTTTTATTACCACAACAATAACAATGTTCGGTATGTCACTATAAAAGTAATTCACACTGTAAATGACAAATTAATGGAAGTTAATTTGTGGCAATGGTGCAAGCGATGATCCTTTGTAGTTGTCTGGCTCGAGGGACCAATGTTTGCGGAGGAAAGATGAAAGTAATAAAAATGGAAAAAACACAATGAAATAACATTTGTTCCAACTGAGCACTGTATAATTTACTAGTTATTGCTCGTAAAACAATATTACCTTCGTTAAAGGGTTTTTAGCAGTAGGACGTGATCCTATGATTGTTAGTACTTGTAGTTACGACAGAATTCTGCGAAGGCGGCAATTACTTCACTCCTTGGAAAATATCATTATCCTTGACATTATGTAGAATGTAGAAAACCGTATTAACAGGTAGTAAACATTACCTATGGAAGAGAAAAATCCCTCGTCTGACAAAAATGTAATATTAAAGAAATTTAATGAAAATAAGTTTGAAACAATAGCGAACCAAAAGTTTTTTGGTATTTTGAATGGCAGGTTTGCTACATAGCAATGTATTTATCAGCATTTAAAGTTATGTGATCGGTTAAAATTTTTTATAGGTCAATTGTCAAAAAGCTTTAAGCGTCGAATAAGTAGAAACTGTCATAAACGTATAAATTTTTGTAATATCCCACACAATGCGTCCAAGTTGGTTATTATATTATAAGAAGAACATAGTTAGATATATCAGTCTTAAAATCTCTCTTGACCCTTGTTCATAATGTATATTATTATTTGGAACGTCAGTGTACAAAATAAGAGACTTATACATGGAATTGGATTAAAATTTAAAGTCATGTAATTCGGATTAGTAATTGCAAGGCAAGATCTCTTATCTTTCGCGTTTTTATTCTCTCTTTAAGCCAGTAATATCATTATTCTATGTTGCTTCGCCTTTGAGGTTCCTGACTGTATAGTTTGATGATGCCAGCACTTAGAGGCATCACGAACGGAATACTGAAATCAATGGATACGGGTATAACAAAAAGCAAAAGCAGAGGAAGAAAGTAATCGTCTGTCACAACTTACGTGGAGACCTACGTTATAGAAACAGTTTATAATTTTTGACAACTTTTTTTCTTTACTGATGAAGTGTCTAACAAGATTACAGTTCATGTGTCCCGCGAAGGTTTTGGCTTGTCTGCACGATTAAGATTGAGATTATGGATATTTCCTCTTTGGGAATATGTTTGGTCCTAAAGTGCATAAGTTTTGTGTTGTTGGCATTGATAACTAATTCATTATGATGAAACCACTTAGTAACCAAATTCATATAATTTTGCATTCTTGATGAGGCTCTTTGGATGCATTGGTCTGTCACTATTATCGAAATGAATGAAATTCCAATTTTATTTATTCAAAAGAAGTTGTTTTATTGCCTAGGTTCTTAAAAAGAATATCCTCATTTAATATCCATATTAGGAATTCAGTTAAATTTTTTCTGATGGACCTGATATTCATACATTATATTGAAATGATTTTTTTAAATCGTTCTTACTAATTTCATCGAAATTATGAAAGATTTTATTTTGAGGATTCATTTTTTATCATACAGATGTTTGATTTCGAATAAAAAATGTATGGCAAAGAAATGATAGTTTTTGTTAATATTTTTTTGTTTGATTGTTTATATCTTAAAATTTTCGTATTAGAGACCGAAAAAGACTATTAAAGATATATTGTCCACTGCGATCGTATCAGTAGCTCGATATCAGCAGGTTTATTGATTATTATTTTGTTCGAATTTTCGTTTCTTCGAGCAAAAATTTGTCCATTCTTGACCCAAACCAATTTCCAGACTATTTATTTTGCCTTAGTTTTGGCCAACCATAACAATCGCTTGTAAGTCGGTGTCAACTCATTATTCACGTAGATGTATTTATTTGTTGGTGCAGTACTGTCGCCTTAAACATTCTCATCTACCCTATGTCTCTTTAAATTAGCCATCAGCTCTTTCTTTTTATTCATCGATGAGAGCTCCACTATTAGTTTACTCTTCGGTTTTAAAAATATGCGTTTTCAATATGAGCATCACTAATTTCGACGCCCACTGAAGCAGCAGCATCCATATTGGCAGCATTAGAACAATACTGTTCCAGTATATTTGTTCTTCTGTGCATCTAAGTTATCTGCTTCCTCTTCTCTTCATCTCTTTTTTGCAGTTCACTGACCTGAGATGAAATATTAGATAGTGTGTCGTGTTGTGTTATTGTAATTCAGTTGTTGAAGCATTGCTGCTGTTTACAGCATATCCATCCTTAAAGCGTTTAACGTTTTTGTTGTTGGCAGAGTCAGCATCTGATTCTCTCTGCTTCTTTTGTTGTTGTGGAGTGTTTGGCCGTTCGATTCCATCACCACACTTAGGCTGTGCTGCAGTTTCGGCTGCTTTTTGTTGTTTAGGCGAATTTTGTATATCACCAGAATAAAAAAAATAAAAGTGTCACCGAAGGTCGTGATTTACTTGGACGTATACTACGTATCTATTTCTTATTGGCAGGTACAAACATATGTAAACTACACATGCATGATACAGGACTACAAATAATCAAGGATAATAGAGATGTATTTGAGTACTTTTCGGACCCCAGGGTAACAAACATCGTTAAGGAACAAAGCGAAGTAATCTATAGATTGTTCGGGACACTCCGCAAAAAAAGGCTAAACGATCAAGAGGTTCGGCGTTTAAATCCATCAAAGGAACTCCAGACCACGCTGATTTGCAACTACTATCGACAGAAGAAGACTTGCTTCTCCAGAACAATAATAGACAGAACTAAATTAAATCCGCTTTACAGGAACAAAATTACGAACTTATTGATACAACTAACAAGTTTCTAGATACCTACAGAACATGGTCGAATTAGTTCGTCTTGAATAAGCACACTAAAATCTAGTAATATTAATATTTTTCAATACCATAATTATAGTAAATCTTATCGCGAAATTATGCAAGTATCTAAAAATGTATCCAGTAGTACTGTGGACTCCATCGTCAAGTTATCCATCATCGAAGCAGCCCAATGCATCGGTCATAATACTCCAATCATCAACTGTATCAAAGCAGGGTACATTAACATCCGCAAAGTCTCATCGGACGATTGTCTCTCATTTCTCTTCCCAGTGGTAATGTGCTTAGAAAGAACTTCTAGAATGGATTTTTAGATAATTCCACTGAAAAATGTAGCTAAAATCATAAAAATACTAAATATAGGCACCGCTATGTGGGGGATGTACGTATCATTGACCTACGCTTCCAGGGGGTAAAGAACTCAGAAGGAACTACTTCTATGGATTTTCAGACAATTTCATTGAAAAATTTTGCTGAAATCATCAAAATACCGAATATCGGGGGTACTGTTAGATGGGGTTTATAAGATATCGTGGACCGATAGAGCCCATCTTCGAACTTGACCTGCCTGCAGACACAATGCTAATCTGTTCAAATGTTACTTTCCTATCTTTATTCGTTTTGAATATCGCGTGATTACAACACACGTACGGACGAACAGGAAAAAACGGCTTAGAATAGTACGGTGTATATATCAGCGTTATGACTAAAATTATTATTTCGACGAGTTACAAACGGAATGAGGAACTTAATACACCCTCCACAATATGTATGATGGGAGTGTATAATAGTGGCCTTGAGCACACCTAGTTTATGTGGTCAGCTATCATTTATCAGTGAGTGCCAATGTTGTAATTTACAGAAATATGTAAACAAAAAGGAATGAATAATCAATAGTAATGAAAGTAATTATACTTTTATTATTATGCAAAACACATAAAGAACAACGAAATATATAAATAAAAAACAACGGGAAAATGTGAAATTGTGTGATTGAGGTTGTGTGTATTTTCTGTTGTAACCAAAAAACTAAATGCCAAAGGCAATGTCATAGGTGACGGACGCACATGTATATATTGTTGCAAAATGGCCGTAGGCTTTGTTTTGTTTTATTACCACAACAATAACAATGTTCGGTATGTCACTATAAAAGTAATTCACACTGTAAATGACAAATTAATGGAAGTTAATTTGTGGCAATGGTGCAAGCGATGATCCTTTGTAGTTGTCTGGCTCGAGGGACCAATGTTTGCGGAGGAAAGATGAAAGTAATAAAAATGGAAAAAACACAATGAAATAACATTTGTTCCAACTGAGCACTGTATAATTTACTAGTTATTGCTCGTAAAACAATATTACCTTCGTTAAAGGGTTTTTAGCAGTAGGACGTGATCCTATGATTGTTAGTACTCGTAGTTACGATAGAATTCTGCGAAGGCGGCAATTACTTCACTCCTTGGAAAATATCATTATCCTTGACATTATGTAGAATGTAGAAAACCGTATTAACAGGTAGTAAACATTACCTATGGAAGAGAAAAATCCCTCGTCTGACAAAAATGTAATATTAAAGAAATTTAATGAAAATAAGTTTGAAACAATAGCGAACCAAAAGTTTTTTGGTATTTTGAATGGCAAGTTTGCTACATAGCAATGTATTTATCAGCATTTAAAGTTATGTGATCGGTTAAAATTTTTTTATAGGTCAATTGTCAAAAAGTTTTAAGCGTCGAATAAGTAGAAACTGTCATAAACGTATAAATTTTTGTAATATCCCACACAATGCGTCCAAGTTGGTTATTATATTATAAGAAGAACATAGTTAGATATATCAGTCTTAAAACCTCTCTTGACCTTTGTTCATAATGTATATTATTATTTAGAACGTCAGTGTACAAAATAAGAGACTTATACATGGAATTGGATTAAAATTTAAAGTCATGTAATTCGGATTAGTAATTGCAAGGCAAGATCTCTTATCTTTCGCGTTTTTATTCGCTCTTGCGCATTTACATGATTATTTGGTGACATCAAAGCATCGCTACTCTGTGTTACACGGCTTCCAATTTATCATGGGTAAGTTAGTAAAAAAGTGAAAATGCGGAATTCGCTCTAAAAAACATTTGTGCTGAAAATAAGGGACCGGAGTTCAAAGAAAATGTCAAAAATTTACGGCAATCCTTCAAAATAAATATATCAGTCAATCGAAAGCATTTCTTATCTGGATAGTGAGGAAAAGAATTGTAGAAATTTGTGTGTGTACTAAAATAAAACTCTGATTAACGGCCCTCAATTATTTCTATATTTATTTTTTCAATTGTTTGACAAAATCCTATATTTAATATAATTGGGTTGCAATGTTAAAATATTATAGCATTTACTGTCCCCAACAAAACTGGAGATTGAGGAAAACAATCGGACTAATTTGTGTTTGTGCCAAATAAAATTCTGATTGAAGACAATTGTCATCTGTAAAAAACCAGCCCATTACTTAATTATATCTGCATCTTTAAGCCAGTAATATCATTATTCTATGTTGCTTCGCCTTTGAGGTTCCTGACTGTATAGTTTGATGATGCCAGCACTTAGAGGTATCACGAACGGAATACTGAAATCAATAGATACGGGTATAACAAAAAACTAAAGCAGAGGATGAAAGTAATCGTCTGTCACAACTTACGTGGAGACCTACGTTATAGAAACAGTTTATAATTTTTGACAACTTTTTTTCTTTACTGATGAAGTGTCTAACAAGATTACAGTTCATGTGTCCCGCGAAGGTTTTGGCTTGTCTGCACGATTAAGATTAAGATTATGGATATTTCCTCTTTGGGAATATGTTTGGTCCTAAAGTGCATAAGTTTTGTCTTGTTGGCATTGATAACTAATCCATTATGATGAAACCACTTAGTAACCAAATTCATATAATTTTGCATTCTTGATGAGGCTCTTTAGATGCATTGGTCTGTCACTATTATCGAAATGAATGAAATTCCAATTTTATTTATTCAAAAGAAGTTGTTTTATTGCCTAGGTTCTTAAAAAGAATATCCTCATTTAATATCCATATTAGGAATTCAGTTAAATTTTTTCTGATGGACCTGATATTCATACATTATATTGAAATGATTTTTTTAAATCGTTCTTACTAATTTCATCGAAATTATGAAAGATTTTATTTTGAGGATTCATTTTTTATCATACAGATGTTTGATTTCGAATAAAAAATGTATGGCAAAGAAATGTTAGTTTTTGTTAATATTTTTTTATTTGATTGTTTATATTTTAAAATTTTCGTATTAGAGACCGAAAAAGACTATTAAAGATATATTGTCCACTGCGATCGTATCAGTAGCTCGATATCAGCAGTTTTATTGATTATTATTTTGTTCGAATTTTCGTTTCTTCGAGCAAAAATTTGTCCATTCTTGACCCAAACCAATTTCCAGACTATTTATTTTGCCTTAGTTTTGGCCAACCATAACAATCGCTTGTAAGTCGGTGTCAACTCATTATTCACGTAGATGTATTTATTTGTTGGTGCAGTACTGTCGCCTTAAACATTCTCATCTACCCTATGTCTCTTTAAATTAGCCATCAGCTCTTTCTTTTTATTCATCGATGAGAGCTCCACTATTAGTTTACTCTTCGGTTTTAAAAATATGCGTTTTCAATATGAGCATCACTAATTTCGACGCCCACTGAAGCAGCAGCATCCATATTGGCAGCATTAGAACAATACTGTTCCAGTATATTTGTTCTTCTGTGCATCTAAGTTATCTGCTTCCTCTTCTCTTCATCTCTTTTTGCAGTTCACTGACCTGAGATGAAATATTAGATAGTGTGTCGTGTTGTGTTATTGTAATTCAGTTGTTGAAGCATTGCTGCTGTTTACAGCATATCCATCCTTAAAGCGTTTAACGTTTTTGTTGTTGGCAGAGTCAGCATCTGATTCTCTCTGCTTCTTTTGTTGTTGTGGAGTGTTTGGCCGTTCGATTCCATCACCACACTTAGGCTGTGCTGCAGTTTCGGCTGCTTTTTGTTGTTTAGGCGAATTTTGTATATCACCAGAATAAAAAAAATAAAAGTGTCACCGAAGGTCGTGATTTACTTGGACGTATACTACGTATCTATTTCTTATTGGCAGGTACAAACATATGTAAACTACACATGCATGATACAGGACTACAAATAATCAAGGATAATAGAGATGTATTTGAGTACTTTTCGGACCCCAGGGTAACAAACATCGTTAAGGAACAAAGCGAAGTAATCTATAGATTGTTCGGGACACTCCGCAAAAAAAGGCTAAACGATCAAGAGGTTCGGCGTTTAAATCCATCAAAGGAACTCCAGACCACGCTGATTTGCAACTACTATCGACAGAAGAAGACTTGCTTCTCCAGAGCAATAATAGACAGAACTAAATTAAATCCGCTTTACAGGAACAAAATTACGAACTTATTGATACAACTAACAAGTTTCTAGATACCTACAGAACATGGTCGAATTAGTTCGTCTTGAATAAGCACACTAAAATCTAGTAATATTAATATTTTTCAATACCATAATTATAGTAAATCTTATCACGAAATTATGCAAGTATCTAAAAATGTATCCAGTAGTACTGTGGACTCCATCGTCAAGTTATCCATCATCGAAGCAGCCCAATGCATCGGTCATAATACTCCAATCATCAACTGTATCAAAGCAGGGTACATTAACATCCGCAAAGTCTCATCGGACGATTGTCTCTCATTTCTCTTCCCGGTGGTAATGTGCTTAGAAAGAACTTCTAGAATGGATTTTTAGATAATTCCACTGAAAAATGTAGCTAAAATCATAAAAATACTAAATATAGGCACCGCTATGTGGGGGATGTACGTATCATTGACCTACGCTTCCAGGGGGTAAAGAACTCAGAAGGAACTACTTCTATGGATTTTCAGACAATTTCATTGAAAAATTTTGCTGAAATCATCAAAATACCGAATATCGGGGGTACTGTTAGATGGGGTTTATAAGATATCGTGGACCGATAGAGCCCATCTTCGAACTTGACCTGCCTGCAGACACAATGCTAATCTGTTCAAATGTTACTTTCCTATCTTTATTCGTTTTGAATATCGCGTGATTACAACACACGTACGGACGAACAGGAAAAAACGGCTTAGAATAGTACGGTGTATATATCAGCGTTATGACTAAAATTATTATTTCGACGAGTTACAAACGGAATGAGGAACTTAATACACCCTCCACAATATGTATGATGGGAGTGTATAATAGTGGCCTTGAGCACACCTAGTTTATGTGGTCAGCTATCATTTATCAGTGAGTGCCAATGTTGTAATTTACAGAAATATGTAAACAAAAAGGAATGAATAATCAATAGTAATGAAAGTAATTATACTTTTATTATTATGCAAAACACATAAAGAACAACGAAATATATAAATAAAAAACAACGGGAAAATGTGAAATTGTGTGATTGAGGTTGTGTGTATTTTCTGTTGTAACCAAAAAACTAAATGCCAAAGGCAATGTCATAGGTGACGGACGCACATGTATATATTGTTGCAAAATGGCCGTAGGCTTTGTTTTGTTTTATTACCACAACAATAACAATGTTCGGTATGTCACTATAAAAGTAATTCACACTGTAAATGACAAATTAATGGAAGTTAATTTGTGGCAATGGTGCAAGCGATGATCCTTTGTAGTTGTCTGGCTCGAGGGACCAATGTTTGCGGAGGAAAGATGAAAGTAATAAAAATGGAAAAAACACAATGAAATAACATTTGTTCCAACTGAGCACTGTATAATTTACTAGTTATTGCTCGTAAAACAATATTACCTTCGTTAAAGGGTTTTTAGCAGTAGGACGTGATCCTATGATTGTTAGTACTTGTAGTTACGACAGAATTCTGCGAAGGCGGCAATTACTTCACTCCTTGGAAAATATCATTATCCTTGACATTATGTAGAATGTAGAAAACCGTATTAACAGGTAGTAAACATTACCTATGGAAGAGAAAAATCCCTCGTCTGACAAAAATGTAATATTAAAGAAATTTAATGAAAATAAGTTTGAAACAATAGCGAACCAAAAGTTTTTTGGTATTTTGAATGGCAAGTTTGCTACATAGCAATGTATTTATCAGCATTTAAAGTTATGTGATCGGTTAAAATTTTTTATAGGTCAATTGTCAAAAAGTTTTAAGCGTCGAATAAGTAGAAACTGTCATAAACGTATAAATTTTTGTAATATCCCACACAATGCGTCCAAGTTGGTTATTATATTATAAGAAGAACATAGTTAGATATATCAGTCTTAAAACCTCTCTTGACCTTTGTTCATAATGTATATTATTATTTAGAACGTCAGTGTACAAAATAAGAGACTTATACATGAAATTGGATTAAAATTTAAAGTCATGTAATTCGGATTAGTAATTGCAAGGCAAGATCTCTTATCTTTCGCGTTTTTATTCGCTCTTGCGCATTTACATGATTATTTGGTGACATCAAAGCATCGCTACTCTGTGTTACACGGCTTCCAATTTATCATGGGTAAGTTAGTAAAAAAGTGAAAATGCGGAATTCGCTCTAAAAAACATTTGTGCTGAAAATAAGGGACCGGAGTTCAAAGAAAATGTCAAAAATTTACGGCAATCCTTCAAAATAAATATATCAGTCAATCGAAAGCATTTCTTATCTGGATAGTGAGGAAAAGAATTGTAGAAATTTGTGTGTGTACTAAAATAAAACTCTGATTAACGGCCCTCAATTATTTCTATATTTATTTTTTCAATTGTTTGACAAAATCCTATATTTAATATAATTGGGTTGCAATGTTAAAATATTATAGCATTTACTGTCCCCAACAAAACTGGAGATTGAGGAAAACAATCGGACTAATTTGTGTTTGTGCCAAATAAAATTCTGATTGAAGACAATTGTCATCTGTAAAAAACCAGCCCATTACTTAATTATATCTGCATCTTTAAGCCAGTAATATCATTATTCTATGTTGCTTCGCCTTTGAGGTTCCTGACTGTATAGTTTGATGATGCCAGCACTTAGAGGTATCACGAACGGAATACTGAAATCAATAGATACGGGTATAACAAAAAACTAAAGCAGAGGATGAAAGTAATCGTCTGTCACAACTTACGTGGAGACCTACGTTATAGAAACAGTTTATAATTTTTGACAACTTTTTTTCTTTACTGATGAAGTGTCTAACAAGATTACAGTTCATGTGTCCCGCGAAGGTTTTGGCTTGTCTGCACGATTAAGATTAAGATTATGGATATTTCCTCTTTGGGAATATGTTTGGTCCTAAAGTGCATAAGTTTTGTCTTGTTGGCATTGATAACTAATCCATTATGATGAAACCACTTAGTAACCAAATTCATATAATTTTGCATTCTTGATGAGGCTCTTTAGATGCATTGGTCTGTCACTATTATCGAAATGAATGAAATTCCAATTTTATTTATTCAAAAGAAGTTGTTTTATTGCCTAGGTTCTTAAAAAGAATATCCTCATTTAATATCCATATTAGGAATTCAGTTAAATTTTTTCTGATGGACCTGATATTCATACATTATATTGAAATGATTTTTTTAAATCGTTCTTACTAATTTCATCGAAATTATGAAAGATTTTATTTTGAGGATTCATTTTTTATCATACAGATGTTTGATTTCGAATAAAAAATGTATGGCAAAGAAATTTTAGTTTTTGTTAATATTTTTTTATTTGATTGTTTATATTTTAAAATTTTCGTATTAGAGACCGAAAAAGACTATTAAAGATATATTGTCCACTGCGATCGTATCAGTAGCTCGATATCAGCAGTTTTATTGATTATTATTTTGTTCGAATTTTCGTTTCTTCGAGCAAAAATTTGTCCATTCTTGACCCAAACCAATTTCCAGACTATTTATTTTGCCTTAGTTTTGGCCAACCATAACAATCGCTTGTAAGTCGGTGTCAACTCATTATTCACGTAGATGTATTTATTTGTTGGTGCAGTACGTCTATGTCTCTTTAAATTAGCCATCAGCTCTTTCTTTTTATTCATCGATGAGAGCTCCACTATTAGTTTACTCTTCGGTTTTAAAAAAATATGCGTTTTCAATATGAACATCACTAATTTCGACGCCCACTGAAGCAACAGCATCCATATTGGCAGCATTAGAACAATTGATTTTAATGTTCCTCAGTATTGTTCTCTGTTCCAGTATATTTGTTCTTCTGTGCATCTCAGTTATCTGCTCCCTCTTCTCTTCATCTCTTTTTTACATATCATTGACATGAGATGAGGCTAGTGTTGATGCTCTCCATCATATTGCCTAACATTTGCTGCATTGTTGTTTTCAACTCTGCCATGTCCGACTTGATATCTGCATAGTGCATATTGTTGGTGTTGTGATATTGTAATTTGGTTGTTGAAGCATTGCTGTTGTTGGTGATGTTTACAACATAACCATCCTGAAACCGTTTAACGTTTCTGTTTTTGGCAGAGTCAGCATCTGATTCTCTCTGCTTCATTTGTTGTTGTGGAGTGTTTGGCCGTTCGTTTCCATCACTATATTTAGGCTGTGCTTCAGTCGGGGTTTCGTCTGCTTGTTGTTGTTTAGGCAAATCTTTGTATATCACCAGAATAAAAAAATGTGTGGTAAGTCTTGTTGGGGACTTCTGTCTTGGCTTACAGATCTCACATTTCCACTCCAGTTTTCGGTTGTGCTCATAGTCTTGTAACTAGATTCGGAGAGTACAGAACAGGTTGAGAAATGGTATTTTTTGTCCCAGTTGCGACACCATACATAGTTCTCCGACGTTATGGGAGCATTGCATTTATTGCACACATTTGATGTCACTTGCAATGAGTTTTGTATTTGTTTTTTTTTTTTTTTTTTTGTAGCAACAAATTGGTTGTAAGAAAATCTTTAAGAATAAAATAGCTGCGATGCGCGGGTTTTTAAGACACGTCCGATTGCTTTACGTCGTTCGCACTATTTCGTACTGTGGATACCGAAAAATAACAACATCAATGTGTAGCAAAACAGAACGATTTTAATTTTGCGATTTTAATAGTACCTTCTTAAGGGATCACTGTGTTGCCGAACAGTTCTTCGCTCCACTTATGCATAGCGAGAGTACGGGATAGTAACGAAAAGCGCGCCCATAAAAGTAATATAAGGCATTTTCCCCTTCTATTTTTTTTTCGTCACTGACAACCTCAGTGTCACGAAGTTCGTGAATTACGCGTACGTATCAATTTCTCATTGGCAGGCAAAAACATACGGAAACTACACATGCTTGATACACCGAATTAATCTAACGGACTAGGAATAATCAAGGATAATAGAGATCTATTTGAGTACTTTTCGGACACCAGGGTAACAAACATCGTGAAGGAACAAAACAACGAAATCTGTAGATTGTTCCGGACACTCCGCAAAAATAGACTAAACCTTCAAGTGTTCGATTTTATCGGTTCAGTTTTCAAAACCATCAAAGGGGACTACAGACCACGCTGATTTGCAACTACTATCAACAGAAGAAAACTTGTTTATCCAAAACAATAATAGACAGACCTACATTAAATCCGCTTTACAGGAACAACATTACGAACTTATTGATACAATTAACAAGTTACAGGACACCTACAGAACATGGACGAATTAATTCGTCTCAATCTAGCACACTAAAATCTAGTAATATTAATATTTTTCAATGCGATAATATTATATTTTATGCCATTAAAGTAAATCTTATCACGAAATTATGCAAGTATCTACAAATGTATCCAGTAGTACTGAGGACTCCGTTGTTAAATTATCCATCATCGAAGCAGCCCAATGCATCGGCCAAAATGCATATGTGTGCCAAAATCAAATTCTGGTTGAAGACATTTCTCTTCTGTAAGAAGCCAGTAAAAGCATTATTCTATGTTTCCTTACCTTTGGGGCACCTGACTGTATAGTTTGATGCCGCCAGTAATTAGAGGCATCACGAACACGTATTACAAAAAAACAAGATCACAACTTGCCTGGAGACCTACGTTATAGAAATTGTATATAATTATTGACAATTAGCATGTGTGTCGTTCGCACTGTCTTGTCCTGTGGATTTTTATAGTACCTTCTTAAGGGAACACTGTGGTACTGAACAATTCTTCGTTCGGCTTATTCAAAGCGAGATTATCGGCCAGGAACGGAAAACGCGTCCATACAAGTAATTTAAGTTATATTTTTCCTTATAGAGTCCTCCTGTCACTGACAACCCCAGTATCGCACCCCAGAGCAAGAAACATTGTTAAGGAACAAAACGAACAAATCGATAGACTGCTCCAGACACTCCTTATAAACAACCTACACTTTCGAGTGTTCGATTTCATCGGGTTAGCACTCAAAACCATCAAAGGGACTCCAGATCACGCTGATTTGTAACTACAATCAACAAAAGAAAACTTGATTATCCAGAACAATAACAGACAGAAGAACATTAAATCCGCTTTACAGTTACTTATTGATACAATTACCGAATCACAGGACACCTACGGAAAGTCAAATGTCATGGGCATGAACGAACTAATTCTTCTCGAATTAATAACCAAAAGATTAATAAGCATAAAAAACATCTACTAACATAAATATTTGTCAAAACCATAATACCATATTCTATGACATTAAAGAAAATCTAATCATGAAATTAAGCAAGTGTCTACAAGTGCATTTAGTAGTACATGAGGACTCCGTCGTTAAATTAGCCATCTTCTAAGCAGCCCAATGCGTCGGCCATAATACTCCAATCATCAGCTGTATCAAAGCAAGGTACATCAACATCTACCAAGTCTCATCAGACGGATGTCTATCTCATTTACTGAATAACATATCTGACAGAGTCAAGCGACAACATGCTACACATCCAGACAATAACGGAAGGGTTTATCCCATAAAGCAACGTCGACACCGTCTTTGAGCTTCTATATACGGTACATTATTCCACATTTCAAACCAGTAAAGAAAGTCTTTAAGTCGGGCGGGGCCTACTTATACTTATTTTCAGGCCTAATTTCGTATGTGCAAAATTCAATACTATTTGGGCTGATATTACATGTATGGTGTCCAATAAGGCAAATCGAACGAAGATATTTATGGAAGCTATGTCTAAATTTTGACCGATTATCTCCAATTTTAATAGGGATCGTCCTTGGGCTAAACAAATGATTTGTGCAAAATTTCATGATTTCATGATTTCAAAATTTCAATTGCAAACAAATGCACAAAGACATAATACCCTGACCACCTTGTGGTGTAGGGTATACAAACTACCAAACAGATAACAATTGCAGTATTTTGAAATGCAAGTTCTAGTTACGAATATTTCATATCTGCTGGGAGAATGCAAAGCGAGCATTACTAGTCGATTAGAAGGCATTTAATGAATAAAAAAGCAGACTTATTTACAACTTTACATAGTACGGACATAAATCATGGTCGAATATAGGGTGTATTGTACCAAAGATACAATAAAAAATTATTATTATTTGAATTTTGAAGAAATCAACACAAATTTTATTTTAAAATGTCTCTTCAAATTTTTCAACAAATAAAATAATGAACAAGTAAAGAATCTTTTAATAACCTCCATCTTAGGGTAAAGGAAACATTTTTATTGTTACAAAATGGTCAGGCTTAATCCCTTTATTGTTGTTTTTATAAAAACAACGTTTGTTTATTAGTGGAGAACGATGGTAATGTTTACAAGGGGGTAAGGTAGGGAATACCTAGGTTTCGGAAAGACCCACCAATCCTCATAAGTTCCATTGCTTTTGTCTGGGATATTCTCCCCAGAAGTTATTTTAAAAATAACTTCTATATCAAAAAACCATAAAGTGAATAAGGCCGACCAACGAATTCCAATTTTTAGACAAATCCGTAAAAATATTTGCAAAAATCATTAAAATACCAAATATCGCGTGGTACCGTTATATGGGGACTATACCAAAACGTGGACCGATATACCTCATTTTCAATACCAACCATCTTAGACACAATACAATATGTTCTGGACGGTCTACGTCAAATAATGTGGGCTTTATCGTGAATTCAACAGACAGACAGAAACACGGACACCATTAAATCGACATAGAATTCTATGCTGATTATGAATATATATACTTTATGGGGTCAATGACGAATATTTAGGTATGTTACAAACGGAATGACAAAGTTAATATACTCTCCTTTCCAAGGTGGAGGGTAAAAAACAAATAAAATAATGAAATATGAACGTGTAATTATTGTCACTACTGTTGATTATTGGTTCCTTTTTGTTTACATATTCCTGTAAATTGACTCTCACTGATTAATGAAAGCTGATCACACAAACTAGGTGTGTTCTAGTTTGTGTTCTAGTAGTGACAATAATTACATTTTTATATTGTTGTTGTCTTTATTACCTTACAAGAAGATCCAAAACACAAAAGCAGCACAGAGTAGAGTAATTGCAAACATAAAAGAAATATGCAAAACTACAGAAATAAAAAGACAAAAGGAAAATGTGAAATTCTGATTGTGGTTGTGTGTGTTTTTTTGGTGTAAACAAAAACCACTTTGACACTGTTTTATTGTTGTGCTTAATGCCAAAGGAAATCTCATAGGTGACGGGCGGACATGTATACTAGTTGCAAAATGACCGAAGGCTTTGTTTTGTTTCATTAGCACAACAATAACTATGTTCGGTATGTCACTTTACAAGTAATTAATGGAAGTTAATTTTTGACAATGGTTGGGGCGATGAACTTTTGTAAATGTCGGTGACGTAGTCGTTGAATACTGGGAAAGGAGGATCGTTGAATTCGATGCTTACTGTGCTACATTTCTTTGTTTGTAGTTTTTCCTTGTGATGGAAGAAGACAGACCGAAAAATCTGGCTTGAAGGAACAATGTTTGTGGAGCACAGATGAATGTAAAATGCACGCAAGGGTATTTTGGCGGTAGGAATTATTTCAGATTTCGTATTGTGAGCTCGTAATAGGTACTACAGCCTATGACAAAAAATCGCGTATGTAGGTCCAAGTCTTTGTATAGCCCCATATAACGATACCTCCCAATATTCGGCATTTTGATTATTATTTACCGTAATTGTTTCAAATTTCATAGGTGAAGTTCGTTATTGCAAAATGTATATGTATGACAAAAACGACATTTTTTACCAGCTGTGACAAAAAATCGCGTGTGCAGGTTCACGCCTTTGTATAGCCCCCGAATTATGTAATTTTCACCATCGACCTAACCTTTTTTGGTTGGGTAAAAAATGTGTTAGTTTATTGCAGCAATACATCTCTGCTATTTTCGGCTTTTAGCAATTCTCGTTCCAACTCTTTTGTTTTTAAAAAACTTTTTGATTATCTCTCGACAAAATCCTTCTGTAAGTGAATATTAATTTTTTGTTTTGTTTGATTTTGGGAAAAATTGACCCTTCCTGGCAGTCCAACATACATTTTTTATCAAATCAGTTCAGCGTCGAATACAAAATGAACTTTTAGCATTATCAAATATTTGTCACTTCAGAGATCTACTTCAGCACTTTATATTAATAACACAAAATAAAACAATGTCGAAAAGTTATTCCATTTCGCTCAAAATATTGCAGGAGAAGCTAGAGAAATTATTTCGCCTGCCCCACTATCTAATGGTGGATTTACATTGGGCTGGAATAATCTAACGGATCGTTACGATAATAAAATGATGCAAATTAATCAAGAAATTAAGAACTTTTTAATCTACCTAGAGTTTATACAGAATCCAGTTACATTATTCAAAAGCTACAACATACAGTCAATATCAGCATTCAGACACTGGGGAAGCTTGTCGATGTCAAAGGATGTGATCCGATTTTAAAACGAAATTACCCAGAGGGTTTTTCGAAATATTCAAGAGCTCGTTAAGCCTTTGTAAACAAATCCCAAAATGGGAACAATTTGACGCGTTCTTAACATACAAATGCAAAATTTTGTAGTCAGTTTGTAAAATAAAAATAAAGTTTGTAAATTTGCCCAACAATGCAAAGGATTGCAAAAGTTGCAGTGGTTGCAATATTTGTACTCTGAGACACAATACTTTGTTACACAAGGGAACGGAATACATACTTAGCTCGAGTTAGGTATGTATAAGTGCTACCGCCCTTACACATGAAGTACTAGTCCACTACAAACCTAGAACTAACTACTATTACTACTTTGACCCACCAAGATAAGCAAATTAGAGAACAACAATCTGGAGGAAAACTACTTTTCACAGTACAATAGTAGAAGTTGAAACCAAAGGACAACTTTACGGTGCCCGAGCTCTAATAGACTCAGGATCACAATCCACCTTTATTTCTGAGAAGATGAAAAACTTTTTGAAGTTACCTACATTGAACAACTTAATTTTTGTCGTTGGCTTAATACTTTGTTTCCGAAACTTCGACGAAATCTTGCTTGTTTACTATGATATCAAACTTCGACCCTAGCTTTAAGCTGGAAGTCTGGGCTCCAGCTTTATTTACCTTCCCTTTGAATTTACCAACGTCATTAGAACTGCCTGACCCGAAATTTTACGTCATGAATACTCATAGTTGGAACTCCGATGAAAACAATTAAATCATTTTCAACTCAAAAGAAAAAATATTGGATGGATAGTTGGAGGACACAGGGAAGGACACTTCAACAAAAAATTTCACTTCTACACACAAATGCAGTAGAGAAAGTACTTATTCGTTTTGGTATACTTAGAAATTGGTCATATGCGGAAAATCAAATCGAATGGAATAGATAAAATGCCACGGGGTAAGAAAACCCGATCGACACACAACGAAGTTAATTGTCGTATTTAACGCTTCTTGTCCTTCATCAAAGACAACAAGTCTCAATGACATCTAATTTCCTAGATCCATCTGCTAGTTTCCGAGATATTTGCGATCGTTTGAAGTTGACTGGCACTAGCCAATTATCAGGAAAATTTCCTACTTCTTTGCATCCTTTTATTATCGTAAATGAAGGTTGTTATCTCTTTGTTTAAATAAAATACAACTAATAGAATTGGAAATCTTAAAATGGATCCAACTACTTTTGGATTCAAAGCAAACAAAATATCAAAGAATTCTGTGTTTGTTTTCTCTTTCGAGACGAGCTTAATGATCTGAAATTTGCAGTGAAAAGGAAAGCCAGATAGACACTATCACACACTCACCACTATGCGACGCGTTTCGCCGTTGGTTAAGCGGCTCATCAGGCATATTTGGTGTGGATGATGGCTTACAAGGGCCGTTCTCTGGAAAGTAGTATATATTTCGAACATATTGCAAATTAGCATATGCGATTTATACACTAGAAACTCTCCTGGTTCGACTCAAGTTCTATTGGCAGATCTTTTTCACAGCAAAGTTTTTTTGTTTTTGTAGTGATGGATTTTTTGTCCACAACAACTACATTGCTTCCAATGCATACACTTGTTTTAGTGCTGCCTTAGGAAGACGGGTTAATGGCTCTGAACGTAGAGACGGCAACTTCTAGTTGGCTGCACACCGAGGTCCGCGGTTCAAATCCCACAGCCAGGCTCGGCTGAATTTTTGAGTTTTGCCTTGTTAAGGCGAAGATCATATGTTTTATGATTTATGTGTTTGTTTTCTCTTTCGAGACGAGCTTAATGATCTGAAATTTGCAGTGAAAAGGAAAGCCAGATAGACACTATCACACACTCACCACTATGCGACGCGTTTCGCCGTTGGTTAAGCGGCTCATCAGGCATATTTGGTGTGGATGATGGCTTACAAGGGCCGTTCTCTGGAAAGTTGCCGTCTCTACGTTCAGAGCCATTAACCCGTCTTCCTAAAGCAGCACTAAAACAAGTGTATGCATTGGAAGCAATGTAGTTGTTGTGGACAAAAAATCCATCACTACAAAAACAAAAAAACTTTGCTGTGAAAAAGATCTGCCAATAGAACTTGAGTCGAACCAGGAGAGTTTCTAGTGTATAATTCGCATATGCTAATTTGCAATATGTTCGAAATATATACTACTTTCCAGAGAACGGCCCTTGTAAGCCATCATCCACACCAATATGCCTGATGAGCCGCTTAACCAACGGCGAAACGCGTCGCATAGTGGTGAGTGTGTGATAGTGTCTATCTGGCTTTCCTTTTCACTGCAAATTTCAGATCATTAAGCTCGTCTCGAAAGAGAAAACAAACACATAAATCATAAAACATATGATCTTCGCCTTAACAAGGCAAAACTCAAAAATTCAGCCGAGCCTGGCTGTGGGATTTGAACCGCGGACCTCGGTGTGCAGCCAACTAGAAGTTGCCGTCTCTACGTTCAGAGCCATTAACCCGTCTTCCTAAAGCAGCACTAAAACAAGTGTATGCATTGGAAGCAATGTAGTTGTTGTGGACAAAAAATCCATCACTACAAAAACAAAAAAACTTTGCTGTGAAAAAGATCTGCCAATAGAACTTGAGTCGAACCAGGAGAGTTTCTAGTGTATAATTCGCATATGCTAATTTGCAATATGTTCGAAATATATACTACTTTCCAGAGAACGGCCGTGTAAGCCATCATCCACACCAAATATGCCTGATGAGCCGCTTAACCAACGGCGAAACGCGTCGCATAGTGGTGAGTGTGTGATAGTGTCTATCTGGCTTTCCTTTTCACTGCAAATTTCAGATCATTAAGCTCGTCTCGAAAGAGAAAACAAACACATAAATCATAAAACATATGATCTTCGCCTTAACAAGGCAAAACTCAAAAATTCAGCCGAGCCTGGCTGTGGGATTTGAACCGCGGACCTCGGTGTGCAGCCAACTAGAAGTTGCCGTCTCTACGTTCAGAGCCATTAACCCGTCTTCCTAAAGCAGCACTAAAACAAGTGTATGCATTGGAAGCAATGTAGTTGTTGTGGACAAAAAATCCATCACTACAAAAACAAAAAAACTTTGCTGTGAAAAAGATCTGCCAATAGAACTTGAGTCGAACCAGGAGAGTTTCTAGTGTATAATTCGCATATGCTAATTTGCAATATGTTCGAAATATGTACTACTTTCCAGAGAACGGCCCTTGTAAGCCATCATCCACACCAAATATGCCTGATGAGCCGCTTAACCAACGGCGAAACGCGTCGCATAGTGGTGAGTGTGTGATAGTGTCTATCTGGCTTTCCTTTTCACTGCAAATTTCAGATCATTAAGCTCGTCTCGAAAGAGAAAACAAACACATAAATCATAAAACATATGATCTTCGCCTTAACAAGGCAAAACTCAAAGAATTCTCTTTGGGCAGTCTGCTGAAGACTCAGTAGAGGATTGTGAGCTGCTAACAGTTACATTTGGAGTTAACTGCGCACAATATTATGATTAAGAACTCTTCTTAAACTAAAAAAAGGATGTAAAGGCTTCGTATCCAAGAAATGTAAATATAATTCTTAAATATGTATGTGTTGATTATGTATTAGCTGGCTTCCACACTGAAGACGAATCAATCGAGGCCCTAAAGAAATTAACTGCCGCTTTAGACTCTGCCAGATGTACACAAATGAAATGGGTTTCAAGTGATTATAAAATAATACAAGACGTTTCACACGAACATTTACTACCACTAAATTAACAAGACATTTCCGAAAATACTTCCACAAAGATGCTTGGAATACGACGGAATATTTCAGGCGAATATTTTTCTTTCACACCACCTTCTAAGGATAATAAAAATGTAATTTCAAAACGAGAAGTTTTATTAAGTGTAGCTAAATTCTTTGACTCATGTGGATAGCTGGCACCTGTGATCGTCTTAGCCAAGCTAATAACGCAACAAATCTCGCTAGACAAAGTTGACTGGGATGATTGAAGCCAATAATTCAGATAAACTGGTACAATTTTGATATAAATAGAAAAGATATTGAATATCTCAGATTTTCTCGATGGAATCAATACACTCTAGATGGTTTTGTAGAGACTTTTTGATTTTGTGACTGGACGGAAGGTGTATATGGACCACGCTATATATTCGGGTGGAAAATACTCACCATACCACACATACATTCTTATTAGCATCAAAGACTCTTGTCGCACCTATTAAGAAGCTATCAATACCCAGAATCGAGTTATGCGAGTCATTATAGCACTTTTGATTTTTGATAATATTGGACAAGAAAACTTGAGACATTAGCAAAACAATCCAGCTAATATTATGAGCCGTAGATGTTCACCTTCAGAACTAAGGGCCAATGACCTCTGGTGGCAAGGACCTCAATGGCTCAGAATGGCACATATTTGGAAAAAGTCATGACTCCTTTCGCGAAAGAGAAGAATGTCTCCACTTTAGCTAAAGTTTATCGATCATATAGGTCGATCAATAGGCAACATCTTCGCACCTCGTCAATAGACCTTACAGCAGTAGAAATCAAAGATGGAAGACGATCTTGCATAATTCGCACAAAAAATTAGTTTATGCCGACGTCATCCAATAATGCTACCACATGGCGCAAAAATTTGCAAATTGTTAGTCGAATTTACTCATATGATTACCTTACACTGTGGTAATCAATTAATGTCCCGAGTAGTAAGGCCCGAATTGTGGATATTTTGACTCAAGTTGCTAGTCATATAAACCATATGCAAATGTCAAATTTGGTTAACTCACAAAAAATACGCCAAAAGCAAGGAATTGCTTAGCTGCCGCCCGAACGTACTTTTCTTTCTCGCGCTTTTACAAACACAGGTGCAGATTTTGCAGCACCCTTTAACATTAAAACTTATTCCTGAAGAGCTTACTTTGCTACAAAAGGCTACGTGTGCCTGTTTGTTTCACCATTAAGGCTGTACATTTAACCTACAAGCGAATTGTCGATATATGTCTTTCTTGCCGCTTTTTCTAGGTTTTATCGAGGTTGTCCGTCTTGTATATTTTCATTACAACGGAACTAACTTTGTGGGATCGGTTGACATATTAAAGCGATATCAATAAGCTTTCATGAAATATTTTTCAAAACAACTTCACTTAAAATTTTATTTGGAAATTTATTTCCCCTGCTGCGCCGCACATGGGCGGCTTGTGGGAGGCTGGCGTTTCTTCATATTCATATACGAACAAGTAAAATAACATTAAGTTCGGCCGGGCCAAATTTTTAATACCCTCCACCTTAGGGTAAAGGAAATATTAGAGCCCATTATGACCCACATATACCAATTTGAGTACTTTTCGGACACCAGGGTAACAAACATCGTTAAGGAACAAAACAACGAAATCTGTAGATTGTTCCTGACACTCCGCAAAAATAGACTAAACCTTCAAGTGTTAGATTTTATCGGCTGAGTTTTCAAAACCATCAAAGGGGATAACAGACCACGCTGATTTGCAACTACAATCAACAGAAGAAAACTTGTTTATCCAAAACAATAATAGACAGACCTACATTAAATCCGCTTTACAGGAACAACATTACGAACTTATTGATACAATTAACAAGTTACAGGACACCTACAGAACATGGACGAATTAATTCGTCTCAAACTAGCACACTAAAATCTAGTAATATTAATATTTTTCAATGCGATAATATTATATTTTATGCCATTAAAGTAAATCTTATCACGAAATTATGCAAGTATCTACAAATGTATCCAGTAGTACTGAGGACTCCGTTGTTAAATTATCCATCATCGAAGCAGCCCAATGCATCGGCCAAAATGCATATGTGTGCCAAAATCAAATTCTGGTTGAAGACATTTCTCTTCTGTAAGAAGCCAGTAAAAGCATTATTCTATGTTTCCTTACCTTTGGGGCACCTGACTGTATAGTTTGATGCCGCCAGTAATTAGAGGCATCACGAACACGTATTACAAAAGAACAAGATCACAACTTGCCTGGAGACCTACGTTATAGAAATTGTATATAATTATTGACAATTATCATGTGTGTCGTTCGCACTTTCTTGTCCTGTGGATTTTTATAGTACCTTCTTAAGGGAACACTGTGGTACTGAACAATTCTTCGTTCGGCTTATTCAAAGCGAGATTATCGGTCAGGAACGGAAAACGCGTCCATACAAGTAATTTAAGTTATATTTTTCCTTATAGAGTCCTCCTGTCACTGACAACCCCAGTATCGCACCCCAGAGCAAGAAACATTGTTAAGGAACAAAACGAACAAATCGATAGACTGCTCCAGACACTCCTTATAAACAACCTACACTTTCGAGTGTTCGATTTCATCGGGTTAGCACTCAAAACCATCAAAGGGACTCCAGATCACGCTGATTTGTAACTACAATCAACAAAAGAAAACTTGATTATCCAGAACAATAACAGACAGAAGAACATTAAATCCGCTTTACAGTTACTTATTGATACAATTACCGAATCACAGGACACCTACGGAAAGTCAAATGTCATGGGCATGGACGAACTAATTCTTCTCGAATTAATAACCAAAAGATTAATAAGCATAAAAAACATCTACTAATATAAATATTTGTCAAAACCATAATACCATATTCTATGACATTAAAGAAAATCTAATCATGAAATTAAACAAGTGTCTACAAGTGCATTTAGTAGTACATGAGGACTCCGTCGTTAAATTAGCCATCTTCTAAGCAGTCCAATGCGTCGGCCATAATACTCCAATCATCAGCTGTATCAAAGCAAGGTACATCAACATCTACCAAGTCTCATCGGACGGATGTCTATCTCATTTACTGAATAACATATCTGACAGAGTCAAGCGACAACATGCTACACATCCAGACAATAACGGAAGGGTTTATCCCATAAAGCATCGTCCACACCGTCTTTGAGCTTCTATATACGGTACATTATTCCACATTTCAAACCAGTAAAGAAAGTCTTTAAGTCGGGCGGGGCCTACTTATACTTATTTTCAGGCCTAATTTCGTATGTGCAAAATTCAATACTATTTGGGCTGATATTACATGTATGGTGTCCAAAAAGGCAAATCGAACGAAGATATTTATGGAAGCTATGTCTAAATTTTGACCGATTATCTCCAATTTTAATAGGGATCGTCCTTGGGCTAAACAAATGATTTGTGCAAAATTTCATTTCAAAATTCAAAAATAATACCCTGACCACCTTGTGGTGTTTGGTATACAAACTACCAAACAGATAACAATTGCAGTATTTTGAAATGCAAGTTCTAGTTACGAATATTTCATATCCGCTGGGAGAATGCAAAGCGAGCATTATCCCACAACTAACAGATTTGTATTACTAGTCGATTAGAAGGCATTTAATGAATAAAAAAGCAGACTTATTTACAACTTTACATAGTACGGACATAAATCATCGTCGAATATTGGGTGTATTGTATCAAAGATACAATAAAAAATTATTATTATTTGATATTCGAAGAAATCACCACAAATCTTATTTTAAAATGTCTCTTCAAATTTTTCAACAAATAAAATAATGAACAAGTAAAGAAACTTTTAATAACCTCCATCTTAGGGTAAAGGAAACATTTTTATTGTTACAAAATGGTCAGGCTTAATCCCTTTATTGTTGTTTTTATAAAAACAACGTTTGTTTATTAGTGGAGAACGATGGTAATGTTTACAAGGGGGTAAGGCAGGGAATACCTAGGTTTCGGAAAGACCCACCAATCCTCATAAGTTCCCTTGCTTTTGTCTGGGATATTCTCCCCAGAAGTTATTTTAAAAATAACTTCTATGACAAAAAAACTTTTTTACCCAAGTGACGAGATCGTAAGCTCGATAGAAGAGGAACCAACACTGTTGTGGAAATATTTTTATATAAAAGTATTTGTTTTCAAGCGCATTTCACTTTAAAATTCATATGCCATTAAGAAGTTCGGATAATGCAGTTAAACTTATCAAAAAACCATAAAGTGAATAAGGCCGACCAACGAATTCCAATTTTTAGACAAATCCGTAAAAAAATTTGCAAAAATCATTAAAATACCAAATATCGCGTGGTACCGTTATATGGGGACTATACCAAAACGTGGACCGATATACCTCATTTTCAATACCAACCATCTTAGACACAATATAATATGTTCTGGACGGTCTACGTCAATAATGTGGGCTATATCGTGAATTCAACAGACAGACAGAAACACGGACACCATTAAATCGACATAGAATTCTATGCTGCTTATGAATATATATACTTTATGGGGTCAATGACGAATATTTAGGTATGTTACAAACGGAATGACAAAGTTAATATACTCTCCTTTCCAAGGTGGAGGGTAAAAAACAAATAAAATAATGAAATATGAACGTGTAATTATTGCCACTACTGTTGATTATTGGTTCCTTTTTGTTTACATATTCCTGTAAATTGACTCTCACTGATTAATGAAAGCTGATCACACAAACTAGGTGTGTTCTAGTTTGTGTTCTAGTAGTGACAATAATTACATTTTTATATTGTTGTTGTCTTTATCACCTTACAAGAAGATCCAAAACACAAAAGGAGCACAGAGTAGAGTAATTGCAAACATAAAAGAAATATGCAAAAATACAGAAATAACAAGTTAAAAAGCACTAAGTTCGGCCGGGCCGAGCTTTTAATACCCTCCACCATTTGCAACGAATTTGGAAATTTTTAAAAAATAAAACCCTTAAAAAATTCTGTTAAAATTTTAAAAATACCGAATATAGCCGTCAGATTGGGGTCTATACGACGTGGACATACATAGGCATTGCTTGTTATAAGCCATTGCCATATTCAAATTGGAAACTTGAAATAAACGGTAAATAATGTAGCTAAAATCATCAAAATATCGTATATAATGAGGTGCCCTTAAATTATCGCTGTGCAAAGACCTGGACCAGCATAGACAGTTTTCTGTCACAGGCTGTAGCATCCATTACGAACTTCAAATACCAATTTTCAAACAATTCCGGTGAATAATGTCGCTAAAATCATGAAAATACCGAATATAGGGAGGTACTGATATATGGGGCCTATACGAAGACATGGACCCGCACAGAAAATTTTCTGTCACAGACTGTAGTTCCTATAACGAACTTCAAATACCAAATTTGAAACAATTCCCGTGAATAATGTCGTTAAAATCATCAAAATACCGAATATCGGGAGGTACCGTTGTATGGGGGCTATACGAAGACATGGACTTGCACAGACAATTTTCTATCTTAGACTGTAGTATTCATTACGAACTTCAAATACCAATTTTCAAACAATTCCGGTGAATAATGTCGCTAAAATCATCAAAATACCGAATATAGGGAGGTACTGATATACGGGGCCTATACGAAGACCTGGACCCGCACAGACAATTTTCTGTCACAGACTGTAGTTCCAATAACGAACTTCAAATACCAATTTTGAAACAATTCGCGTGAATAATGTCGTTAAAATCATCAAAATACCGAATATAGGGAGGTACCGTTATATGGGGGCTATATGAAAACGTGGACCTACATGGCCCATTTACGAACTTAACCAGCCTACTGGAAAAATAAACATGTGTGCAAAATTTTAGCCATCTATCTCAATTCATTCGAAAGATAGTGTGATTACAACAGACAGACGGACAGACAGACAGACAGACGGACAGACAGACAGACGGACATCGCTAAATCGACTTAGAATTTTACGCTGATCAAGAATGTATATACTTTGTTGGGTCTGACATGAGTATTTCGAGGATTTACAAACGGAATGACAAAGTTAATATACCCTCCATAGTATGGTGGAGGGTATAAAAAGACAAAAAGAAAATGTGAAATTCTGATTGTGGTTGTGTGTGTTTTTTTGGGTAAACAAAAACCACTTTGACACTGTTTTATTGTTGTGCTTAATGCCAAAGGAAATCTCATAGGTGACGGGCGGACATGTATACTTGACCGAAGGCTTTGTTTTGTTTCATTAGCACAACAATAACTATGTTCGGTATGTCACTTTACAAGTAATTCATACTGTTAATCACAAATTAATAGATGTTAATTTGTAACAATGGTGGGGGCGATGAACTTTTGTAATTGTCGGTGACGTAGTCGTTGAATACTGGGAAAGGAGGATCGTTGAATTCGATGTTTACTGTGCTATATTTCTTTGTTTGTAGCTTTTCCTTGTGATGGAAGAGACAGACCGAAAAATCTGGCTTGAAGGAACAATGTTTGTGGAGCACAGATGAATGTAAAATGCACGCAAGTGTATTTTGGCGGTAGGAATTATATCAGATTTCGTATCTTGAGTTCGTAATAGGTACTACAGCCTATGACAAAAAATCGCGTATGCTGGTCCAAGTCTTTGTATAGCACCCATATAACGATACCTCTCAATATTCGGCATTTTAATTATTATTAAGCGGAATTGTTTCAAATTTCCTAGGTGAAGTTCGTTATTGCAAAATGTATATGTATGACAAAAACGACATTTTTTACCAGCTGTGACAAAAAATCGCGTGTGCAGGTTCACGCCTTTGTATAGCCTCCGAATTATGTAATTTTCACTATCGACCTAGCCTTTTTGGTTGGATAAAAAATGTGTTAGTTTATTGCAGCAATACATATCTGCTATTTTCGGCTTTTAGCAATTCTCGTTCCAACTCTTTTGTTTTTAAAAAACTTTTTGATTATCTCTCGACAAAATCCTTCTGTAAGTGAATATTAATTTTTTGTTTTGTTTGATTTTGGGAAAAATTGACCCTTCCTGGCAGTCCAACATACATTTTTTATCAAATAAGTTCGGCGTCGAATACAAAATGAACTTTTAGCATTATCAAATATTTTTCACTTTATGAAAGAATACGAAATATAATTTGACTCAACCCAACGAGACAAAATCGTTCTCATCGACAACAATTAAAGGAGAAAACTTAACATAATTTTAAAAATAAAATTTTGAGTAAAACTTTAAATCTTTATCCAATTTAGTCTTTTTCATTGGGATATCTTTCCTATTTGTAACACAAGAAAATTTCGTAAAGGTTCAAAATGGATAAAACTTTAACCGGTAAATTTGAAACCTGCGCCAATGATCTTATGGATTATATTTCAATTTCTCAATAACCAAACCTGATGACCCGGTACATACATTGGACACATTTTGGTTGGACTCTGCATGGGACCAGGTCCAAAGAGCATATATATTCGCTCTTGCGCATTTACATGATTATTTGGTGACATCAAAGCATCGCTACTCTGTGTTACACGGCTACCAATTTATCATGGGTAAGTTAGTAAAAAAGTGAAATGCGGAATTCGCTCTAAAAAACATTTGTGCTGAAAATACGGGTCCGGAGTTCAAAGAAAATGTCAAAAATATACGGCAATCCTTCAAAATAAATATATCAGTCAATCGAAATCATTTCTTATCTGGATAGTGAGGAAAACACTTGTAGAAATTTGTGTGTGTACTAAAATAAGACTCTGATTAACGGCCCTCAATTATTTCTATGGGGCCTATACGAAGACATGGACTTGCACAGACAATTTTCTATCTTAGACTGTAGTACTCATTACGAACTTCAAATACCAATTTTCAAACAATTCCGGTGAATAATGTCGCTAAAATCATCAAAATACCGAATATAGGGAGGTACTGATATACGGGGCCTATACGAAGACCTGGACCCGCACAAACAATTTCCTGTCACAGACTGTAGTTCCAATAACGAACTTCAAATACCAATTTTGAAACAATTCGCGTGAATAATGTCGTTAAAATCATCAAAATACCGAATATAGGGAGGTACCGTTATATGGGGGCTATATGAAAACGTGGACCTACATGGCCCATTTACGAACTTAACCAGCCTACTGGAAAAATAAACATGTGTGCAAAATTTTAGCCATCTATCTCAATTCATTCGAAAGATAGTGTGATTACAACAGACAGACGGACAGACAGACAGACAGATGGACAGACAGACAGACGGACATCGCTAAATCGACTTAGAATTTTACGCTGATCAAGAATGTATATACTTTGTTGGGTCTGACATGAGTATTTCGAGGAGTTACAAACGGAATGACAAAGTTAATATACCCTCCATAGTATGGTGGAGGGTATAAAAAGACAAAAAGAAAATGTGAAATTCTGATTGTGGTTGTGTGTGTTTTTTTGGTGTAAACAAAAACCACTTTGACACTGTTTTATTGTTGTGCTTAATGCCAAAGGAAATCTCATAGGTGACGGGCGGACATGTATACTTGACCGAAGGCTTTGTTTTGTTTCATTAGCACAACAATAACTATGTTCGGTATGTCACTTTACAAGTAATTCATACTGTTAATCACAAATTAATAGATGTTAATTTGTAACAATGGTGGGGGCGATGAACTTTTGTAATTGTCGGTGACGTAGTCGTTGAATACTGGGAAAGGAGGATCGTTGAATTCGATGTTTACTGTGCTATATTTCTTTGTTTGTAGCTTTTCCTTGTGATGGAAGAGACAGACCGAAAAATCTGGCTTGAAGGAACAATGTTTGTGGAGCACAGATGAATGTAAAATGCACGCAAGTGTATTTTGGCGGTAGGAATTATATCAGATTTCGTATCTTGAGTTCGTAATAGGTACTACAGCCTATGACAAAAAATCGCGTATGCTGGTCCAAGTCTTTGTATAGCACCCATATAACGATACCTCTCAATATTCGGCATTTTAATTATTATTAAGCGGAATTGTTTCAAATTTCCTAGGTGAAGTTCGTTATTGCAAAATGTATATGTATGACAAAAACGACATTTTTTACCAGCTGTGACAAAAAATCGCGTGTGCAGGTTCACGCCTTTGTATAGCCTCCGAATTATGTAATTTTCACTATCGACCTAGCCTTTTTGGTTGGATAAAAAATGTGTTAGTTTATTGCAGCAATACATATCTGCTATTTTCGGCTTTTAGCAATTCTCGTTCCAACTCTTTTGTTTTTAAAAAACTTTTTGATTATCTCTCGACAAAATCCT
Organism: Musca domestica; assembly: GCF_030504385.1. NCBI lineage: Eukaryota > Metazoa > Arthropoda > Insecta > Diptera > Muscidae > Musca > Musca domestica. Next base: position 2,627,683 of record NW_026712328.1, on the reverse strand, counting down.
TCTGTAACTGAATATTAATTTTTTGTTTTGTTTGATTTTGGGAAAAATTGACCCTTCCTGGCAGTCCAACATACATTTTTTATCAAATAAGTTCGGCGTCGAATACAAAATGAACTTTTAGCATTATCAAATATTTTTCACTTTATGAAAGAATACGAAATATAATTTGACTCAACCCAACGAGACAAAATCGTTCTCATCGACAACAATTAAAGGAGAAAACTTAACATAATTTTAAAAATAAAATTTTGAGTAAAACTTTAAATCTTTATCCAATTTAGTCTTTTTCATTGGGATATCTTTCCTATTTGTAACACAAGAAAATTTCGTAAAGGTTCAAAATGGATAAAACTTTAACCGGTAAATTTGAAACCTGCGCCAATGATCTTATGGATTATATTTCAATTTCTCAATAACCAAACCTGATGACCCGGTACATACATTGGACACATTTTGGTTGGACTCTGCATGGGACCAGGTCCAAAGAGCATATATATTCGCTCTTGCGCATTTACATGATTATTTGGTGACATCAAAGCATCGCTACTCTGTGTTACACGGCTACCAATTTATCATGGGTAAGTTAGTAAAAAAGTGAAATGCGGAATTCGCTCTAAAAAACATTTGTGCTGAAAATACGGGTCCGGAGTTCAAAGAAAACGTCAAAAATATACGGCAATCCTTCAAAATAAATATATCAGTCAATCGAAATCATTTCTTATCTGGATAGTGAGGAAAACACTTGTAGAAATTTGTGTGTGTACTAAAATAAGACTCTGATTAACGGCCCTCAATTATTTCTATATTTATTTTTTCAATTGTTTGACAAAATCCTATATTTAATATAATTGGGTTGCAATGTTAAAATATTATAGCATTTACTGTCCCCAACAAAACTGGAGATTGAGGAAAACAATCGGACTAATTTGTGTTTGTGCCAAATAAAATTCTGATTGAAGACAATTGTCTTCTGTAAAAAGCCAGCCCATTACTTAATTATATCTACATCTTTAAGCCAGTAATATCATAATTCTATGTTGCTTCGCCTTTGAGGTTCCTGACTGTATAGTTTGATAATGCCAGCACTTAGAGGCATCACGAACGGAATACTGAAATCAATAGATACGGGTATAACAAAAAACAAAAGCAGAGGATGAAAGTAATCGTCTGTCACAACTTACGTGGAGACCTACGTTATAGAAACAGTTTATAATTTTTGACAACTTTTTTTCTTTACTGATGAAGTGTCTAACAAGATTACAGTTCATGTGTCCCGCGAAGGTTTTGGCTTGTCTGCACGATACATTAAGTTATAAGTGAAAATATACGTTTACATGATACAATTCATAAGAGTTAAGCTATGGTATTTAATAAATATCTTATTTCAAGCTTATTTTAGTGTAGGTATTTTTTTATTCGTGCAAGAAAAAACATTCAAATTATTGCGAATTTAATAAATGATTTTTGAAAACTTTTTTCTCTTTGATTTTTTTACTAAGATGGTGTACTGGCAGCTCGATCATAATTGATGGTAGACTCACTGCTAGGGGGTTCTTCTATCATATTCGTTTCGGAACCTCGGGATATGGTATCTTCCTCCAACTCGTCTTCTCGTGCTTTGCGTATGGCTAAGATGTTGTAGAAAATTCGTATCTTCAGAGAATTCATTTAATATTGTGACTTTGTTTGTTTAAGATGTGTAAGTTTTTGCAGAGTGTATTATTATGATCCAATTGGCTATTTCTGGGAAATGCATTGTATATTGTCGCAGTCATTCGTTGCGAAGGATGGTTCGTATTAGATTGTGATTGGTATAAGTCCGGTGCCTGTACAATTTTTTTTGTGAATAATTTTCGATATACTGTTTTGTGCAATTTACAGCATTTCCCCATGCAGTTATACCATGTCGCAAGTATGATTCGGCAAGCGAAAAGTTAGCTTGCCTTATGACATTATATAGTGCACAATTACTTAGATGATGTATGACATAGAGCTTTTACGCAACTGTCAATGTGTAGGTTCCACTTAAAATGACTATCTAGGATAATACCAAGATATTTGTACTTATCAACGACTTCGATATTAGTTGTGCATGTTTCCACAAAATCGTTTATAGTTAGATTTTTGTGTAGACAGTCGTAATTATGTAATATTATGGATATTTCCTCTTTGGGAATATGTTTGGTCCTAAAGTGCATAAGTTTTGTCTTGTTGGCATTGATAACTAATCCATTATGATGAAACCACTTAGTAACCAAATTCATATAATTTTGCAATCTCGATGAGGCTCTTTGAATGCATTGGTCTGTCACTATTATCGAAATGAATGAAATTCCAATTTTATTTATTCAAAAGAAGTTGTTTTATTGCCTAGGTTCTTAAAAAGAATATCCTCATTTAATATCCATATTAGGAATTCAGTTAAATTTTTTCTGATGGACCTGATGTTCATACATTATATTGAAATGAATTTTTTAAATCGTTCTTACTAATTTCATCGAAATTATGAAAGATTTTATTTTGAGGATTCATTTCTTATCATACAGATGTTTGATTTCGAATAAAAAATGTATGGCAAAGAAATGATAGTTTTTGTTAATAATTTTTTATTTGATTGTTTATATTTTAAAATTTTCGTATTAGAGACCGAAAAAGACTATTAAAGATATATTGTCCACTGCGATCGTATCAGTAGCTCGATATCAGCAGGTTTATTGAACCAAACCAATTTCCAGACTATTTATTTTGCCTTAGTTTTGGCCAACCATAACAATCGCTTGTAAGTCGGTGTCAACTCATTATTCACGTAGATGTATTTATTTGTTGGTGCAGTACTGTCGCTCTAAAAAATTCTCATCTACCCTATGTCTCTTTAAATTAGCCATCAGCTCTTTCTTTTTATTCATCGATGAGAGCTCCACTATTAGTTTACTCTTCGGTTTTAAAAAAATATGCGTTTTCAATATGAGCATCACTAATTTCGACGCCCACTGAAACAGCAGCATCCATATTGACAGCATTAGAACAATTGATTTTAATGTTCCTCAGTATTGTTCTCTGTTCCAGTATATTTGTTCTTTTGTGCATCTCAGTTATCTGCTCCCTCTTCTCTTCATCTCTTTTTTGCATATCATTCACATGAGATGATGCTAGTGTTGATGCTCTCCATCATAATGCCTAACATTTGCTGCATTGTTGTTTTCAACTCTGCCATGTCTGACTTGATCTCTGCATAGTGCATATCGTTGGTGTTGTGATATTGCAATTTGGTTGTTGAAGCATTACTGTTGTTGGTGATGTTTACAACATAACCATCCTTAAACCGCAGAATCAGCATCTGAATCTCTCTGCTTCATTTGTTGTTGTGGAGTGTTTGGCCGTTCGTTTCCATCACTATATTTAGGCTGTGCTTCAGTCGGGATTTCGTCTGCTTGTTGTTGTTTAGGCAAATATCACCAGAATAAAAATATGTGTGGTAGGTCTTGTTTTCGTCACTGACAACCTCAGTGTCACGAAATTCGTGAATTACGCGTACGTATCAATTTCTCATTGGCAGGCAAAAACATACGGAAACTACACATGCTTGATACACCGAATTAATCTAACGGACTAGGAATAATCAAGGATAATAGGGATCTATTTGAGTACTTTTCGGACACCAGGGTAAGAAACATCGTTAAGGAACAAAACAACAAAATCTGTAGATTGTTCCGGACACTCCGCAAAAGTAGACTAAACCTTCAAGTGTTCGATTTTATCGGTTCAGTTTTCAAAACCATCAAAGGGGACTACAGACCACGCTGATTTGCAACTACTATCAACAGAAGAAAACTTGTTTATCCAAAACAATAATAGACAGACCTACATTAAATCCGCTTTACAGGAACAACATTACGAACTTATTGATACAATTAACAAGTTACAGGATACCTACAGAACATGGACGAATTAATTCGTCTCAAACTAGCACACTAAAATTTAGTAATATTAATATTTTTCAACGCGATAATATTATATTTTATGCCATTAAAGTAAATCTTATCACGAAATTATGCAAGTATCTACAAATGTATCCAGTAGTACTGAGGACTCCGTCGTTAAATTATCCATCATCGAAGCAGCCTAATGCATCGGCCAAAATGCAAAATGAAATTAAGCAAGTGTCTACAAGTGCATTTAGTAGTACATGAGGACTCCGTCGTCAAATTAGCCATCTTCTAAGCAGCCCAATGCGTCGGCCATAATGCTCCAATCATCAGCTGTATCAAAGCAAGGTACATCAACATCTACCAAGTCTCATCGGACGGATGTCTATCTCATTTACTGAATAACATATCTGACAGAGTCAAGCGACAACATGCTACACATCCAGACAATAACGGAAGGGTTTATCCCATAAAGCAACGTCCACACCGTCTTTGAGCTTCTATATACGGTACATTATTCCACATTTCAAACCAGTAAAGAAAGTCTTTAAGTCGGGCGGGGCCTACTTTATAATACCCTGCATATTTAGTACAGCTTCAAATAACAATTAAAAGTTTCTATGGAAGATTAAATCATACAAGCTATGGCTACAATTTTAATTTAAAATTAAAGGTCTAATTATGCCAAAGCATTTGTATCCTTTCAATTCGGGCTTTCATTGCCTATTTGGTACACAATGAACTTGAAATCGGATTTAGATATATATTGGACCTATATCCAATTCTGACCCGATCTCAATAAAACTTAACAAAGATATTTTTGAACTGTATTTGAAATATTTCCTCAAATATTGTTTTTACAGAGTGCATATTATGGCTGCGGAGATCAAATATTACAAATCGGTTGAACAATATATATGGGAGATATAGCAATATCTGAACCGATTTCGATCAAATTTGCATATTTATTTTCAGGCCTAATTTCGTATGTGCAAAATTCAATACTATTTGGGCTGATATTACATGTATGGTGTCCAAAAAGGCAAATCGAACGAAGATATTTATGGAAGCTATGTCTAAATTTTGACCGATTATCTCCAATTTTAATAGGGATCGTCCTTGGGCTAAACAAATGATTTGTGCAAAATTTCATGATTTCAAAATTTCAATTACAAACAAATGCACAAAGACATAATACCCTGACCACCTTGTGGTGTTGGGTATACAAACTACCAAACAGATAACAATTGCAGTGTTTTGAAATGCAAGTTCTAGTTACGAATATTTCATATCTGCTGGGAGAATGCAAAGCGAGCATTATCCCACAACTAACAGAAGTGTATTACTAGTCTATTAGAAGGCATTTAATGAATAAAAAAGCAGACTTATTTACAACTTTACATAGTACGGACATAAATCATGGTCGAATATAGGGTGTATTGTACCAAAGATACAATAAAAAATTATTATTATTTGATTTTCGAAGAAATCAACACAAATTTTATTTTAAAATGTCTCTTCAAATTTTTCAACAAATAAAATAATGAACAAGTAAAGAATCTTTTAATAACCTCCATTTTAGGGTAAAGGAAACATTTTTATTGTTACAAAATGGTCAGGCTTAATCCCTTTATTGTTGTTTTTATAAAAACAACGTTTGTTTATTAGTGGAGAACGATGGTAATGTTTACAAGGGGGTAAGGCAGGGAATACCTAGGTTTCGGAAAGACCCACCAATCCTCATAAGTTCCCTTGCTTTTGTCTGGGATATTCTCCCCAGAAGTTATTTTAAAAATAACTTCTATACCAAAAAATCATAAAGTGAATAAGGCCGACCAACGAATTCCAATTTTTAGACAAATCCGTAAAAAAATTTGCAAAAATCATTAAAATACCAAATATCGCGTGGTACCGTTATATGGGGACTATACCAAAACGTGGACCGATATACCTCATTTTCAATACCAACCATCTTAGACACAATACAATATGTTCTGGACGGTCTACGTCAAATAATGTGGGCTTTATCGTGAATTCAACAGACAGACAGATACACGGACACCATTAAATCGACATAGAATTCTATGCTGATTATGAATATAAAAACAATTATTTGAGCTTGACCTCAAGCTCAAATAATTGTTTTTATTAACTATCGAAAAAGGTCGAAAAACCAGAGAAAATGATTATGAATATATATACTTTATGGGGTCAATGACGAATATTTAGGTATGTTACAAACGGAATGACAAAGTTAATATACTCTCCTTTCCAAGGTGGAGGGTAAAAAACAAATAAAATAATGAAATATGAACGTGTAATTATTGTCACTACTGTTGATTATTGGTTCCTTTTTGTTTACATATTCCTGTAAATTGACTCTCACTGATTAATGAAAGCTGATCACACAAACTAGGTGTGTTCTAGTTTGTGTTCTAGTAGTGACAATAATTACATTTTATATTGTTGTTGTCTTTATTACCTTACAAGAAGATCCAAAACACAAAAGCAGCACAGAGTAGAGTAATTGCAAACATAAAAGAAATATGCAAAACTACAGAAATAAAAAGACAAAAGGAAAATGTGAAATTCTGATTGTGGTTGTGTGTGTTTTTTTGGTGTAAACAAAAACCACTTTGACACTGTTTTATTGTTGTGCTTAATGCCAAAGGAAATCTCATAGGTGACGGGCGGACATGTATACTAGTTGCAAAATGACCGAAGGCTTTGTTTTGTTTCATTAGCACAACAATAACTATGTTCGGTATGTCACTTTACAAGTAATTCATACTGTTAATCACAAATTAATGGATGTTAATTTGTAACAATGGTGGGGGCGATGAACTTTTGTAATTGTCGGTGACGTAGTCGTTGAATACTTGGAAAGGAGTATCGTTGAATTCGATGTTTACTGTGCTATATTTCTTTGTTTGTAGCTTTTCCTTGTGATGGAAGAAGACAGACCGAAAAATCTGGCTTGAAGGAACAATGTTTGTGGAGCACAGATGAATGTAAAATACACGCAAGTGTATTTTGCCGGTAGGAATTATATCAGATTTTGTATCTTGAGTTCGTAATAGGTACTACAGCCTATGACAAAAATCGCGTATGTAGGTCCAAGTCTTTGTATAGCACCCATATAAAGATACCTCCCAATATTCGGCATTTTGATTATTATTAAGCGGAATGGTTTCAAATTTCGTGGGTGAAGTTCGTTATTGCAAAATGTATATGTATGACAAAAACGACATTTTTACCAGCTGTGACAAAAAATCGCGTGTGCAGGTTCACGCCTTTGTATAGCCCCCGATTTATGTAATTTTCACTATCGAAAATAAAAATGTGTTAGTTTATTGCAGCAATACATCTCTGCTATTTTCGGCTTTTAGCAATTCTCGTTCCAACTCTTTTGTTTTTAAAAAACTTTTTGATTATCTCTCGGCAAAATCCTTCTGTAAGTGAATATTAATTTTTTGTTTTGTTTGATTTTGGGAAAAATTGACGCTTCCTGGCAGTCCAACATACATTTTTTATCAAATCAGTTCAGCGTCGAATACAAAATGAACTTTTAGCATTATCAAATATTTTTCACTTCAGAGATCTACTTCAGCACTTTATATTAATAACACAAAATAAAACAATGTCGAAAAATTATTCCATTTCGCTCAAAATATTGCAGGAGAAGCTAGAGAAATTATTTCGCCTGCCCCACTATCTAATGGTGGATTTACATTGGGCTGGAATAATCTAACGGATCGTTACGATAATAAAAGGATGCAAATTAATCAAGAAATTAAGAACTTTTTAATCTACCTGGAGTTTATACAGAATCCAGTTACATTATTCAAAAGCTACAACATACAGTCAATATCAGCATTCAGACACTGGGTAAGCTTGTCGATGTCAAAGGATGTGATCCGATTTTAAAAAGAAATTACACAGAGGGTTTTTCGAAATATTCGAGAGCTCGTTAAGCCTTTATAAACAGATCCCAAAATGGGGACAATTTGACGCGTTCTTAACATACAAATGCAACATTTTGTAGTCAGTTTGTAAAATAAAGCCTGTATATCAAAATTTGCCCAACAATGCAAAGGATTGCAAAAGTTGCAGTGGTTGCAATATTTGTACTCTGAGACACAATACTTTGTTACACAAGGGAACGGAATACATACCTAGCTCGAGTTAGGAATGTATAAGTGCTGCCGCCCTTACACATGAAGTACTAGTCCACTACAAACCTAGAACCAACCAATATTACTACTTTGACCCACCAAGATAAGCAAATTAGAGAGCAACAATCTGGAGGAAAACTACTTTTCACAGTACAATAGTAGAAGTTGAAACCAAAGGACAACTTTACGGTGCCCGAGCTCTAATAGACTCAGGATCACAATCCACCTTTATTTCTGAGAAGATGAAAAACTTTTTGAAGTTACCTACATTGAGCAACTTAATTTTTGTCGTTGGCTTAAGTTACTTTGTTTCCGAAACTTCGATGAAATCTTGCTTGTTTACTATGATATCAAACTACGACCCTAGCTTTAAGCTGGAAGTCTGGGCTCCAGCTTTATTTACCTTCCCTTTGAATTTACCACCTCAAAACTAAGATGAATCACAACTGCGAGAAGTAACGTCATTAGAACTGCCTGACCCGAACTTTACGTCGAAATTTTACGTCATGAGTACTCATAGTTGGAACTCCGATGAAAACAATTAAATCATTTTCAACTCAAAAGAAAAAATATTGGATAGATAGTTGGAGGACACAGGGAGGGACACTTCAACAAAAAATTTCACTTCTAAATTTCCTACTTCTTTGTATCCTTTTATTATCGTAAATGAAGGTTGTTATCTCTTTGTTTAAATAAAATACAACTAATAGAATTGGAAATCTTAAAATGGATCCAACTACTTTTGGATTCAAAGCAAACAAAATATCAAAGAATCCTGTTGCGGAGCAGTATAAATAAAACCAAAAAGAAAATAAAACACAAGAAATTAAATGTTTTTTCAAATTAAAAAAATTGGCGGTTTTAATATATTATTATATTAGTCGAAGAACTAATATATAATTTTACCTTGTTGGACAATTGGTGTTGCTGCGTTGTTTATTGGACGAAGATCCGTGATCCGTGAAGATCTCAAGAGCCGCGCAAATACTCGTTAGAATTTGTCATCGCTAACTTTGAACGAAAGTTCAAAGTTGAATAAAATGGTATGATTGCAAATAATTAGAAATAATGACGAGTTGCATTTTAGGTTTATAATTTAATTGTAAATTAAACATTACCGCCGCCCTTGAAACATCTAGGTATGTTACAACAATTATGCTTATATCTATAGGTTTAAAACTCAATTTTTTGAGCATTTTCTTTATTCAATTATTTTTTTTTTTTTAATTTTTTCAAAAAACATGTGATGGTCGATGAACCATTCAGGCAATAGAAGATTGCCTTCAAAAAATTTTAGACCCTTGGTCTCGATCTAGGCCGATCATCGCGGGCAACTTCACAGTGGGCAAGGACCGGAAACCAAAGATAGTAAGTTGAGCCCAAGGGAACCCTGGACTCGAATGAGTTTGTGATTTTATCACCTTCGGGTACACATCTGGACCAAGAATTAGTGCGATGTGAGCGGACTTATGAAACTCGGGATGTGCTAGTAGCATCCCAGCATAGTGTTCTTTAATGTAGTCTGGAGCCGATTGCGCAGGAGCGACCACATGCCTCAAGGGTGTGCTAAGTGCGGATACACGAAGCAGCTGCGTCTGGTCGTGACAAGACTGTATAGTCAGTTGGCAGAATAAATCGTGGCCAACGTTTAAGGAGCTGAGCTGGAGTTTACTAGTCAGCGTGGAGCAAATTCGACTATGTCCAGCACAAGGATCCAATAGCACTCGAACTGGTACTTTTCGGTCCGGAAGAACAATTTGTACCACCATTGTAGGCCCCAGAGTCACAATGGGCTGTATGGACTGAACTATCGGACGGACTGCACCCGAAGGGGCGGACGATATCGGATGGTGAGAGTGGACAGACGGACGTTTAGCAGAGGTCTTTCTTTTAGCGGACGAAATAGAATTGGACGAGGGCGACAAATGTAGCGAACGAGCCGTATAGCCTCTACTACCCGAAGGTCGGACTTTTCCATGTAGCATTTTGTTGGAGTGAAGAAGTGTGTGGTGGTTTCTGTCACACTTCTTGCATCGTCGTGGACTGAAACAGTCTCTTAGAATGTGGGACCGATTCGAACAGAAATTATTCTGGACAACAATCGAATCTTTTTCTCACAAGGAAGCTTGTGAAAATCAGGACAATCTTTTAAGAAATGCCTCTGCATGCACATTAGGCATTTTGGACTCTGATGACGATTAGGTCCTGCCACTGGTCGATTACCACAAGGAATTGTGGCCGTATTGCTTGTTGTTTGTTCATCATTGGCGTGTGCAAGCTCCCGATGGGGAGACGCCGTAGGGATGGTCCATGTTGAAGCAGAACGCGCCCGTGCAAACTCCCGATGAGGAGAGGCGGGTCCTACTTCTTCATTATGGGGCAGAAGTACCGGAAGGGTGTCAACCGCCATTTGGGACGAAAATCCCGGATTGGACACAACAGTTGCCGTGCAATTCTCCTGATGAGGAGAGACAACCGATGAGGTGCTGGGGAGAGCCACAATTGCTGTGCTATTCTCCCGATGAGGAGAAGCAACCATCTTCTTGTCAGCCGATGAGCTGGCTTGAAGACCCGGAGCAGAGTCCTTATTAGGAGCTTCGATAATTTCTTTAAAAGCCGAGTCTTGTGATTCCAAAGAAGCCACATTGTTGTCTTCAAACTCTCTCTCTTCATCCGACATTGGGATGTTGTCATCCACAATTGGGAGGGAAGCGGCCATCTTGCTCAAGTTTTCCATATCTGCGAAAAAATGGAGATGGCGCAGTGAAGAGAGAACAACTATCTATTCTTGGTCGGTCAGAATGACGAACTTAACTACGGGTCGTTCTACGATACCGTTTTCCGTCTTCACGTCCGCGACTCTAACATGACATCGATTCCCGGATAGACTTTTACGACGCGACCAAGTTTCCACGCAGTAGGAGGTAGTTGTTCATGTCGAAAAGCTACTAATTCATCCGTTTGAATATCGCGTTGCGGAAATTTCCACTTATAGCGATGGTGGAGGCTCTTCAAATATTCATCTTTCCACCTGTTACGTCGCGATACGTAATTCGTACGCACCGTAAATTCAAATGCACTACTGTACAATAATGAACATTTGCATTCATGTAATACACAATTTTACAACCGTAAATGGTTGAAGAGAGTTAAGAGGTGATGACAACTCGCTCATTTCCTTTTATTCTCCATCCTGAAAAGTCGAATTTTATCAAAATTAATTTCTTTGGTTAAAGTCTTGGATTATCAATTCATCATAAATATCTGTTCAACTGTTGGTTTAAGTTTAAGAGGATAAAACACAAGTGTATGTATATTTACTAATATTTAATCTGCCTTATGAATTTCATTGAATTTGAATTAATAAATTTGCAGATTTTAGCTGATTTCAACCGGCTACATATCTGCTTTGAAACTGCTCAATATACGTTTTTTACTTGAACCAAGCGACTGAACACCACCGAAGGCAGAATTGTTGAGAGAGCGCTTTCAGTTTTCGATACCGGTTAACGATATCCAAAGGAGATTCGTTTATGATGGGCTCTGGGGGAGCAAGGATTGGAGACCCGACAAGAAAATGTCCAGGCGTAAGCGCCACCGTATCATCAAGACTATCATTTATAGGACAGAAAGGACGAGAATTTAAACAAGCTTCTATTCTTGTTAGTATTGTTGAAAATTCTTCAAATGTAAATTTAAGATGTTTAGCCATTTTGCGAAAGTGATTTTTGAAGCTTTTGACAGCAGCTTCCCAGAGTCCACCCATATGTGCAGCTCCAGCTGAATTAAACTTCCATGCAAGTTCTTGGTATTGAAACTTGGATCGGAGCTTATCACGAATTGCATTTAATGTCAGTTTAAATTCTCGTTCTAACTCTCGAGATGCACCAACGAAATTGGTACCATTATCCGAGAAGATAGTCTTGGGACATCCACGGCGTGAAATAAACCTATAAAAGGCTGCTAAAAATGTTTCCGTGGATAAATCGGAAGATGGTTCTAAATGAATAGCTTTCGTAGAAAAGCATACAAAAACGCAAACATAACCTTTTGTAATTTTGCAATATCTACCTGTAAAGGATTTGATATCAAATGGTCCAGCGAAATCTATACCTGTAGTAGAGAAAGGTCTGGACAAAATAGTTCTCTCCGGAGGAAGAGATGCCAGGATTTGTGTACAAGTACGTTTTTTTTCGCTAAAATGCATATTTTACAATGTCTTATTGTTTTTCTAATCAACGAAGTAGCACGAGGAATCCAATATTCCAGACGAAGAATGCGAAGCATTATTTGGTTTCCTCCGTGCATAGATTCTATGTGAATTTGTTCCAACAAAAGTTCTGCGAATCTACTATGGTATGGTAACAAAATTGGATGACGTTCAGAAGTGGAAAGAGTTGGACACTGTGCAAGGCGTCCGTTTAAGCGAATTACCCCTGTTTCATCCAGAAATGGATTTAAGGATAAGATTGAACTCTTCGAATTTAGTGGCTTTTTGTGTAGTAGCGCATAGTATTCCTCAGAATAGAATGATTTTTGACCTAAAGCAGCCGGACGGAATTTGACTGCTTGGATTTCAGAATTAGTAGGGGTGGAACCTTCAAACTGATATTTGCCACGATGAGCAGAATGGGTATTATAGAAAAACCTTAGATTACATGCAATGGCGCGGATCGCCGTATCTATGGAAGAGAATCGATTTAAGATATCTTCATAGTTTTGTATAAATGTTACATGACTTTTAACTGGGCGAAGGTCGACAACAGTATCAAGCGAAACGTTTTGAATATTCCAATTTGAACTATCAAGACCTAGCCATTGTGGCCCATGCCACCAAATTTGTGATGAAGCCAACTCCGAAGGAGAAAGCCCCCGACTGCCTAAGTCTGCAGGATTGTCCTCAGACCGAACGTGGAACCACTTATTTTGCCCAACATTCTCCTGAATACGACAGACCCTATTTGCTACGAAAGTAGACCATGTTGATGGCTTTTCTGAAGCCAAGAAAGTACAATTGTTGAATCTGTCCAGCAATAAATTTTGTTAAAAGAAATAACAATCTCGTTCAGAATGCCTTTTAAAAGTTCGGATGCCAGCACTGCACCGCATAATTCTAAACGAGGTAAAGAAATAGATTTGAGCGGAGCTACTTTTGTTTTACATGATAGAAGATTTGTGAAAATGGTGCCATTTGAATCTATAACACGAATGTAAGTTACCCCCGCGTATGCCTTTTCTGAGGCATCAGAAAAGACATGAAATTCGACTTGGGAATTCGGAGAATATTGGACCCAACGAGGAATAGAAATCGAATTGACGTCAAGATAGGATTCAACGAATTTCTGCCATTTGTTTTACATGATAGAAGATTTGTGTTCTAGTAGTGACAATAATTACATTTTTATATTGTTGTTGTCTTTATTACCTTACAAGAAGATCCAAAACACAAAAGCAGCACAGAGTAGAGTAATTGCAAACATAAAAGAAATATGCAAAACTACAGAAATAAAAAGACAAAAGGAAAATGTGAAATTCTGATTGTGGTTGTGTGTGTTTTTTTGGTGTAAACAAAACCACTTTGACACTGTTTTATTGTTGTGCTTAATGCCAAAGGAAATCTCATAGGTGACGGGCGGACATGTATACTAGTTGCAAAATGACCGAAGGCTTTGTTTTGTTTCATTAGCACAACAATAACTATGTTCGGTATGTCACTTTACAAGTAATTCATACTGTTAATCACAAATTAATGGATGTAATTTGTAACAATGGTGGGGGCGATGAACTTTTGTAATTGTCGGTGACGTAGTCGTTGAATACTTGGAAAGGAGTATCGTTGAATTCGATGTTTACTGTGCTATATTTCTTTGTTTGTAGCTTTTCCTTGTGATGGAAGAAGACAGACCGAAAAATCTGGCTTGAAGGAACAATGTTTGTGGAGCACAGATGAATGTAAAATACACGCAAGTGTATTTTGCCGGTAGGAATTATATCAGATTTTGTATCTTGAGTTCGTAATAGGTACTACAGCCTATGACAAAAATCGCGTATGTAGGTCCAAGTCTTTGTATAGCACCCATATAAAGATACCTCCCAATATTCGGCATTTTGATTATTATTAAGCGGAATGGTTTCAAATTTCGTGGGTGAAGTTCGTTATTGCAAAATGTATATGTATGACAAAAACGACATTTTACCAGCTGTGACAAAAAATCGCGTGTGCAGGTTCACGCCTTTGTATAGCCCCCGATTTATGTAATTTTCACTATCGAAAATAAAAATGTGTTAGTTTATTGCAGCAATACATCTCTGCTATTTTCGGCTTTTAGCAATTCTCGTTCCAACTCTTTTGTTTTTAAAAAACTTTTTGATTATCTCTCGGCAAAATCCTTCTGTAAGTGAATATTAATTTTTTGTTTTGTTTGATTTTGGGAAAAATTGACGCTTCCTGGCAGTCCAACATACATTTTTTATCAAATCAGTTCAGCGTCGAATACAAAATGAACTTTTAGCATTATCAAATATTTTTCACTTCAGAGATCTACTTCAGCACTTTATATTAATAACACAAAATAAAACAATGTCGAAAAATTATTCCATTTCGCTCAAAATATTGCAGGAGAAGCTAGAGAAATTATTTCGCCTGCCCCACTATCTAATGGTGGATTTACATTGGGCTGGAATAATCTAACGGATCGTTACGATAATAAAAGGATGCAAATTAATCAAGAAATTAAGAACTTTTTAATCTACCTGGAGTTTATACAGAATCCAGTTACATTATTCAAAAGCTACAACATACAGTCAATATCAGCATTCAGACACTGGGTAAGCTTGTCGATGTCAAAGGATGTGATCCGATTTTAAAAGAAATTACACAGAGGGTTTTTCGAAATATTCGAGAGCTCGTTAAGCCTTTATAAACAGATCCCAAAATGGGGACAATTTGACGCGTTCTTAACATACAAATGCAACATTTTGTAGTCAGTTTGTAAAATAAAGCCTGTATATCAAAATTTGCCCAACAATGCAAAGGATTGCAAAAGTTGCAGTGGTTGCAATATTTGTACTCTGAGACACAATACTTTGTTACACAAGGGAACGGAATACATACCTAGCTCGAGTTAGGAATGTATAAGTGCTGCCGCCCTTACACATGAAGTACTAGTCCACTACAAACCTAGAACCAACCAATATTACTACTTTGACCCACCAAGATAAGCAAATTAGAGAGCAACAATCTGGAGGAAAACTACTTTTCACAGTACAATAGTAGAAGTTGAAACCAAAGGACAACTTTACGGTGCCCGAGCTCTAATAGACTCAGGATCACAATCCACCTTTATTTCTGAGAAGATGAAAAACTTTTTGAAGTTACCTACATTGAGCAACTTAATTTTTGTCGTTGGCTTAAGTTACTTTGTTTCCGAAACTTCGATGAAATCTTGCTTGTTTACTATGATATCAAACTACGACCCTAGCTTTAAGCTGGAAGTCTGGGCTCCAGCTTTATTTACCTTCCCTTTGAATTTACCACCTCAAAACTAAGATGAATCACAACTGCGAGAAGTAACGTCATTAGAACTGCCTGACCCGAACTTTACGTCGAAATTTTACGTCATGAGTACTCATAGTTGGAACTCCGATGAAAACAATTAAATCATTTTCAACTCAAAAGAAAAAATATTGGATAGATAGTTGGAGGACACAGGGAGGGACACTTCAACAAAAAATTTCACTTCTAAATTTCCTACTTCTTTGTATCCTTTTATTATCGTAAATGAAGGTTGTTATCTCTTTGTTTAAATAAAATACAACTAATAGAATTGGAAATCTTAAAATGGATCCAACTACTTTTGGATTCAAAGCAAACAAATATCAAAGAATCCTGTTGCGGAGCAGTATAAATAAAACCAAAAAGAAAATAAAACACAAGAAATTAAATGTTTTTTCAAATTAAAAAAATTGGCGGTTTTAATATATTATTATATTAGTCGAAGAACTAATATATAATTTTACCTTGTTGGACAATTGGTGTTGCTGCGTTGTTATTGGACGAAGATCCGTGATCCGTGAAGATCTCAAGAGCCGCGCAAATACTCGTTAGAATTTGTCATCGCTAACTTTGAACGAAAGTTCAAAGTTGAATAAAATGGTATGATTGCAAATAATTAGAAATAATGACGAGTTGCATTTTAGGTTTATAATTTAATTGTAAATTAAACATTACCGCCGCCCTTGAAACATCTAGGTATGTTACAACAATTATGCTTATATCTATAGGTTTAAAACTCAATTTTTTGAGCATTTTCTTTATTCAATTATTTTTTTTTTTCATTTTTTCAAAAAACATGTGATGGTCGATGAACCATTCAGGCAATAGAAGATTGCCTTCAACAAATTTTAGACCCATGGTCTCGATCTAGGCCGATCATCGCGGGCAACTTCACAGTGGGCAAGGACCGGAAACCAAAGATAGTAAGTTGAGCCCAAGGGAACCCTGGACTCGAATGAGTTTGTGATTTTATCACGTTCGGGTACACATCTGGACCAAGAATTAGTGCGATGTGAGCGGACTTATGAAACTCGGGATGTGCTAGTAGCATCCCAGCATAGTGTTCTTTAATGTAGTCTGGAGCCGATTGCGCAGGAGCGACCACATGCCTCAAGGGTGTGCTAAGTGCGGATACACGAAGCAGCTGCGTCTGGTCGTGACAAGACTGTATAGTCAGTTGGCAGAATAAATCGTGGCCAACGTTTAAGGAGCTGAGCTGGAGTTTACTAGTCAGCGTGGAGCAAATTCGACTATGTCCAGCACAAGGATCCAATAGCACTCGAACTGGTACTTTTCGGTCCGGAAGAACAATTTGTACCACCATTGTAGGCCCCAGAGTCACAATGGGCTGTATGGACTGAACTATCGGACGGACTGCACCCGAAGGGGCGGACGATATCGGATGGTGAGAGTGGACAGACGGACGTTTAGCAGAGGTCTTTCTTTTAGCGGACGAAATAGAATTGGACGAGGGCGACAAATGTAGCGAACGAGCCGTATAGCCTCTACTACCCGAAGGTCGGACTTTTCCATGTAGCATTTTGTTGGAGTGAAGAAGTGTGTGGTGGTTTCTGTCACACTTCTTGCATCGTCGTGGACTGAAACAGTCTCTTAGAATGTGGGACCGATTCGAACAGAAATTATTCTGGACAACAATCGAATCTTTTTCTCACAAGGAAGCTTGTGAAAATCAGGACAATCTTTTAAGAAATGCCTCTGCATGCACATTAGGCATTTTGGACTCTGATGACGATTAGGTCCTGCCACTGGTCGATTACCACAAGGAATTGTGGCCGTATTGCTTGTTGTTTGTTCATCATTGGCGTGTGCAAGCTCCCGATGGGGAGACGCCGTAGGGATGGTCCATGTTGAAGCAGAACGCGCCCGTGCAAACTCCCGATGAGGAGAGGCGGGTCCTACTTCTTCATTATGGGGCAGAAGTACCGGAAGGGTGTCAACCGCCATTTGGGACGAAAATCCCGGATTGGACACAACAGTTGCCGTGCAATTCTCCTGATGAGGAGAGACAACCGATGAGGTGCTGGGGAGAGCCACAATTGCTGTGCTATTCTCCCGATGAGGAGAAGCAACCATCTTCTTGTCAGCCGATGAGCTGGCTTGAAGACCCGGAGCAGAGTCCTTATTAGGAGCTTCGATAATTTCTTTAAAAGCCGAGTCTTGTGATTCCAAAGAAGCCACATTGTTGTCTTCAAACTCTCTCTCTTCATCCGACATTGGGATGTTGTCATCCACAATTGGGAGGGAAGCGGCCATCTTGCTCAAGTTTTCCATATCTGCGAAAAAATGGAGATGGCGCAGTGAGGAGAGAACAACTATCTATTCTTGGTCGGTCAGAATGACGAACTTAACTACGGGTCGTTCTACGATACCGTTTTCCGTCTTCACGTCCGCGACTCTAACATGACATCGATTCCCGGATAGACTTTTACGACGCGACCAAGTTTCCACGCAGTAGGAGGTAGTTGTTCATGTCGAAAAGCTACTAATTCATCCGTTTGAATATCGCGTTGCGGAAATTTCCACTTATAGCGATGGTGGAGGCTCTTCAAATATTCATCTTTCCACCTGTTACGTCGCGATACGTAATTCGTACGCACCGTAAATTCAAATGCACTACTGTACAATAATGAACATTTGCATTCATGTAATACACAATTTTACAACCGTAAATGGTTGAAGAGAGTTAAGAGGTGATGACAACTCGCTCATTTCCTTTTATTCTCCATCCTGAAAAGTCGAATTTTATCAAAATTAATTTCTTTGGTTAAAGTCTTGGATTATCAATTCATCATAAATATCTGTTCAACTGTTGGTTTAAGTTTAAGAGGATAAAACACAAGTGTATGTATATTTACTAATATTTAATCTGCCTTATGAATTTCATTGAATTTGAATTAATAAATTTGCAGATTTTAGCTGATTTCAACCGGCTACATATCTGCTTTGAAACTGCTCAATATACGTTTTTTACTTGAACCAAGCGACTGAACACCACCGAAGGCAGAATTGTTGAGAGAGCGCTTTCAGTTTTCGATACCGGTTAACGATATCCAAAGGAGATTCGTTTATGATGGGCTCTGGGGGAGCAAGGATTGGAGACCCGACAAGAAAATGTCCAGGCGTAAGCGCCACCGTATCATCAAGACTATCATTTATAGGACAGAAAGGACGAGAATTTAAACAAGCTTCTATTCTTGTTAGTATTGTTGAAAATTCTTCAAATGTAAATTTAAGATGTTTAGCCATTTTGCGAAAGTGATTTTTGAAGCTTTTGACAGCAGCTTCCCAGAGTCCACCCATATGTGCAGCTCCAGCTGGATTAAACTTCCATGCAAGTTCTTGGTATTGAAACTTGGATCGGAGCTTATCACGAATTGCATTTAATGCCAGTTTAAATTCTCGCTCTAACTCTCGAGATGCACCAACGAAATTGGTACCATTATCCGAGAAGATAGTCTTGGGACATCCACGGCGTGAAATAAACCTATAAAAGGCTGCTAAAAATGTTTCCGTGGATAAATCGGAAGATGGTTCTAAATGAATAGCTTTCGTAGAAAAGCATACAAAAACGCAAACATAACCTTTTGTAATTTTGCAATATCTACCTGTAAAGGATTTGATATCAAATGGTCCAGCGAAATCTATACCTGTAGTAGAGAAAGGTCTGGACAAAATAGTTCTCTCCGGAGGAAGAGATGCCAGGATTTGTGTACAAGTACGTTTTTTTCGCTAAAATGCATATTTTACAATGTCTTATTGTTTTTCTAATCAACGAAGTAGCACGAGGAATCCAATATTCCAGACGAAGAATGCGAAGCATTATTTGGTTTCCTCCGTGCATAGATTCTATGTGAATTTGTTCCAACAAAAGTTCTGCGAATCTACTATGGTATGGTAACAAAATTGGATGACGTTCAGAAGTGGAAAGAGTTGGACACTGTGCAAGGCGTCCGTTTAAGCGAATTACCCCTGTTTCATCCAGAAATGGATTTAAGGATAAGATTGAACTCTTCGAATTTAGTGGCTTTTTGTGTAGTAGCGCATAGTATTCCTCAGAATAGAATGATTTTTGACCTAAAGCAGCCGGACGGAATTTGACTGCTTGGATTTCAGAATTAGTAGGGGTGGAACCTTCAAACTGATATTTGCCACGATGAGCAGAATGGGTATTATAGAAAAACCTTAGATTACATGCAATGGCGCGGATCGCCGTATCTATGGAAGAGAATCGATTTAAGATATCTTCATAGTTTTGTATAAATGTTACATGACTTTTAACTGGGCGAAGGCCGACAACAGTATCAAGCGAAACGTTTTGAATATTCCAATTTGAACTATCAAGACCTAGCCATTGTGGCCCATGCCACCAAATTTGTGATGAAGCCAACTCCGAAGGAGAAAGCCCCCGACTGCCTAAGTCTGCAGGATTGTCCTCAGACCGAACGTGGAACCACTTATTTTGCCCAACATTCTCCTGAATACGACAGACCCTATTTGCTACGAAAGTAGACCATGTTGATGGCTTTTCTGAAGCCAAGAAAGTACAATTGTTGAATCTGTCCAGCAATAAATTTTGTTAAAAGAAATAACAATCTCGTTCAGAATGCCTTTTAAAAGTTCGGATGCCAGCACTGCACCGCATAATTCTAAACGAGGTAAAGAAATAGATTTGAGCGGAGCTACTTTTGTTTTACATGATAGAAGATTTGTGAAAATGGTGCCATTTGAATCTATAACACGAATGTAAGTTACCCCCGCGTATGCCTTTTCTGAGGCATCAGAAAAGACATGAAATTCGACTTGGGAATTCGGAGAATATTGGACCCAACGAGGAATAGAAATCGAATTGACGTCAAGATAGGATTCAACGAATTTCTGCCATTTGTTTTACATGATAGAAGATTTGTGTTCTAGTAGTGACAATAATTACATTTTTATATTGTTGTTGTCTTTATTACCTTACAAGAAGATCCAAAACACAAAAGCAGCACAGAGTAGAGTAATTGCAAACATAAAAGAAATATGCAAAACTACAGAAATAAAAAGACAAAAGGAAAATGTGAAATTCTGATTGTGGTTGTGTGTGTTTTTTTGGTGTAAACAAAAACCACTTTGACACTGTTTTATTGTTGTGCTTAATGCCAAAGGAAATCTCATAGGTGACGGGCGGACATGTATACTAGTTGCAAAATGACCGAAGGCTTTGTTTTGTTTCATTAGCACAACAATAACTATGTTCGGTATGTCACTTTACAAGTAATTCATACTGTTAATCACAAATTAATGGATGTTAATTTGTAACAATGGTGGGGGCGATGAACTTTTGTAATTGTCGGTGACGTAGTCGTTGAATACTTGGAAAGGAGTATCGTTGAATTCGATGTTTACTGTGCTATATTTCTTTGTTTGTAGCTTTTCCTTGTGATGGAAGAAGACAGACCGAAAAATCTGGCTTGAAGGAACAATGTTTGTGGAGCACAGATGAATGTAAAATACACGCAAGTGTATTTTGCCGGTAGGAATTATATCAGATTTTGTATCTTGAGTTCGTAATAGGTACTACAGCCTATGACAAAAATCGCGTATGTAGGTCCAAGTCTTTGTATAGCACCCATATAAAGATACCTCCCAATATTCGGCATTTTGATTATTATTAAGCGGAATGGTTTCAAATTTCGTGGGTGAAGTTCGTTATTGCAAAATGTATATGTATGACAAAAACGACATTTTTACCAGCTGTGACAAAAAATCGCGTGTGCAGGTTCACGCCTTTGTATAGCCCCCGATTTATGTAATTTTCACTATCGAAAATAAAAATGTGTTAGTTTATTGCAGCAATACATCTCTGCTATTTTCGGCTTTAGCAATTCTCGTTCCAACTCTTTTGTTTTTAAAAAACTTTTTGATTATCTCTCGGCAAAATCCTTCTGTAAGTGAATATTAATTTTTGTTTTGTTTGATTTTGGGAAAAATTGACGCTTCCTGGCAGTCCAACATACATTTTTTATCAAATCAGTTCAGCGTCGAATACAAAATGAACTTTTAGCATTATCAAATATTTTTCACTTCAGAGATCTACTTCAGCACTTTATATTAATAACACAAAATAAAACAATGTCGAAAAATTATTCCATTTCGCTCAAAATATTGCAGGAGAAGCTAGAGAAATTATTTCGCCTGCCCCACTATCTAATGGTGGATTTACATTGGGCTGGAATAATCTAACGGATCGTTACGATAATAAAAGGATGCAAATTAATCAAGAAATTAAGAACTTTTTAATCTACCTGGAGTTTATACAGAATCCAGTTACATTATTCAAAAGCTACAACATACAGTCAATATCAGCATTCAGACACTGGGTAAGCTTGTCGATGTCAAAGGATGTGATCCGATTTTAAAAAGAAATTACACAGAGGGTTTTTCGAAATATTCGAGAGCTCGTTAAGCCTTTATAAACAGATCCCAAAATGGGGACAATTTGACGCGTTCTTAACATACAAATGCAACATTTTGTAGTCAGTTTGTAAAATAAAGCCTGTATATCAAAATTTGCCCAACAATGCAAAGGATTGCAAAAGTTGCAGTGGTTGCAATATTTGTACTCTGAGACACAATACTTTGTTACACAAGGGAACGGAATACATACCTAGCTCGAGTTAGGAATGTATAAGTGCTGCCGCCCTTACACATGAAGTACTAGTCCACTACAAACCTAGAACCAACCAATATTACTACTTTGACCCACCAAGATAAGCAAATTAGAGAGCAACAATCTGGAGGAAAACTACTTTTCACAGTACAATAGTAGAAGTTGAAACCAAAGGACAACTTTACGGTGCCCGAGCTCTAATAGACTCAGGATCACAATCCACCTTTATTTCTGAGAAGATGAAAAACTTTTTGAAGTTACCTACATTGAGCAACTTAATTTTTGTCGTTGGCTTAAGTTACTTTGTTTCCGAAACTTCGATGAAATCTTGCTTGTTTACTATGATATCAAACTACGACCCTAGCTTTAAGCTGGAAGTCTGGGCTCCAGCTTTATTTACCTTCCCTTTGAATTTACCACCTCAAAACTAAGATGAATCACAACTGCGAGAAGTAACGTCATTAGAACTGCCTGACCCGAACTTTACGTCGAAATTTTACGTCATGAGTACTCATAGTTGGAACTCCGATGAAAACAATTAAATCATTTTCAACTCAAAAGAAAAAATATTGGATAGATAGTTGGAGGACACAGGGAGGGACACTTCAACAAAAAATTTCACTTCTAAATTTCCTACTTCTTTGTATCCTTTTATTATCGTAAATGAAGGTTGTTATCTCTTTGTTTAAATAAAATACAACTAATAGAATTGGAAATCTTAAAATGGATCCAACTACTTTTGGATTCAAAGCAAACAAAATATCAAAGAATCCTGTTGCGGAGCAGTATAAATAAAACCAAAAAGAAAATAAAACACAAGAAATTAAATGTTTTTTCAAATTAAAAAAATTGGCGGTTTTAATATATTATTATATTAGTCGAAGAACTAATATATAATTTTACCTTGTTGGACAATTGGTGTTGCTGCGTTGTTTATTGGACGAAGATCCGTGATCCGTGAAGATCTCAAGAGCCGCGCAAATACTCGTTAGAATTTGTCATCGCTAACTTTGAACGAAAGTTCAAAGTTGAATAAAATGGTATGATTGCAAATAATTAGAAATAATGACGAGTTGCATTTTAGGTTTATAATTTAATTGTAAATTAAACATTACCGCCGCCCTTGAAACATCTAGGTATGTTACAACAATTATGCTTATATCTATAGGTTTAAAACTCAATTTTTTGAGCATTTTCTTTATTCAATTATTTTTTTTTTTTCATTTTTTCAAAAAACATGTGATGGTCGATGAACCATTCAGGCAATAGAAGATTGCCTTCAACAAATTTTAGACCCTTGGTCTCGATCTAGGCCGATCATCGCGGGCAACTTCACAGTGGGCAAGGACCGGAAACCAAAGATAGTAAGTTGAGCCCAAGGGAACCCTGGACTCGAATGAGTTTGTGATTTTATCACCTTCGGGTACACATCTGGACCAAGAATTAGTGCGATGTGAGCGGACTTATGAAACTCGGGATGTGCTAGTAGCATCCCAGCATAGTGTTCTTTAATGTAGTCTGGAGCCGATTGCGCAGGAGCGACCACATGCCTCAAGGGTGTGCTAAGTGCGGATACACGAAGCAGCTGCGTCTGGTCGTGACAAGACTGTATAGTCAGTTGGCAGAATAAATCGTGGCCAACGTTTAAGGAGCTGAGCTGGAGTTTACTAGTCAGCGTGGAGCAAATTCGACTATGTCCAGCACAAGGATCCAATAGCACTCGAACTGGTACTTTTCGGTCCGGAAGAACAATTTGTACCACCATTGTAGGCCCCAGAGTCACAATGGGCTGTATGGACTGAACTATCGGACGGACTGCACCCGAAGGGGCGGACGATATCGGATGGTGAGAGTGGACAGACGGACGTTTAGCAGAGGTCTTTCTTTTAGCGGACGAAATAGAATTGGACGAGGGCGACAAATGTAGCGAACGAGCCGTATAGCCTCTACTACCCGAAGGTCGGACTTTTCCATGTAGCATTTTGTTGGAGTGAAGAAGTGTGTGGTGGTTTCTGTCACACTTCTTGCATCGTCGTGGACTGAACAGTCTCTTAGAATGTGGGACCGATTCGAACAGAAATTATTCTGGACAACAATCGAATCTTTTTCTCACAAGGAAGCTTGTGAAAATCAGGACAATCTTTTAAGAAATGCCTCTGCATGCACATTAGGCATTTTGGACTCTGATGACGATTAGGTCCTGCCACTGGTCGATTACCACAAGGAATTGTGGCCGTATTGCTTGTTGTTTGTTCATCATTGGCGTGTGCAAGCTCCCGATGGGGAGACGCCGTAGGGATGGTCCATGTTGAAGCAGAACGCGCCCGTGCAAACTCCCGATGAGGAGAGGCGGGTCCTACTTCTTCATTATGGGGCAGAAGTACCGGAAGGGTGTCAACCGCCATTTGGGACGAAAATCCCGGATTGGACACAACAGTTGCCGTGCAATTCTCCTGATGAGGAGAGACAACCGATGAGGTGCTGGGGAGAGCCACAATTGCTGTGCTATTCTCCCGATGAGGAGAAGCAACCATCTTCTTGTCAGCCGATGAGCTGGCTTGAAGACCCGGAGCAGAGTCCTTATTAGGAGCTTCGATAATTTCTTTAAAAGCCGAGTCTTGTGATTCCAAAGAAGCCACATTGTTGTCTTCAAACTCTCTCTCTTCATCCGACATTGGGATGTTGTCATCCACAATTGGGAGGGAAGCGGCCATCTTGCTCAAGTTTTCCATATCTGCGAAAAAATGGAGAT
Source organism: Musca domestica (assembly GCF_030504385.1). Classification (NCBI taxonomy): domain Eukaryota; kingdom Metazoa; phylum Arthropoda; class Insecta; order Diptera; family Muscidae; genus Musca; species Musca domestica. Next base: position 2,602,602 of record NW_026712328.1, on the reverse strand, counting down.
GGCGCAGTGAAGAGAGAACAACTATCTATTCTTGGTCGGTCAGAATGACGAACTTAACTACGGGTCGTTCTACGATACCGTTTTCCGTCTTCACGTCCGCGACTCTAACATGACATCGATTCCCGGATAGACTTTTACGACGCGACCAAGTTTCCACGCAGTAGGAGGTAGTTGTTCATGTCGAAAAGCTACTAATTCATCCGTTTGAATATCGCGTTGCGGAAATTTCCACTTATAGCGATGGTGGAGGCTCTTCAAATATTCATCTTTCCACCTGTTACGTCGCGATACGTAATTCGTACGCACCGTAAATTCAAATGCACTACTGTACAATAATGAACATTTGCATTCATGTAATACACAATTTTACAACCGTAAATGGTTGAAGAGAGTTAAGAGGTGATGACAACTCGCTCATTTCCTTTTATTCTCCATCCTGAAAAGTCGAATTTTATCAAAATTAATTTCTTTGGTTAAAGTCTTGGATTATCAATTCATCATAAATATCTGTTCAACTGTTGGTTTAAGTTTAAGAGGATAAAACACAAGTGTATGTATATTTACTAATATTTAATCTGCCTTATGAATTTCATTGAATTTGAATTAATAAATTTGCAGATTTTAGCTGATTTCAACCGGCTACATATCTGCTTTGAAACTGCTCAATATACGTTTTTTACTTGAACCAAGCGACTGAACACCACCGAAGGCAGAATTGTTGAGAGAGCGCTTTCAGTTTTCGATACCGGTTAACGATATCCAAAGGAGATTCGTTTATGATGGGCTCTGGGGGAGCAAGGATTGGAGACCCGACAAGAAAATGTCCAGGCGTAAGCGCCACCGTATCATCAAGACTATCATTTATAGGACAGAAAGGACGAGAATTTAAACAAGCTTCTATTCTTGTTAGTATTGTTGAAAATTCTTCAAATGTAAATTTAAGATGTTTAGCCATTTTGCGAAAGTGATTTTTGAAGCTTTTGACAGCAGCTTCCCAGAGTCCACCCATATGTGCAGCTCCAGCTGGATTAAACTTCCATGCAAGTTCTTGGTATTGAAACTTGGATCGGAGCTTATCACGAATTGCATTTAATGTCAGTTTAAATTCTCGTTCTAACTCTCGAGATGCACCAACGAAATTGGTACCATTATCCGAGAAGATAGTCTTGGGACATCCACGGCGTGAAATAAACCTATAAAAGGCTGCTAAAAATGTTTCCGTGGATAAATCGGAAGATGGTTCTAAATGAATAGCTTTCGTAGAAAAGCATACAAAAACGCAAACATAACCTTTTGTAATTTTGCAATATCTACCTGTAAAGGATTTGATATCAAATGGTCCAGCGAAATCTATACCTGTAGTAGAGAAAGGTCTGGACAAAATAGTTCTCTCCGGAGGAAGAGATGCCAGGATTTGTGTACAAGTACGTTTTTTTTCGCTAAAATGCATATTTTACAATGTCTTATTGTTTTTCTAATCAACGAAGTAGCACGAGGAATCCAATATTCCAGACGAAGAATGCGAAGCATTATTTGGTTTCCTCCGTGCATAGATTCTATGTGAATTTGTTCCAACAAAAGTTCTGCGAATCTACTATGGTATGGTAACAAAATTGGATGACGTTCAGAAGTGGAAAGAGTTGGACACTGTGCAAGGCGTCCGTTTAAGCGAATTACCCCTGTTTCATCCAGAAATGGATTTAAGGATAAGATTGAACTCTTCGAATTTAGTGGCTTTTTGTGTAGTAGCGCATAGTATTCCTCAGAATAGAATGATTTTTGACCTAAAGCAGCCGGACGGAATTTGACTGCTTGGATTTCAGAATTAGTAGGGGTGGAACCTTCAAACTGATATTTGCCACGATGAGCAGAATGGGTATTATAGAAAAACCTTAGATTACATGCAATGGCGCGGATCGCCGTATCTATGGAAGAGAATCGATTTAAGATATCTTCATAGTTTTGTATAAATGTTACATGACTTTTAACTGGGCGAAGGTCGACAACAGTATCAAGCGAAACGTTTTGAATATTCCAATTTGAACTATCAAGACCTAGCCATTGTGGCCCATGCCACCAAATTTGTGATGAAGCCAACTCCGAAGGAGAAAGCCCCCGACTGCCTAAGTCTGCAGGATTGTCCTCAGACCGAACGTGGAACCACTTATTTTGCCCAACATTCTCCTGAATACGACAGACCCTATTTGCTACGAAAGTAGACCATGTTGATGGCTTTTCTGAAGCCAAGAAAGTACAATTGTTGAATCTGTCCAGCAATAAATTTTGTTAAAAGAAATAACAATCTCGTTCAGAATGCCTTTTAAAAGTTCGGATGCCAGCACTGCACCGCATAATTCTAAACGAGGTAAAGAAATAGATTTGAGCGGAGCTACTTTTGTTTTACATGATAGAAGATTTGTGAAAATGGTGCCATTTGAATCTATAACACGAATGTAAGTTACCCCCGCGTATGCCTTTTCTGAGGCATCAGAAAAGACATGAAATTCGACTTGGGAATTCGGAGAATATTGGACCCAACGAGGAATAGAAATCGAATTGACGTCAAGATAGGATTCAACGAATTTCTGCCATTTGTTTTACATGATAGAAGATTTGTGAAAATGGTGCCATTTGAATCTATAACACGAATGTAAGTTACCCCCGCGTTTGCCTTTTCTGAGGCATCAGAAAAGACATGAAATTCGACTTGGGAATTCGGAGAATATTGGACCCAACGAGGAATAGAAATCGAATTGACGTCAAGATAGGATTCAACGAATTTCTGCCATTCACGTTCCGTCGAAGACGGAAGCGAATCATCCCACCCAATGTTGTCGAGCCAAATACGTTGCATAATTATTTTTGCGACCACTATAACTGGTCCTAGCCATCCAACTGGATCAAATAATTTTGCGATAGTTGACAAAACTTCCCGTTTAGTATATTTGGACCGATGTTCCAGCGCGTTTACACTGAAATAAAAATGGTCCAGCTGTGCATTCCAACGAATACCCAGCGGTTTTGAACTGCTAGCTTCTACGAAAGTTAGAAACTGAGCGTCGTAAAGATGATCTGAAGGAAGTGGTTGTAAAATACTGCGATCATTGGCTGTCCATTACTAATTCAAATTTGGCGGAAGATAGAGCACCGATTAGATGGTCTCTAGATTTGTGCGCTGTCTCCAAATCGTGATAGCCAGTTAAGACGTCATCTACGTACATGCACTTCCAAGGATATGTGCAGCTAATGGAAATTCATTTTCTGTGTCATCGGCCAATTGTAGTAAAGTCCGAATGGCAAGATATGGAGCACAATTTACTCCGAATACAACTCTTTGAAGTTCAAAGTCTTGAACCGGCTTGTTGGGAGAATCCCGAAAAACAATTCTTTGGAGGGGGATGTGAGCAGGATCTACTCTAATTTGTCTGTACATTTGTGTTATGTCGCAGTTAAAAACAAATTTGAAAAGTCTCCATCTTAGAATAAGGAGGACTAAATCCAACTGAAGAGTTGGGCCGACATAAAGAATATCATTTAGACTATTCCCTTTAGAGGTCTTGTTTGAGGCATTGAAAACCACACACAATTTAGTTGTTTGTTTATCCGGATTAATAACCGGATGGTGAGGTAGGTAGCAAACCGTAGAGCTTGCTGACGAAGTCGAAACCAGTCTCATGTGGGCTAATTCTAAATATTCCCGGACCACCCCATCGTAAATGTAAACAGTTGGTCCTGGAATGACCAAGCTGACCTGCGAATTCTGGTGTAATGGGAAGTTTGACAATATATCTGCCATCTGAGTCCCGACACGTTGTACTTTTGTAATTTTCCTCACAAAACTTGTCCGAAGGAGACAGAATTGCGCGCTTTGGAGGTTCTCCAATTCCCAGAATCGAAGAAGTGTCTTGTTAAGATTATCTTCGGAATAATTTATTGTGGTAGTTAATACCGTTATGTTGGAAGAGGGAATTGGACCAGTAATGATCCACCCAAAAACAGTATTTTGAGCCATTAATGACCCTAAAATGTTGGATTGAATTCCTCGAAGAAGAATTCTAGGATATAAATCAGCACCTAGGAGTAGATCAACTGATCTAGATTCAAAGAAATTTCTATCAGCCAAACGAATATTTGGCAAACGGGAAATTAAGGCACCACCAAGTGAAAAAGATGGTAAATTGCCAGAAATAGCGGGAACCACTAATGCTGACAATTCCAAGAATATTGATGTATCGATAGGGGAGCCTATGCATAACGAACACAATTTGCTTAAGGTAGTGTACAAGGTTTGGTTAATGCCAGAAATAGTAGCTTGTGTCGACATAGTAGAAATACCAAGATGACGTTGTAAGGTTTCAGTAATGAAGGAAGCTTCAGAAGCTGGGTCAATTAAGCCACGAGCAGGGTATGTTACACCTTGATGAATTAAATGAACCATTGCTGTGCCTAAAATAACATTTTTGTTGTGCGAAATATGATACACTTGCCTATTGGCAGAGTGAGATACACCTGACGAAGTCGAGGGAAGATTTGGATTCGCATTGCTAGATTGGGAAGAAGGTTGGTTTGAAATCGACCTTGGAGATGTCGTTGATGGAACGGGAACTGCAGGATTGGACATCGCACGATGTAAAAGGGTGTGATGCCGCTTGTTGCATTTACCGCAGTTATTTTTACTTATACATTTTTTGACCTCATGACCAATTGTAAGACAATTTATACAACAAGTGAACCGCTTGAGTACTGAAAAGCGACCTTCTACTGATAATTTATTGAATTCTGGACACAAACGCAAATGATGAACAAATTTCGGACAAAGAACGCATACTCTACCTGAAGGCCCATAAGATGAATTAACAGAAGGAGCTGTCTTTCTAAAATGAGCTCGCACCTTCTTTTCAGATTTTCTAGAGGAATCTATGCCACGAATATCTCGGAGACACGTAAGGGTTTGAATCCGTTCCGTAAGGAAATGATCCAAATCCTTCCATGATGACAATGCCGATTTGTTTTTGACCGTCTGTTCCCACAATAAGACGGTGTTTTTAGGTAATCTTTGTATGCATAAAATATGGGTTCCCAATCGTTCGTAGAAACGTCGTAGATCGCCATAGCCGATATGCATCCATTAATTGCCCGCTGAAGATTTTTTAAACCCGAAGATGACTCATTGTCAAGATCCGTAAGATCAAAAAGTAATTTGAGTTGATTGTTAACCAATATACGGACATTGTCATATGCCTCCCTCAATGCTTGCCACGCTAAATCAAAACATCTATGCGTCAAAGGGAACTTTGAAATAATATCTTTCGCTTCACCATTGGTTTTCTTCAGCAAGTAATATAGTTTTTCAATGTTACTAAGGCGGCTGTTATTAATATAAACCGCCGAAAAAAGATCCCTGAATGTAGGCCACGAAAGAAAATCACCATTAAAAACATCAATATCGCAAGGCGGAAGATTTAAACTATGAATAACATGGTCATTTTAAGCGAAAACTTCAATTGACCTTCCCGTTTGGTGTGAAACACCAGACAACGAGAGAATATCATCAGGATGGGTGGCATCTCTTCTAGGAGTACTAGAAAAGTTGGAATTCAAATTCAATGGAGGATTTGTTTGGGATAAATGATCCGAGTTCGAACGAACCGATTGAATTGAAGACGAATTAGAGGGCATTTGCGAAGCACGAAGCTGATCCAATTTTCTATTTGTTGATGCAATGACGTTGACATATGCCTTAAATGCAGCATTATATTTACTTTGTGCTGATTCGAGGTCGGTTCCTTGGTCCTCGCCAGCAAGTTTAATAGAAGTAAGGCATTTGTCGTACGTATCTTTTACTTTATCCCAAAGCGACTTAGCTTCAAAAGATTGAACTTCAAGAATGTAAATGTCTAAATCTTCATCTCGAAGAGCATTGAAGCTGCTTTCGAATTGAATGATAGCATCAGTTGATCTGATAAAATAATCAAGAGTAGAAAGCGACATTTTGAATAATCAAAAAATTTTTACTGGATGAAAATCAAGTAAAATAGAAATAAAATGTTTGTAATTTTTGTAGAAAATTTCTGAATTCAGGAAAATTATTTTATTTGTTAGCGAATACTAACAAATGCAACACCACAACAAAGTATATTACTTTTTAAGCGAAGCTTTAAAAAGAAAACAATTGATATAAATGATAAAATATATAAAATACTCTTTCTCGATGTAGTGAAAATCGTATATGTTTTCACTGTGTATCGAATAATACACGTTGTTTTGCTTATATGTATCGAAGAATACTGCAAATTAAGTCATATGTATCGAATAATATACGAGAAAATTATAAATTATGAAAAGAAATAATTTTAAAACAAAGAAAAAATGACCAAAAATCGCAAAAAATCGGTAAAATTTTGATTTTTTCTTGAATTTATGACCAAATGTAGGGTGCACGGACTGTAAAATGCACGCTACAAATCAAAATCGCAATCAAGAATTAATAAAAACAGAAATAAATATTTAAAATATTCAAAAAATTATATAAAATATCGTTTTAATATATATAATAACGAATATTATTATAGTAAGATACAAAACGACCGAATGTAGGGTGCATTCAATAACGAAATAGTTAATTTCCAACAGAACCGTGAAAACTTTTAAGAAAAAATTAAAATTTTTGAAAAAATATATTTTTTAATTTTGGCCCGAACAGACCTAATAAACAATTTTCACTTTTTGCAATGAACACACCTATTACACGGCTACTGACTACCTAATGCTAGGAACACAATTGGAGCGAACGACGAATTTTTTCGCGGCGTATGTTCGTCGTCAAAAATAAAACACATATGTGTATATGGAAGTGCACACAATCACGGCGCCGGCGAAAATTTCGTCGGTCGCCGCGAACTCAATTAGCTTTATTTCTATTTCATACGCCGGCGACCGGCGAACAAAACAGTACAAGGTGGCCATACTTGTACGAATTTTATGTGTTTTAGTAAATAAAGTTACTATTTACTTTAAAATTTGTTATGGTCACTCTACTATCTGTTATTCGTATAAAAAACATAAATAATTTGTTTATTTATTTGTGCACTTGCGCCTGAGTGAAGATGGATATCAGTGAATTTATAATAGAGAAGATGGACATAACTGAAATTATAATAGAGAACGTAGAATTATGAGTTCTTGTATAATTTTCATTGTAGTCAACAAATGAGCAAAAAGTAAACAACTTCATCAGCTGTTTTATAATTTCGTCGGTATTGTGTTCCATACGACGAATTTTCGCGGCTCATTTTGTCGCCGCGTAGGGCGAAATTCGTCGTTCGCTCCAATTGTGTTCCTAGCTTAACACAAGTCAGTCAACCACAAGCATACAGCACTGATATGTGATCGTATTGTTGTTGTTGTATTAACCACTAGTATGTTGTTATTGTAATTTGAATTCTCTTTTGTATTGAAAAACACAAAAGCACCACTCACAACAACAATGTAAATCACAGATCACTGCTTATTTATTTGCACCACACTTTTTATATCTTTTTACGCGTGTATCGTAAATAAGAGTGAACATGTGTAAATGTGTTATGAGTGTAATATTCTTGAAGAGAATTATTACACACAATGAGAAACCGGCACTGTTGGAAATTACGAAAAAACGAATTACCGACGGAAGGACATTTAAGCAAACGAAACGAACGACCGTAGTTAAGCACTTTTTATACCCTCCACCATACTGTGGAGGGTATATTAACTTTGATGGATGGCTAAAATTTTGCATCCATCAAAGTAGGCAGGTTAAGTTCGTAAATGGGCCATGTAGGTCCACGTTTTCATATAGCCCCCATATAACGGCACCTCCCTATATTCGGTATTTTGATGATTTTAACGACATTATTCACGCGAATTGTTTCAAATTTGGTATTTGAAGTTCGTTATAGGAACTACAGTCTGTGCCAGAAAATTGTCTGTGCGGGTCCAGGTCTTCGTATAGGCCCCGTATATCAGTACCTCCCTACATTCGGTATTTTGATGATTTTAGCGACATTATTCACAGGAATTGTTTCAAAATTGGTATTTGAAGTTCGTAATGAATACTACAGTCTAAGATAGAAAATTGTCTGTGCAAGTCCATGTCTTCGTATAGCCCCCATACAACGGTACCTCCCGATATTCGGTATTTTGATGATTTTAACGACATTATTCATGGGAATTGTTTCAAATTTGGTATTTGAAGTTCGTTATAGGAACTACAGTCTGTGACTTAAAATTTTCTGTATTTAATGAAAATAATTGATGATGAGATGATTGGCGAGAGTTGATGATTTTGGTTGGCTGTGTTGACGATGTCAAAACCTTGTAGATGAAAAAAAAGGAGAATCAGGTTAGTTGTTGTTGCTGGAAAGCCCGTATCTCGGTTCGAAGTGACCAAAATGTTGCGGAGCAGTGTAAATAAAACCAAAAAGAAAATAAAACACAAGAAATTAAATGTTTTTTCAAATTAAAAAAATTGGCAGTTTTATCATATTATTATATTAGTCGAAGAACTAATATATAATTTTACCTTGTTGGACAATTGGTGTTGCTGCGTTGTTTATTGGATGAAGATCAGTGAAACAAGTAAAGTAAAAGCAACGAGAAAGCCAAGATGTCTCAAGAGCCGCGCAAATTGACAGATAATACTCGTTAGAATTTGCCATCGCTAACTTTGAACGAAAGTTCAAAGTTGAATAAAATGGTATGATGGCAAATAATTAGAAATAATGACGAGTTGCATTTTAGTTTTATAATTATAATTTTAGTTTTATAAGCTAAAAAAGGACGTAAAGGCTTCGTATCCAAGAAATGTAAATATAATTTTTTAAATATGTATGTGTTGATTATGTATTAGCTGGCTTCCACACTGAAGACGAATCAATCGAGGCCCTAAAGAAATTAACTGCCGCTTTAGACTCTGCCAGATGTACACAAATGAAATGGGTTTCAAGTGATTATAAAATAATACAAGACGTTTCACACGAACATTTACTACCACTAAATTAACAAGACATTTCCGAAGATACTTCCACAAAGATGCTTGGAATACGACGGTATATTTCAGGCGATTATTTTTCATTCACACCACCTTCTATGGATAATAAAAATGTAATTTCAAAACGAGAAGTTTTATTAAGTGTAGCTAAATTGTTTGACTCATGTGGATAGCTGTGATCGTCTTAGCCAAGCTAATAATGCAACAATTCTCGCTAGACAAAGTTGACTGGGATTATTGAAGCCAATAACTCAGATAAACTGGTACAATTTTGATATAAATAGAAAAGATATTGAATATCTCAGATTTTCTCGATGAAATCAATACACTCTAGATGGTTCTGTAGAGACTTTTTGATTTTGTGACTGGACGGAAGGTGTATATGGACCACGCTATATATTCGGGTGGAAAATACTCACCATACCACACATACATTCTTATTAGCATCAAAGACTCTTGTCGCACCTATTAAGAAGCTATCAATACCCAGAATCGAGTTATGCGAGTCATTTTAGCACTTTTGATTTTTGATAATATTGGACAAGAAAACTTGAGACATTAGCAAAACAATCCAGCTAATATTATGAGCCATAGATGTTCACCTGCAGAACCAAGGGCCAATGACCTCTGGTGGCAAGGACCTCAATGGCTCAGAATGGCACATATTTGGAAAAAGTCATGACTCCTTTCGCGAAAGAGAAGAATGTCTCCACTTTAGCTAAAGTTTATCGATCATATAGGTCGATCAATAGGCAACATCTTCGCACCTCGTCAATAGACCTTACAGCAGTAGAAATCAAAGATGGAAGACGATCTTGCATAATTCGCACAAAAAATTAGTTTATGCCGACGTCATCCAATAATGCTACCACATGGCGCAAAAATTTGCAAATTGTTAGTCGAATTTACTCATATGATTACCTTACACTGTGGTAATCAATTAATGTCCCGAGTAGTAAGGTCCGAGTTGTGGATATTTTGACTCAAGTTGCTAGTCATATAAACCATATGCAAATGTCAAATTTGGTTAACTCACAAAAAATAAGCCAAAAGCAAGGAATTGCTTAGCTGCCGCCCGAACGTACTTTTCTTTCTCGCGCTTTTACAAACACAGGTGTAGATTTTGCAGGACCCTTTAACATTAAAAGTTATTCCTGAAGAGCTTACTTTGTTACAAAAGGCTACGTGTGCCTGTTTGTTTCACCATTAAAGCTGTACATTTAACCTACAAGCGAATTGTCGACATATGTCTTTCTTGCCGCTTTTTCTAGGTTTTATCGAGGTTGTCCGTCTTGTATATTTTCATTACAACGGAATTAACTTTGTGGGATCGGTTGACATATTATTAAGCGATATCAATAAGCTTTCATGAAATATTTTTTAAAACAACTTCACTTAAAATTTTACTTGGAAATTTATTTCCCCTGTTGCGCCGCACATGGGCGGCTTGTGGGAGGCTGGCGTTTCTTCATATTCATATACGAACAAGTAAAATAACATTAAGTTCGGCCGGGCCAAATTTTTAATACCCTCCACCTTAGGGTAAAGGAAACATTAGAGCCCATTATGACCCACATATACCAATTTTTAGACATATTCATGGGAAAATGTGACAAAAATCATCAAAATACCGAATATCGGGAAATACCATTATAAGCGGACAATACCAAAACGTTGTCCTCCACATACAATGTTTCGCCACATGAATTAGGACCCATTATGACCGACAAATACCAATTTTTAGACAAAACCGTGAAAAAAAATACGGCAAATACCGAATATTGGGAGGTATCTTTATATGGGGGCTATACCAAAGCGTACACCTATACATGCAATGTCTCGCCACACAACCTAGGACCCGTTATGACCTACAAATACCAATTTTCAGACAAATCCGTGAAAAAATGTGGCAAAAATCATCAAAATACCAAATATCGGGAGGTACCGTTATATGGGGACTATACCAAAACGTGGACCAATATATCTCATTTTCAATACCAACTATCCTAGACACAATAAAAATTGTTCTGCTAAATTTTGGAGCTCTAGGTCAAATAATGTGGGCTGTATCGTGATTTCAACAGACAGACAGAAGGACAGAAAGGCGGATATCGTTAAATCGACTTAGAATTTTAAAATAATGAAAAATGAATGTGTAATTATTGTCACTACTGTTGATTATTGGTTCCTTTTTATTTACATATTCCTGCAAATTGACTCTCACTGATTAATGAAAGCTGATCACACAAACTAGGAGTGTTCTACAGAGATAAAAAGACAAAAGGAAAATGTGAAATTCTGATTGTGGTTGTGTGTTTTTTTTTTTTTTTTTTTTGGTGTAAACAAAAACCACTTTGACACTGTTTTATTGTTGTGCTTAATGCCAAAGGAAATCTCATAGGTGACGGGCGGACATGTATACTAGTTGCAAAATGACCGAAGGCTTTGTTTTGTTTCATTAGCACAACAATAACTATGTTCGGTATGTCACTTTACAAGTAATTAATGGATGTTAATTTTTGACAATGGTTGGGGCGATGAACTTTTGTAATTGTCGGTGACGTAGTCATTGAATACTGGGAAAGGAGGATCGTTGAATTCGATGTTTACTGTGCTATATTTCTTTGTTTGTAGTTTTCCTTGTGATGGAAGAAGACAGACCGAAAAATCTGGCTTGAAGGAACAATGTTTGTGGAGCACAGATGAATGTAAATGCATGCAAGTGTATTTTGGCGGTAGGAATTATATCAGATTTCGTATCTTGAGTTCTTAATAGATACTACAGCCTATGACAAAAAATCGCGTATGCAGGTCCAAGTCTTTGTATAGCACCCATATAACGATACCTCCCAATATTCGGCATTTTGATTATTATTAAGCGGAATTGTTTCAAATTTCGTAGGTGAAGTTCGTTATTGCAAAATGTATATGTATGACAAAAACGACATTTTTTACCAGCTGTGACAAAAAATCGCGTGTGCAGGTTCACGCCTTTGTATAGCCCCCGATTTATGTAATTTTCACTATCGACCTAGCCTTTTTTGGTTAGATAAAAATGTGTTAGTTTATTGCAGCAATACATCTCTGCTATTTTCGGCTTTTGACAATTCTCGTTCCAACTCTTTTGTTTTTAAAAAACTTTTTGATTATCTCTCGACAAAATCCTTCTGTAAGTGAATATTAATTTTTTGTTTTATTTGATTTTGGGAAAAATTGACCCTTCCTGGCAGTCCAACATATATTTTTTTATCAAATAAGTTGGGCGTCGAATACAAAATGAACTTTTAACATTATCAACGAGACAAAATCGTTCTCATCGACAACAATTAAAGGAAAAAACTTAACATAATTTTAAAACTAAAATTTTGGGTAAAACTTTAAATCTTTATCCAATTTAGTCTTTTTCATTAGGATACCCTTCCTTTTTGAAACACAAGAAAATTTCGTAAAGGTTCAAAATGGATAAAACTTTAACCGGTAAATTTGCAACCTGTGCCAATGATCTTATGGATTATATTTCAATTTCTCAATAACCAAACCTGATGACACGGTACATACATTGGACACATTTTGGTTGGACTCTGCATGCGACCTGGTCCCAAGAGCATACTATATACTGCCTGGATTATGTTCCAGATGAAGAAGGAAAGCCGCCAAAGAGGCGCTGCGTTCAATAAATGGACAAACTCAATGTCTTTTGGATGAAAAAGAAAATACAGGAAAAAATTAAAAGAGAGTCAGACATGTCTCCACAAGGAAGGGAAGTGGATTTCATAAATGTATCTCGGCTACCTCCATGCGATACAGACACACTTCACGGTGGTTATAGAGAAAGGCCGAACATCAGAGATCTACTTCAGCACTTTACATTAATAACACAAAATAAAACAATGTCGAAAAATTATTCCATTTCGCTCAAAAGACGGCAGGAGAAGCTAAAGAAATTATTTCGCCTGCACTACTATCTAATGGTGGATTTACATTGGGCTGGAATAATCTAACGGATCGTTACGATAATAAAAGGATGCAAATTAATCAAGAAATTAAGAACTTTTTAATCTACCTAGAGTTTATACAGAATCCCGTTACATTATTCAAAAGCTACAACATACAGTCAATATCAGCATTCAGACACTGGGTAAGCTTGTCGATGTCAAAGGATGTGATCCGGTTTTAAAACGAAATTACCCAGAGGGTTTTTCGAAATATTCAAGAGCTCGTTAAGCCTTTGTAAACAGATCCCAAAATGGGAACAATTTGACGCGTTCTTAACATACAAATGCAACATTTTGTAGTCAGTTTGTAAAATAAAGCCTGTATATCAAAATTTGCCCAACAATGCAAAGGATTGCAAAAGTTGCAGTGGTTGCAATATTTGTACTCTGAGACACAATACTTTGTTACACAAGGGAACGGAATACATACTTAGCTCGAGTTAGGTATGTATAAGTGCTACCGCCCTTACACACGAAGTACTAGTCCACTACAAACCTAGAACTAACTACTATTACTACTTTGACTCACCAAGATAAGCAAATTAGAGAGCAACAATCTGGAGGAAAACTACTTTTCACAGTACAATAGTAGAAGTTGAAACCTAAGGACAACTTTACGGTGCCCGAGCTCTAATAGGCTCAGGATCACAATCCACCTTTATTTCTGAGAAGATGAAAAACTTTTTGAAGTTACCTACATTGAAGAACTTAATTTTTGTCATTGGCTTAAGTTACTTTGTTTCCGAAACTTCGACGAAATCTTGCTTGTTTACTATGATATCAAACTTCGACCCTAGCTTTAAGCTGGAAGTCTGGGCTCCAGCTTTATTTACCTTCCCTTTGAATTTACCAACTCAAAACTCAGATGAACCACAACTGCGAGAAGTAACGTCATTAGAACTGCCTGACCCGAAATTTTACGTCATGAAAACTCATAGTTGGAACTCCGATGAAAACAATTAAATCATTTTCAACTCAAAAGAAAAAATATTGGATGGATAGTTGGAGGACACAGGGAAGGACACTTCAACAAAAAATTTCACTTCTACACACAAATGCAGTAGAGAAAGTACTTATTCGTTTTGGTATACTTAGAAATTGGTCATATGTGGAAAATCAAATCGAATGGAATAGATAAAATGCCACGGTGTAAGAAAACCCGATCGACACACAACGAAGTTAATTGTCGTATTTAACGCTTCTTGTCCTTCATCAAAGGCAACAAGTCTCAATGACATCTAATTTCCTGGATCCATCTGTTAGTTTCCGAGATATTTGCGATCGTTTGAAGTTGACTGACACTAGCCAATAATCAGGGAAATTTCCTACTTCTTGAAATGAAGGTTGTTATCTCTTTGTTTTAATAAAATACAACTAATAGAATTGGAAATCTTAAAATGGATCCAACTACTTTTGGATTCAAAGCAAACAAAATATCAAAGAATTCTCTTTGGACAGTCTGCTGAAGACTCAGTAGAGGATTGTGAGCTGCTAACAGTTACATTTGGAGTTAACTGCGCACAATATTATGATTAAGAACTCTTCTTAAACTAAAAAAAGAATGTAAAGGCTTCGTATCCAAGAAATGTAAATATAATTCTTAAATATGTATGTGTTGATTATGTATTAGCTGGCTTCCACACTGAAGACGAATCAATCGAGGCCCTAAAGAAATTAACTGCCGCTTTAGACTCTGCCAGATGTACACAAATGAAATGGGTTTCAAGTGATTATAAAATAATACAAGACGTTTCACACGAACATTTACTACCACTAAATTAACAAGACATTTCCGAAGATACTTCCACAAAGATGCTTGGAATACGACGGAATATTTCAGGCGATTATTTTTCTTTCACACCACCTTCTATGGATAATAAAAATGTAATTTCAAAACGAGAAGTTTTATTAAGTGTAGCTAAATTGTTTGATTCATGTGGATAGCTGGCACCTGTGATCGTCTTAGCCAAGCTAATAATGCAACAATTCTCGCTAGACAAAGTTGACCGGGATTATTGAAGCCAATAACTCAGAAAAACTGGTACAATTTTGATATAAATAGAAAAGATATTGAATATCTCAGATTTTCGCGATGGAATCAATACACTCTAGATGGTTCTGTAAAGACTTTTTGATTTTGTGACTGGACGGAAGGTGTATATGTACCACGCTATATATTCGGGTGGAAAATACTCACCATACCACACATACATTCTTATTAGCATCAAAGACTCTTGTCGCACCTATTACGAAGCTATCAATACCCAGAATTGAGTTATGCGAGTCATTTTAGCACTTTTGATTTTTGATAATATTGGACAAGAAAACTTGAGACATTAGCAAAACAATCCAGCTAATATTATGAGCCATAGATGTTCACCTGCAGAACCAAGGGCCAATGACCTCTGGTGGCAAGGACCTCAATGGCTCAGAATGGCACATATTTGGAAAAAGTCATGACTCCTTTCGCGAAAGAGAAGAATGTCTCCACTTTAGCTAAAGTTTATCGATCAATAGGCAACATCTTCGCACCTCGTCAATAGACCTTACAGCAGTAGAAATCAAAGATGGAAGACGATCTTGCATATCGAGGCTGGCGTTACTTCATATTCATATGCGAACAAGTAAAATAACATTAAGTTCGGCCGGGCCAAATTTTTAATACCCTCCACCTTAGGGTAAAGGAAACATTAGAGCCCATTATGACCCACATATACCAATTTTTAGACATATTCATGGGAAAATGTGACAAAAATCATCAAAATACCGAATATCCGGAAATACGGCTATATGGGGCTATACAAAAACGTGGACCTGTACATACATCGTTTCGCCAAAAGAGCTAGAACCCATTAAGATCAGCAAATACCAACAAAAAAAATGTGGCAAAAATCATCAAAATACCGAATATCGGGAGGTACTGTTATATAAGGGCTATACCAAAACGTGGACCTATAATTACCAATTTTCAGAGAAATCCGTGAAAAAATGTGGCAAAAATCATCAAAATACCGAATATCGGGAAATACCGTTATAAGCGGACAATACCAAAACGTTGTCCTACACATACAATGTTTCGCCACATGAATTAGGACCCATTATGACCGACAAATACCAATTTTTAGACAAATCCGTGAAAAAATGTGGCAAATACCGAATATTGGGAGGTATCTTTATATGGGGGATATACCAAAGCGTACACCTATACATGCAATGTCTCGCCACACAACCTAGGACCCGTTATGACCTACAAATACCAATTTTCAGACAAATCCGTGAAAAAATGTGGCAAAAATCATCGAAATACCAAATATCGGGAGGTACCGTTATATGGGGACTATACCAAAACGTGGACCAATATATCTCATTTTCAATACCAACTATCCTAGACACAATAAAAATTGTTCTGCTAAAATTTGGAGCTCTAGGTCAAATAATGTGGGCTGTATCGTGATTTCAACAGTCAGACAGAAGGACAGACAGGCGGATATCGTTAAATCGACTTAGAATTTTAAAATAATGAAAAATGAATGTGTAATTATTGTCACTACTGTTGATTATTGGTTCCTTTTTGTTTACATATTCCTACAAATTGACTCTCACTGATTAATGAAAGCTGATCACACAAACTAGGAGTGTACTAGTTTCATGAAATATTTTTCAAAACAACTTCACTTAAAATTTTACTTGGAAATTTATTTCCCCTGTTGCGCCGCACATGGGCGGCTTGTGGGAGGCTGGCGTTTCTTCATATTCATATACGAACAAGTAAAATAACATTAAGTTCGGCCGGGCCAAATTTTTAATACCCTCCACCTTAGGGCAAAGGAAACATTAGAGCCCATTATGACCCACATATACCAATTTTTAGACATATTCATGGGAAAATGTGACAAAAATCATCAAAATACCGAATATCCGGAAATACGGCTATATGGGGCTATACAAAAACGTGGACCTGTACATACATCGTTTCGCCAAAAGAGCTAGAACCCATTAAGATCAGCAAAAACCAACAAAAAAAAATTTGGCAAAAATCATCAAAATACCGAATATCGGGAGGTACTGTTATATAGGGGCTATACCAAAACGTGGACCTATAATTACCAATTTTCAGAGAAATCCGTGAAAAAATGTGTCATAAATCATCAAAATGCCGAATATCGGGAAATACCGTTATAAGCGGACAATACCAAAACGTTGTCCTACACATACAATGTTTCGCCACATGAATTAGGACCCATTATGACCGACAAATACCAATTTTTAGACAAATCCGTGAAAAAATGTGGCAAATACCGAATATTGGGAGTTATCTTTATATGGGGGCTATACCAAAGCGTACACCTATACATGCAATGTCTCGCCACACAACCTAGGACCCGTTATGACCTAAAAATACCAATTTTCAGACAAATCCGTGAAAAAATGTGGCAAAAATCATCAAAATACCAAATATCGGGAGGTACCGTTATATGGGGACTATACCAAAACTTGGACCAATATATCTCATTTTCAATACCAACTATCCCAGACACAATAAAAATTGTTCTGCTAAAATTTGGAGCTCTAGGTCAAATAATGTGGGCTGTATCGTGATTTCAACAGACAGACAGGCGGTTATCGTTAAATCGACTTAGAATTTTAAAATAATGAAAAATGAATGTGTAATTATTGTCACTACTGTTGATTATTGGTTCCTTTTTGTTTACATATTCCTGCAAATTGGCTCTCACTGATTAATGAAAGCTGATCACACAAACTAGGAGTGTTCTAGTTTGTGTGATCAGCTTTCATTTATCAGTGAGAGTCAATTTACAGGAATAGGTAAACAAAAAGGAACCAATAATCAACAGTAGTGACAATAATTACACTTTTATATTGTTGTTGTCTTTATTACCTTACAAGAAGATCCAAAACACAAAAGGAGCACAGAGTAGAGTAATTGCAAACATAAAAGAAATATGCAAAAATACAGAAATAACAAGTAAAAAAGCAGTAAGTTCGGCCGGGCCGAACTTTGAATACCCTCCACCATTTGGAACGAATTAGAAAATTTTCAAAAAAATAAAATCCAATAAAAATTATTTTAAAATCTTTAAAATATCTAATATAGGAAGGTGCCGATATATGGGGGGATATACGATATTGTGGACCTATAAAGACAAATCTATGTCTGCGTGTAAAGTACTCACAAGGAACACCTTGTATGGATTTTCAGATAATTCCATTGGAAAAAGTGGCTAAAATCATCAAAATACCGAATATAGGGGAGTACCGTTATATGGGGTATATACGATATTGTGGACCTATATAGACAATTCCGTTTCAGGGGTAAAGTGCTCACAAAGAACTCCGTGTGTGGATTTTCAGACAATACGATTGGAAAATGTGGCTAAAATCATCAAAATACCGAATATCTCGAGGTACCGTTATATGGGAGCTATACGTTATCGTTAACCTATATAGAGAATTCTCTGTCGGGGAGTAAAGCGCTCACAAAGAACCCCCTGTGTACAAATAACCCCTTGTGACCATTCCGTTGAAAGATATGGCTAAAAACATCAAAATACCGAATATCGGGGGTACCGTTATATGAGGGCTATACGATATCGTGGATCTATATAGATAATTCTCTGCCGATGTATAAAGTACACACAAGGAACTCCTTGTGAGGATTTTCAGACAATTCCGATGAAAAATGTGGGTCAAATCATAAAATATCGAATATCGGGAGGTCCGTTATATGGGGGCTATACGATATTGTGGACCTATATAGATAATTCTCTGCCGAGGTATAAAGTACCCACAAGGAACTCCTTATGTGGATTTTCAGACAATTCCGTTGAAAAATGTGGGTAAAATCATCAAAATACCGAATATCGGGGGGTACCGTTATATGGGGGATATACGATATCGTGGACCTATATAGACAATTCTTTTTGAGGAGGTAAAATGCTCACAAGGGACTTCTTTTGTGGAATTTCAGACAATTCCATTGAAAAATGTGGCTAACATCATCAAAATACCGAATATCGGGGGTACCGTTATATGGGGGCTATACGATATCGTGGACCGATATAGCCCATCTTCGAACTTGACCTTGACAAAAGAGAGATCTGTGCAAAATTTTAGCTTCCTATCTTAATTCGTTTAGACTGTAGCGTGATTACAACAGACGGACAGACGGACGGACGGACAGACGGACGCACAGGGCTATATCGTCTTAGAATTTTACGCTGATCAAGAATATATATACTTTGTTGGGTCTAAAATGATTATTTCGATGAGACAAACGGAATGACGAACTTAATATACCCTCCATACCTTTTTTGGTGGAGGGTATAAAAAGACAAAAGGAAAATGTGAAATTCTGATTGTGGTTGTGTGTGTGTGTGTTTTTTTTTTTTTTTTTTTTTGGTGTAAACAAAAACCACTTTGACACTGTTTTATTGTTGTGCTTAATGCCAAAGGAAATCTCATAGGTGACGGGCGGACATGTATACTAGTTGCAAAATGACCGAAGGCTTTGTTTTGTTTCATTAGCATAACAATAACTATGTTCGGTATGTCACTTTACAAGTAATTAATGGAAGTTAATTTTTGACAATGGTTGGGGCGATGAACTTTTGTAATTGTCGGTGACGTAGTCGTTGAATACTGGGAAAGGAGGATCGTTGAATTCGATGTTTACTGTGCTATATTTCTTTGTTTGTAGCTTTCCCTTGTGATGGAAGAAGACAGACCGAAAAATCTGGCTTGAAGGAACAATGTTTGTGGAGCACAGATGAATGTAAAATGCACGCAAGGGTATTTTGGCGGTAGGAATTATTTCAGATTTCGTATTGTGAGCTCGTAATAGGTACTACAGCCTATGACAAAAAATCGCGTATGTAGGTCCAAGTCTTTGTATAGCACCCATATAACGATACCTCCCAATATTCGGGATTTTGATTATTATTTACCGTAATTGTTTCAAATTTCGTAGGTGAAGTTCGTTATTGCAAAATGTATATGTATGACAAAAACGACATTTTTTACCAGCTGTGACAAAAAATCGCGTGTGCAGGTTCACGCCTTTGTATAGCCCCCGATTTATGTAATTTTCACTATCGACCTAGCCTTTTTTGGTTAGATAAAAATGTGTTAGTTTATTGCAGCAATACATCTCTGCTATTTTCGGCTTTTGGCAATTATCGTTCCAACTCTTTGTTTTTAAAAAACTTTTTGATTATCTCTCTCCTTCTGTAAGTGAATATTAATTTTTTGTTTTGTTTGATTTTGGGAAAAATTGACCCTTCCTGGCAGTCCAACATACATTTTTTATCAAATCAGTTCAGCGTCGAATACAAAATGAACTTTCAGCATTATCAAATATTTTTCACTTTATGAAAGAATACGAAATATAATTTGACTCAACCCAACGAGACAAAATCGTTCTCATCGACAACAATTAAAGGAGAAAACTTAACATAATTTTAAAAATAAAATTTTGGGTAAAACTTTAAATCTTTATCCAATTTAGTCTTTTTCATGGGGATACCCTTCCTTTTTGTAACACAAGAAAATTTCGTAAAGGTTCAAAATGGATAAAACTTTAACCGGTAAATTTGATCTTATGGATTATATTTCAATTTTTCAATAACCAATCCTGACTCTGCATGGGACCAGGTCCAAAGAGCATACTATATACTGCCTGGATTATGTTCCAGATGAAGAAGGAAAGCCTCCAAAGAGGCGCTGCGTTCAATAAATGGACAAACTCAATGTCTTTTGGATGAAAAAGAAAATACAGGCAAAAATTAAAAGAGAGTCAGACATGTCTCCACAAGGAAGGGAAGTGGATTTCATAAATGTATCTCGGCTACCTCCATGCGATACAGACACACTTCACGGTGGTTATAGAGAAAGGCCGAACTTCAGAGATCTACTTCAGCACTTTACGTTAATAACACAAAATAAAACAATGTCGAAAAATTATTCCATTTCGCTCAAAAGACGGCAGGAGAAGCTAAAGAAATTTTTTTCGTCAGCCCTGCTATCTAATGGTGGATTTACATTGGGCTGGAATAATCTAACGGATCGTTACGATAATAAAAGGATGCAAATTAATCAAGAAATTAAGAACTTTTTAATCTACCTAGAGTTTATACAGAATCCAGTTACATTATTCAAAAGCTACAACATACAGTCAATATCAACATTCAGACACTGGGGAAGCTTGTCGATGTCAAAGGATGTGATCCGATTTTAAAACGAAATTACCCAGAGGGTTTTTCGAAATATTCAAGAGCTCGTTAAGCCTTTGTAAACAGATCCCAAAATGGGAACAATTTGACGCGTTCTTAACATACAAATGCAACATTTTGTAGTCAGTTTGTAAAATAAAGCCTGTATATCAAAATTTGCCCAACAATGCAAAGGATTGTAAAAGTTGCAGTGGTTGCAATATTTGTACTCTGAGACACAATACTTTGTTACACAAGGGGACGGAATACATACTTAGCTCGAGTTAGGTATGTATAAGTGCTACCGCCCTTACACGTGAAGTACTAGTCCACTACAAACCTAGAACTAACTACTATTACTACTTTGACCCACCAAGATAAGCAAATTAGAGAGCAACAATCTGGAGGAAAACTACTTTTCACAGTACAATAGAAGAAGTTGAAACCAAAGGACAACTTTACGGTGCCCGAGCTCTAATAGACTCAGGATCACAATCCACCTTTATTTCTGAGAAGATGAAAAACTTTTTGAAGTTACCTACATTGAACAACTTAATTTTTGTCATTGGCTTAAGTTACTTTGTTTCCGAAACTTCGACGAAATCTTGCTTGTTTACTATGATATCAAGCTTCGACCCTAGCTTTAAGCTGTAAGTCTGGGCTCCAGCTTTATTTACCTTCCCTTTGAATTTACCAACTCAAAACTTAGATGAACCACAACTGCGAGAAGTAACGTCATTAAAACTGCCTGACCCGTAATTTTACGTCATGAATACTCATAGTTGGAACTCCGATGAAAACAATTAAATCATTTTCAAATCAAAAGAAAAAATATTGGATGGATAGTTGGAGGACACAGGGAAGGACACTTCAACAAAAAATTTCACTTCTACACACAAATGCAGTAGAGAAAGTACTTATTCGTTTTGGTATACTTAGAAATTGGTCATATGCGGAAAATCAAATCGAATGGAATAGATAAAATGCCCGATCGACACACAACGAAGTTAATTGTCGTATTTAACGCTTCTTGTCCTTCATCAAAGACAACAAGTCTCAATGACATCTAATTTCCTGGATCCATCTGTTAGTTTCCGAGATACCAATTATCAGGAAAATTTCATACTTCTTTGCATCCTTTTATTATCGTAAATGAAGATTGTTATCTCTTTGTTTAAATAAAATACAACTAATAGAATTGGAAATCTTAAAATGGATCCAACTACTTTTGGATTCAAAGCAAACAAAATATCAAAGAATTCTCTTTGGACAGTCTGCTGAAGACTCAGTAGAGGATTGTGAGCTGCTAACAGTTACATTTGGAGTTAACTGCGCACAATATTATGATTAAGAACTCTTCTTAAACTAAAAAAGGATGTAAAGGCTTCGTATCCAAGAAATGTAAATATAATTCTTAAATATGTATGTGTTGATTATGTATTAGCTGGCTTCCACACTGAAGACGAATCAATCGAGGCCCTAAAGAAATTAACTGCCGCTTTAGACTCTGCCAGATGTACACAAATGAAATGGGTTTCAAGTGATTATAAAATAATACAAGACGTTTCACACGAACATTTACTACCACTAAATTAACAAGACATTTCCGAAAATACTTCCACAAAGATGCTTGGAATACGACGGAATATTTCAGGCGATTATTTTTCTTTCACACCACTTTCTATGGATAATAAAAATGTAATTTCAAAACGAGAAGTTTTATTAAGTGTAGCTAAATTGTTTGACTCATGTGGATAGCTGGCACCTGTGATCGTCTTAGCCAAGCTAATAACGCAACAAATCTCGCTAGACAAAGTTGACTGGGATGATTGAAGCCAATAACTCAGATAAACTGGTACAATTTTGATATAAATAGAAAAGATATTGAATATCTCAGATTTTCTCGATGGAATCAATACACTCTAGATGGTTCTGTAGAGACTTTTTGATTTTGTGACTGGACGGAAGGTGTATATGGACCACGCTATATATTCGGGTGGAAAATACTCACCATACCACACATACATTCTTATTAGCATCAAAGACTCTTGTCGCACCTATTAAGAAGCTATCAATACCCAGAATCGAGTTATGCGAGTCATTTTAGCACTTTTGATTTTTGATAATATTGGACAAGAAAACTTGAGACATTAGCAAAACAATTCAGCTAATATTATGAGCCGTAGATGTTCACCTACAGAACTAAGGGCCAATGACCTCTGGTGGTAAGGACCTCAATGGCTCAGAATAACACATATTTGAAAAAAAAATCATGACTCCTTTTCGCGAAAGAGAAGAATGTCTCCACTTTAGCTAAAGTTTATCGATCATATGCATATGCCCTAAGACTCTGGAAAAATACTGAAGCCCATAGGCAACATCTTCGCACCTCGTCAATAGACCTTACAGTAGTCGAAATCCAAGATGGAAGACGATCTTGCATAATTCGCACAAAAAATTAGTTTATGCCGACGTCATCCAATAATGCTTACACTGTGGTAATCAATTAATGTCCCGAGTAGTAAGGTCCGAATTGTGGATATTTTGACTCAAGTTGCTAGTCATATAAACCATATGCAAATGTCAAATTTGGTTAACTCACAAAAAATATGCCAAAAACAAGGAATTGCTTAGCTGCCGCCCGAACGTACTTTTCTTTCTCGCGCTTTTACAAACACAGGTGTAGATTTTGCAGGACCCTTTAACATTAAAAGTTATTCCTGAAGAGCTTACTTTGTTACAAAAGGCTACGTGTGCCTGTTTGTTTCACCATTAAAGCTGTACATTTAACCTACAAGCGAATTGTCGACATATGTCTTCTTGCCGCTTTTTCTAGGTTTTATCGAGGTTGTCCGTCTTGTATATTTTCATTACAACGGAACTAACTTTGTGGGATCGGTTGACATATTAAAGCGATATCAATAAGCTTTCATGAAATAATTAGAGTCCATTATGACCCACATATACCAATTTGAGTACTTTTCGGGCACCAGGGTAACAAACATCGTTAAGGAACAAAACAACGAAATCTGTAGATTGTTCCGGACACTCCGCAAAAATAGACTAAACCTTCAAGTGTTCGATTTTATCGGTTCAGTTTTCAAAACCATCAAAGGGGATTACAGACCACGCTGATTTGCAACTACTATCAACAGAAGAAAACCTGTTTATCCAAAACAATAATAGACAGACCTACATTAAATCCGCTTTACAGGAACAACATTACGAACTTATTGATACAATTAACAAGTTACAGGACACCTACAGAACATGGACGAATTAATTCGTCTCAAACTAGCACACTAAAATCTAGTAATATTAATATTTTTCAACGCGATAATATTATATTTTATGCCATTAAAGTAAATCTTATCACGAAATTATGCAAGTATCTACAAATAATTCGTCTCAAACTAGCACACTAAAATCTAGTAATATTAATATTTTTCAACGCGATAATATTATATTTTATGCCATTAAAGTAAATCTTATCACGAAATTATGCAAGTATCTACAAATGTATCCAGTAGTACTGAGGACTCCGTCGTTAAATTATCCATCATCGAAGCAGCCCAATGCATCGGCCAAAATGCATATGTGTGCCAAAACTAATTCTGGTTGAAGACATTTCTCTTCTGTAAGAAGCCAGTAAAAGCATTATTCTATGTTTCCTTACCTTTGGGGCTCCTGACTGTATAGTTTGATGCCGCCAGTAATTAGAGGCATCACGAACACGTATTACAAAAAACAAGATCAAAAATGAAAGTGATACTTTTTGCACAACTTGCCTGGAGACCTACGTTAGCATGTGTGTCGTTCGCACTGTCTTGTCCTGTGGATTTTTATAGTACCTTCTTAAGGGAACACTATGGTACTGAACAATTCTTCGTTCGGCTTATTCATAGCGAGATTATCGGCCAGGAACGGAAAACGCGTCTATACAAGTAATTTAAGTTATATTTTTCCTTATAGAGTCCTCCTGTCACTGACAACCCCAGTGTCGCACCCCAGAGTAAGAAACATTGTTAAGGAACAAAACGAACAAATCGATAGACTGCTCCAGACACTCCTTATAAACAACCTACACTTTCGAGTGTTCGATTTCATCGGGTTAGCACTCAAAACCATCAAAGGGACTCCAGATCACGCCGATTTGTAACTACAATCAACAAAAGAAAACTTGATTATCCAGAACAATAACAGACGGAAGAACATTAAATCCGCTTTACAGTTACTTATTGATACAATTACCGAATCACAGGACACCTACGGAAAGTCAAATGTCATGGGCATGGACGAACTAATTCTTCTCGAATTAATAACCAAAAGATTAATAAGCATAAAAAAATCTACTAACATATATATTTGTCGAAACCATAATACCATATTCTCATTTACTCATTTACTGAATAACATATCTGACAGAGTCAAGCGACCGATTTGTAACTACAATCAACAAAAGAAAACTTGATTATCCAGAACAATAACAGACAGAAGAACATTAAATCCGCTTTACAGTTACTTATTGATACAATTACCGAATCACAGGACACCTACGGAAAGTCAAATGTCATGGGCATGGACGAACTAATTCTTCTCGAATTAATAACCAAAAGATTAATAAGCATAAAAAAATCTACTAACATATATATTTGGCGAAACCATAATACCATATTCTCATTTACTGAATAACATATCTGACAGAGTAAAGCGACAACATGCTACACATCCAGACAATAAAGGAAGGGTTTATCTCATAAAGCAACGTCCACACCGTCTTTGAGCTTCTATATACGGTACATTATTCCACATTTCAAACCAGTAAAGAAAGTCTTTAAGTCGGGCGGGGCCTACTTTATAATACCCTACACCACTTTGCATATTTAGTACAGCTTCAAATAACAATTAAAAGTTTCTATGGAAAATTAAATCATACAAGCTATGGCTACAATTTTAATTTAAAATTAAAGGTCTAATTATGCCAAAGCATTTGTATCCTTTCAATTCGGGCTTTCATTACCTATTTGGTGCACAATGAACTTGAAATCGGATTTAGATATATATTGGAGATATATCCAATTCTGACCCGATCTCAATAAAACTTAAGAAAGATATTTTTGAACTGTATTTGAAATATTTCCTCAAATATTGTTTTTACATAGTGCATATTATGGCTGCGGAGATCAAATATTACAAATCGGTTGAACAATATATATGGGAGCTATAGCAATATCTGAACCGATTTCGATCAAATTTGCATACTTATTTTCAGGCCTAATTTCGTATGTGCAAAATTCAATACTATTTGGGCTGATATTACATGTATGGTGTCCAAAAAGGCAAATCGAACGAAGATATTTATGGAAGCTATGTCTAAATTTTGACCGATTGTCTCCAATTTTAATAGGGATCGTCCTTGGGCTAAACAAATAATTTGTGCAAAGATATAATAACCTGACCACCTGGTGGTGTAGGGTATACAAAACTACCAAACAGATAACAATTGCAGTATTTTGAAATGCAAGTTCTAGTTACGAATATTTCATATCCGCTGGGAGAATGCAAATCGAGCATTATCCCACAACTAACAGAATTGTATTACTAGTCGATTAGAAGGCATTTAATGAATGAATAAGCAGACTTATTTACAACTTTACATAGTACGGACATAAATCATCGTCGAATATTGAGTGTATTGTATCAAAGATACAATAAAATATTATTATTATTTGATATTCGAAGAAATCAACACAAATTTTATTTTAAAATGTCTCTTCAAATTTTTCAACAAATAAAATAATGAACAAGTAACGAAACTTTTAATAACCTCCATCTTAGGGTAAAGGAAACATTTTTATTGTTACAAAATGGTCAGGCTTAATCCCTTTATTGATGTTTTTATAAAAACAACGTTTGTTTATTAGTGGAGAACGATGGTAATGCTTACAAGGGGGTAAGGCAGGGAAATACCTAGGTTTCGGAAAGACCCACCAATCCTCATAAGTTCCTTTGCTTTTGTCTGGGATATTCTCCCCAGAAGTTATTTTAAAAATAACTTCTATGACACAAAAAAAACTTTTTTACCCAAGTGACGAGATCGTAAGCTCGATAGAAGAGGAACCAACACTGTTCTGGAAACATTTTTATATAAAAGTATTTGTATTCAAGCGCATTTCACTTTAAAATTCATATACCATTAAGAAGTTCGGATAATGCAGTTAAACTTATCAAAAAACCATAAAGTGAATAAGGCCGACCAACGAATTCCAATTTTTAGACAAATCTGTAAAAAAATTGCAAAAATCATTAAAATACCAAATATCGCGTGGTACCGTTATATGGAGACTATACCAAAACGTGGACCGATATACCTCATTTTCAATACCAACTATCTTAGACACAATACAATATGTTCTGGACGGTCTACGTCAAATAAT
Organism: Musca domestica; assembly: GCF_030504385.1. Classification (NCBI taxonomy): domain Eukaryota; kingdom Metazoa; phylum Arthropoda; class Insecta; order Diptera; family Muscidae; genus Musca; species Musca domestica. Next base: position 2,574,914 of record NW_026712328.1, on the reverse strand, counting down.
GTGGGCTGTATCGTGAATTCAACAGACAGACAGAAACACGGACACCATTAAATCGACATAGAATTCTATGCTGATTATGAATATATATACTTTATGGGGTCAATGACGAATATTTAGGTATGTTACAAACGGAATGACAAAGTTAATATACTCTCCTTTCCAAGGTGGAGGGTATAAAACAAATAAAATAATGAAATATGAACGTGTAATTACTGTCACTACTGTTGATTATTGGTTCCTTTTTGTTTACATATTCCTGTAAATTGACTCTCACTGATTAATGAAAGCTGATCACACAAACTAGGTGTGTTCTAGTTTGTGTTCTAGTAGTGACAATAATTACATTTTCATATTTTTGTTGTCTTTATTACCTTACAAGAAGATCCAAAACACAAAAGGAGCACAGAGTAGAGTAATTGCAGACATAAAAGAAATATGCAAAAATACAGAAATAAAAAGACAAAAGGAAAATGTGAAATTCTGATTGTAGTTGTGTGTGTTTTTTTGCTGTAAACAAAGACCACTTTCACACTGTTTTATTGTTGTGCTTAATACCAAAGGAAATCTCATAGGTGACGGGCGGACATGTATACTAGTTGCAAAATGACCGAAGGCTTTGTTTTGTTTCATTAGCACAACAATAACTATGTTCGGTATGTCACTTTACAAGTAATTAATGGAAGTTAATTTTTGATAATGGTTGGGGCGATGAACTTTTGTAATTGTCGGTGACGTAGTCGTTGAATACTGGGAAAGGAGGATCGTTGAATTCGATGCTTACTGTGCTACATTTCTTTGTTTGTAGCTTTTCCTTGTGATGGAAGAAGACAGACCGAAAAAGCTGGCTTGAAGGAACAATGTTTGTGGAGCACAGATGAATGTAAAATGCACGCAAGGGTATTTTGGCGGTAGGAATTATTTCAGATTTCGTATTGTGAGGTCGTAATAGGTACTACAGCCTATGACAAAAAATCGCGTATGTAGGTCCAAGTCTTTGTATAGCACCCATATAACGATACCTCCCAATATTCGGGATTTTGATTATTATTTACCGTAATTGTTTCAAATTTCGTAGGTGAAGTTCGTTATTGCAAAATGTATATGTATGACAAAAACGACATTTTTTACCAGCTGTGACAAAAAATCGCGTGTGCAGGTTCACGCCTTTGTATAGCCCCCGAATTATGTAATTTTCACTATCGACCTAGCCTTTTTTGGTTGGGTAAAAAATGTGTTAGTTTATTGCAGCTATACATCTCTGCTATTTTCGGCTTTTGGCAATTCTCGTTCCAACTCTTTTGTTTTTAAAAAACTTTGAGATTATCTCTCTCCTTCTGTAAGTGAATATTAATTTTTTGTTTTGTTTGATTTTGGGAAAAATTGACCCTTCCTGGCAGTCCAACATAAATTTGATCTTATGGATTATATTTCAATTTTTCAACAACCAATCCTGACTCTGCATGGACTCTGCATGGGACCAGGTCCAAAGAGCATACTATATACTGCCTGGATTATGTTCCAGATGAAGAAGGAAAGCCTCCAAAGAGGCGCTGCGACCAATAAATGGACAAACTCAATGTCTTTTGGATGAAAAAGAAAATACAGGAAAAAATTAAAAGAGAGTCAGACATGTCTCCACAAGGAAGGGAAGTGGATTTCATAAATGTATCTCGGCTACCTCCATGCGATACAGACACACTTCACGGTGGTTATAGAGAAAGGCCGAACTTCAGAGATCTACTTCAGCACTTTACATTAATAACACAAAATAAAACAATGCCGAAAAATTATTCCATTTCGCTCAAAAGACGGCAGGAGAAGCTAGAGAAATTATTTCGCCTGCATTGGGCTGGAATAATCTAACGGATCGTTACGATAATAAAAGGATGCAAATTAATCAAAAAATTAAGAACTTTTTAATCTACCTAGAGTTTATACAGAATCCAGTTACATTATTCAAAAGCTACAACATACAGTCAATATCAGCATTCAGACACTGGGGAAGCTTGTCGATGTCAAAGGATGTGATCCGATTTTAAAACGAAATTACCCAGAGGGTTTTTCGAAATATTCAAGAGCTCGTTAAGCCTTTGTAAACAAATCCCAAAATGGGAACAATTTGACGCGTTCTTAACATACAAATGCAAAATTTTGTAGTCAGTTTGTAAAATAAAAATAAAGTTTGTAAATTTGCCCAACAATGCAAAGGATTGCAAAAGTTGCAGTGGTTGCAATATTTGTACTCTGAGACACAATACTTTGTTACACAAGGGAACGGAATACATACTTAGCTCGAGTTAGGTATGTATAAGTGCTACCGCCCTTACACATGAAGTACTAGTCCACTACAAACCTAGAACTAACTACTATTACTACTTTGACCCACCAAGATAAGCAAATTAGAGAGCAACAATCTGGAGGAAAACTACTTTTCACAGTACAATAGAAGAAGTTGAAACCAAAGGACAACTTTACGGTGCCCGAGCTCTAATAGACTCAGGATCACAATCCACCTTTATTTCTGAGAAGATGAAAAACTTTTTGAAGTTACCTACATTGAACAACTTAATTTTTGTCGTTGGCTTAATACTTTGTTTCCGAAACTTCGACGAAATCTTGCTTGTTTACTATGATATCAAACTTCGACCCTAGCTTTAAGCTGGAAGTCTGGGCTCCAGCTTTATTTACCTTCCCTTTGAATTTACCAACGTCATTAGAACTGCCTGACCCGAAATTTTACGTCATGAATACTCATAGTTGGAACTCCGATGAAAACAATTAAATCATTTTCAACTCAAAAGAAAAAATATTGGATGGATAGTTGGAGGACACAGGGAAGGACACTTCAACAAAAAATTTCACTTCCACACACAAATGCAGTAGAGAAAGTACTTATTCGTTTTGGTATACTTAGAAATTGGTCATATGCGGAAAATCAAATCGAATGGAATAGATAAAATGCCCGATCGACACACAACGAAGTTAATTGTCGTATTTAACGCTTCTTGTCCTTCATCAAATACAACAAGTCTCAATGACATCTAATTTCCTGGATCCATCTGTTAGTTTCCGAGATACCAATTATCAGGAAAATTTCCTACTTCTTTGCATCCTTTTATTATCGTAAATGAAGGTTGTTATCTCTTTGTTTAAATAAAATACAACTAATAGAATTGGAAATCTTAAAATGGATCCAACTACTTTTGGATTCAAAGCAAACAAAATATCAAAGAATTCTCTTTGGGCAGTCTGCTGAAGACTCAGTAGAGGATTGTGAGCTGCTAACAGTTACATTTGGAGTTAACTGCGCACAATATTATGATTAAGAACTCTTCTTAAACTAAAAAAGGATGTAAAGGCTTCGTATCCAAGAAAAATAAAAATATAATTCTTAAATATGTATGTGTTGATTATGTATTAGCTGGCTTCCACACTGAAGACGAATCAATCGAGGCCCTAAAGAAATTAACTGCCGCTTTAGACTCTGCCAGATGTACACAAATGAAATGGGTTTCAAGTGATTATAAAATAATACAAGACGTTTCACACGAACATTTACAACCACTAAATTAACAAGACATTTCCGAAGATACTTCCACAAAGATGCTTGGAATACGACGGAATATTTCAGGCGATTATTTTTCTTTCACACCACCTTCTATGGATAATAAAAATGTAATTTCAAAACGAGAAGTTTTATTAAGTGTAGCTAAATTGTTTGACTCATGTGGATAGCTGGCACCTGTGATCGTCTTAGCCAAGCTAATAACGCAACAAATCTCGCTAGACAAAGTTGACTGAGATGATTGAAGCCAATAACTCAGATAAACTGGTACAATTTTGATATAAATAGAAAAGATATTGAATATCTCAGATTTTCTCGATGGAATCAATACACTCTAGATGGTTCTGTAGAGACTTTTTGATTTTGTGACTGGACGGAAGGTGTATATGGACCACGCTATATATTCGGGTGGAAAATACTCACCATACCACACATACATTCTTATTAGCATCAAAGACTCTTGTCGCACCTATTAAGAAGCTATCAATACCCAGAATCGAGTTATGCGAGTCATTTTAGCACTTTTGATTTTTGATAATATTGGACAAGAAAACTTGAGACATTAGCAAAACAATCCAGCTAATATTATGAGCCGTAGATGTTCACCTACAGAACTAAGGGCCAATGACCTCTGGTGGCAAGGACCTCAATGGCTCAGAATGGCACATATTTGGAAAAAGTCATGACTCCTTTCGCGAAAGAGAAGAATGTCTCCACTTTAGCTAAAGTTTATCGATCATATAGGTCGATCAATAGGCAACATCTTCGCACCTCGTCAATAGACCTTACAGCAGTAGAAATCAAAGATGGAAGACGATCTTGCATAATTCGCACAAAAAATTAGTTTATGCCGACGTCATCCAATAAAAATTTGCAAATTGTTAGTCGAATTTACTCATATGATTACCTTACACTGTGGTAATCAATTAATGTCCCGAGTAGTAAGGCCCGAATTGTGGATATTTTGACTCAAGTTGCTAGTCATATAAACCATATGCAAATGTCAAATTTGGTTAACTCACAAAAAATATGCCAAAAGCAAGGAATTGCTTAGCTGCCGCCCGAACGTACTTTTCTTTCTCGCGCTTTTACAAACACAGGTGTAGATTTTGCAGGACCCTTTAACATTAAAAGTTATTCCTGAAGAGCTTACTTTGCTACAAAAGGCTATGTGTGCCTGTTTGTTTCACCATTAAGGCTGTACATTTAACCTACAAGCGAATTGTCGACATATGTCTTTCTTGCCGCTTTTTCTAGGTTTTATCGAGGTTGTCCGTCTTGTATATTTTCATTACAACGGAACTAACTTTGTGGGATCGGTTGACATATTAAAGCGATATCAATAAGCTTTCATGAAATATTTTTCAAAACAACTTCACTTAAAATTTTATTTGGAAATTTGTGGGAGGCTGGCGTTTCTTCATATTCATATACGAACAAGTAAAATAACATTAAGTTCGGCCGGGCCAAATTTTTAATACCCTCCACCTTAGGGCAAAGGAAACATTAGAGCCCATTATGACCCACATATACCAATTTTTAGACATATTCATGGGAAAATGTGACAAAAATCATCAAAATACCGAATATCCGGAAATACGGCTATATGGGGCTATACAAAAACGTGGACCTGTACATACATCGTTTCGCCAAAAGAGCTAGAACCCATTAAGATCAGCAAATACCAACAAAAAAAATTTGGCAAAAATCATCAAAATACCGAATATCGGGAGGTACTGTTATATAGGGGCTATACCAAAACGTGGACCTATAATTACCAATTTTCAGAGAAATCCGTGAAAAAATGTGTCATAAATCATCAAAATACCGAATATCGGGAAATACCGTTATAAGCGGACAATACCAAAACGTTGTCCTACACATACAATGTTTCGCCACATGAATTAGGACCCATTATGACCGACAAATACCAATTTTTAGACAAATCCGTGAAAAAATGTGGCAAATACCGAATATTGGGAGTTATCTTTATATGGGGGCTATACCAAAGCGTACACCTATACATGCAATGTCTCGCCACACAACCTAGGACCCGTTATGACCTACAAATACCAATTTTCAGACAAATCCGTGAAAAAATGTGGCAAAAATCATCGAAATACCAAATATCGGGAGGTACCGTTATATGGGGACTATACCAAAACTTGGACCAATATATCTCATTTTCAATACCAACTATCCCAGACACAATAAAAATTGTTCTGCTAAAATTTGGAGCTCTAGGTCAAATAATGTGGGCTGTATCGTGATTTCAACAGACAGACAGAAGGACAGACAGGCGGATATCGTTAAATCGACTTAGAATTTTAAAATAATGAAAAATGAATGTGTAATTATTGTCACTACTGTTGATTATTGGTTCCTTTTTGTTTACATATTCCTGCAAATTGGCTCTCACTGATTAATGAAAGCTGATCACACAAACTAGGAGTGTTCTAGTTTGTGTGATCAGCTTTCATTTATCAGTGAGAGTCAATTTGCAGGAATAGGTAAACAAAAAGGAACCAATAATCAACAGTAGTGACAATAATTACACTTTTATATTGTTGTTGTCTTTATTACCTTACAAGAAGAAATATGCAAAAATACAGAAATAACAAGTAAAAAAGCAGTAAGTTCGGCCGGGCCGAACTTTGAATACCCTCCACCATTTGGAACGAATTAGAAAATTTTCAAAAAAATAAAATCCGATAAAAATTATTTTAAAATCTTTAAAATATCTAATATAGGAAGGTGCCGATATATGGGGGGATATACGATATTGTGGACCTATAAAGACAAATCTATGTCTGCGTGTAAAGTACTCACAAGGAACACCTTGTATGGATTTTCAGATAATTCCATTGGAAAAAGTGGCTAAAATCATCAAAATACCGAATATAGGGGAGTACCGTTATATGGGGTATATACGATATTGTGGACCTATATAGACAATTCCGTTTCAGGGGTAAAGTGCTCACAAAGAACTCCGTGTGTGGATTTTCAGACAATACGATTGGAAAATGTGGCTAAAATCATCAAAATACCGAATATCTCGAGGTACCGTTATATGGGAGCTATACGTTATCGTTAACCTATATAGAGAATTCTCTGTCGGGGAGTAAAGCGCTCACAAAGAACCCCCTGTGTACAAATAACCCCTTGTGACCATTCCGTTGAAAGATATGGCTAAAAACATCAAAATACCGAATATCGGGGGTACCGTTATATGAGGGCTATACGATATCGTGGATCTATATAGATAATTCTCCGCCGATGTATAAAGTACCCACAAGGAACTCCTTGTGAGGATTTTCAGACAATTCCGATGAAAAATGTGGGTCAAATCATAAAATATCGAATATCGGGAGGTCCGTTATATGGGGGCTATACGATATTGTGGACCTATATAGATAATTCTCTGCCGAGGTATAAAGTACCCACAAGGAACTCCTTATGTGGATTTTCAGACAATTCCGTTGAAAAATGTGGGTAAAATCATCAAAATACCGAATATTGGGGGGTACCGTTATATGGGGGATATACGATATCGTGGACCTATATAGACAATTCTTTTTGAGGAGGTAAAATGCTCACAAGGGACTTCTTTTGTGGAATTTCAGACAATTCCATTGAAAAATGTGGCTAATATCATCAAAATACCGAATATCGGGGGTACCGTTATATGGGGGCTATACGATATCGTGGACCGATATAGCCCATCTTCGAACTTGACCTTGACAAAAGAGAGATCTGTGCAAAATTTTAGCTTCCTATCTTAATTCGTTTAGACTGTAGCGTGATTACAACAGACGGACAGACGGACGCACAGTGCTATATCGTCTTAGAATTTTACGCTGATCAAGAATATATATACTTTGTTGGGTCTAAAATGATTATTTCGATGAGTTACAAACGGAATGACGAACTTAATATACCCTCCATACCTTTTTTGGTGGAGGGTATAAAAAGACAAAAGGAAAATGTGAAATTCTGATTGTGGTTGTGTGTGTGTGTTTTTTTTTTTTTTTTTTTTTTTGGTGTAAACAAAAACCACTTTGACACTGTTTTATTGTTGTGCTTAATGCCAAAGGAAATCTCATAGGTGACGGGCGGACATGTATACTAGTTGCAAAATGACCGAAGGCTTTGTTTTGTTTCATTAGCATAACAATAACTATGTTCGGTATGTCACTTTACAAGTAATTAATGGAAGTTAATTTTTGACAATGGTTGGGGCGATGAACTTTTGTAATTGTCGGTGACGTAGTCGTTGAATACTGGGAAAGGAGGATCGTTGAATTCGATGTTTACTGTGCTATATTTCTTTGTTTGTAGCTTTTCCTTGTGATGGAAGAAGACAGACCGAAAAATCTGGCTTGAAGGAACAATGTTTGTGGAGCACAGATGAATGTAAAATGCACGCAAGGGTATTTTGGCGGTAGGAATTATTTCAGATTTCGTATTGTGAGCTCGTAATAGGTACTACAGCCTATGACAAAAAATCGCGTATGTAGGTCCAAGTCTTTGTATAGCACCCATATAACGATACCTCCCAATATTCGGGATTTTGATTATTATTTACCGTAATTGTTTCAAATTTCGTAGGTGAAGTTCGTTATTGCAAAATGTATATGTATGACAAAAACGACATTTTTTACCAGCTGTGACAAAAAATCGCGTGTGCAGGTTCACGCCTTTGTATAGCCCCCGATTTATGTAATTTTCACTATCGACCTAGCCTTTTTTGGTTAGATAAAAATGTGTTAGTTTATTGCAGCAATACATCTCTGCTATTTTCGGCTTTTGGCAATTATCGTTCCAACTCTTTTGTTTTTAAAAAACTTTTTGATTATCTCTCTCCTTCTGTAAGTGAATATTAATTTTTTGTTTTGTTTGATTTTGGGAAAAATTGACCCTTCCTGGCAGTCCAACATACATTTTTTATCAAATCAGTTCAGCGTCGAATACAAAATGAACTTTCAGCATTATCAAATATTTTTCACTTTATGAAAGAATACGAAATATAATTTGACTCAACCCAACGAGACAAAATCGTTCTCATCGACAACAATTAAAGGAGAAAACTTAACATAATTTTAAAAATAAAATTTTGGGTAAAACTTTAAATCTTTATCCAATTTAGTCTTTTTCATGGGGATACCCTTCCTTTTTGTAACACAAGAAAATTTCGTAAAGGTTCAAAATTGATAAAACTTTAACCGGTAAATTTGATCTTATGGATTATATTTCAATTTTTCAATAACCAATCCTGACTCTGCATGGGACCAGGTCCAAAGAGCATACTATATACTGCCTGGATTATGTTCCAGATGAAGAAGGAAAGCCTCCAAAGAGGCGCTGCGTTCAATAAATGGACAAACTCAATGTCTTTTGGATGAAAAAGAAAATACAGGCAAAAATTAAAAGAGAGTCAGACATGTCTCCACAAGGAAGGGAAGTGGATTTCATAAATGTATCTCGGCTACCTCCATGCGATACAGACACACTTCACGGTGGTTATAGAGAAAGGCCGAACTTCAGAGATCTACTTCAGCACTTTACGTTAATAACACAAAATAAAACAATGTCGAAAAATTATTCCATTTCGCTCAAAAGACGGCAGGAGAAGCTAAAGAAATTTTTTTCGTCAGCCCTACTATCTAATGGTGGATTTACATTGGGCTGGAATAATCTAACGGATCGTTACGATAATAAAAGGATGCAAATTAATCAAGAAATTAAGAACTTTTTAATCTACCTAGAGTTTATACAGAATCCAGTTACATTATTCAAAAGCTACAACATACAGTCAATATCAACATTCAGACACTGGGGAAGCTTGTCGATGTCAAAGGATATGATCCGATTTTAAAACGAAATTACCCAGAGGGTTTTTCGAAATATTCAAGAGCTCGTTAAGCCTTTGTAAACAGATCCCAAAATGGGAACAATTTGACGCGTTCTTAACATACAAATGCAACATTTTGTAGTCAGTTTGTAAAATAAAGCCTGTATATCAAAATTTGCCCAACAATGCAAAGGATTGCAAAAGTTGCAGTGGTTGCAATATTTGTACTCTGAGACACAATACTTTGTTACACAAGGGGACGGAATACATACCTAGCTCGAGTTAGGTATGTATAAGTGCTACCGCCCTTACACGTGAAGTACTAGTCCACTACAAACCTAGAACTAACTACTATTACTACTTTGACCCACCAAGATAAGCAAATTAGAGAGCAACAATCTGGAGGAAAACTACTTTTCACAGTACAATAGTAGAAGTTGAAACCAAAGGACAACTTTACGGTGCCCGAGCTCTAATAGACTCAGGATCACAATCCACCTTTATTTCTGGGAAGATGAAAAACTTTTTGAACAACTTAATTTTTGTCATTGGCTTAAGTTACTTTGTTTCCGAAACTTCGACGAAATCTTGCTGGTTTACTATGATATCAAACTTCGACCCTAGCTTTAAGCTGTAAGTCTGGGCTCCAGCTTTATTTACCTTCCCTTTGAATTTACCAACTCAAAACTTAGATGAACCACAACTGCGAGAAGTAACGTCATTAAAACTGCCTGACCCGAAATTTTACGTCATGAATACTCATAGTTGGAACTCCGATGAAAACAATTAAATCATTTTCAACTCAAAAGAAAAAATATTGGATGGATAGTTGGAGGACACAGGGAAGGACACTTCAACAAAAAATTTCACTTCCACACACAAATGCAGTAGAGAAAGTACTTATTCGTTTTGGTATACTTAGAAATTGGTCATATGCGGAAAATCAAATCGAATGGAATAGATAAAATGCCCGATCGACACACAACGTTAATTGTCGTATTTAACGCTTCTTGTCCTTCATCAAATACAACAAGTCTCAATGACATCTAATTTCCTGGATCCATCTGTTAGTTTCCGAGATACCAATTATCAGGAAAATTTCCTACTTCTTTGCATCCTTTTATTATCGTAAATGAAGGTTGTTATCTCTTTGTTTAAATAAAATACAACTAATAGAATTGGAAATCTTAAAATGGATCCAACTACTTTTGGATTCAAAGCAAACAAAATATCAAAGAATTCTCTTTGGGCAGTCTGCTGAAGACTCAGTAGAGGATTGTGAGCTGCTAACAGTTACATTTGGAGTTAACTGCGCACAATATTATGATTAAGAACTCTTCTTAAACTAAAAAAGGATGTAAAGGCTTCGTATCCAAGAAATGTAAATATAATTCTTAAATATGTATGTGTTGATTATGTATTAGCTGGCTTCCACACTGAAGACGAATCAATCGAGGCCCTAAAGAAATTAACTGCCGCTTTAGACTCTGCCAGATGTACACAAATGAAATGGGTTTCAAGTGATTATAAAATAATACAAGACGTTTCACACGAACATTTACAACCACTAAATTAACAAGACATTTCCGAAGATACTTCCACAAAGATGCTTGGAATACGACGGAATATTTCAGGCGATTATTTTTCTTTCACACCACCTTCTATGGATAATAAAAATGTAATTTCAAAACGAGAAGTTTTATTAAGTGTAGCTAAATTGTTTGACTCATGTGGATAGCTGGCACCTGTGATCGTCTTAGCCAAGCTAATAACGCAACAAATCTCGCTAGACAAAGTTGACTGGGATGATTGAAGCCAATAACTCAGATAAACTGGTACAATTTTGATATAAATAGAAAAGATATTGAATATCTCAGATTTTCTCGATGGAATCAATACACTCTAGATGGTTCTGTAGAGACTTTTTGATTTTGTGACTGGACGGAAGGTGTATATGGACCACGCTATATATTCGGGTGGAAAATACTCACCATACCACACATACATTCTTATTAGCATCAAAGACTCTTGTCGCACCTATTAAGAAGCTATCAATACCCAGAATCGAGTTATGCGAGTCATTTTAGCACTTTTGATTTTTGATAATATTGGACAAGAAAACTTGAGACATTAGCAAAACAATCCAGCTAATATTATGAGCCGTAGATGTTCACCTACAGAACTAAGGGCCAATGACCTCTGGTGGCAAGGACCTCAATGGCTCAGAATGACACATATTTGGAAAAAAAATCATGACTCCTTTTCGCGAAAGAGAAGAATGTCTCCACTTTAGCTAAAGTTTATCGATCATATGCATATGCCCTAAGACTCTGGAAAAATACTGGAGCCCATAGGCAACATCTTCGCACCTCGTCAATAGACCTTACAGTAGTCGAAATCCAAGATGGAAGACGATCTTGCATAATTCGCACAAAAAATTAGTTTATGCCGACGTCATCCAATAATGCTACCACATGGCGCAAAAATTTGCAAATTGTTAGTCGAATTTACTCATATGATTACCTTACACTGTGGTAATCAATTAATGTCCCGAGTAGTAAGGTCCGAATTGTGGATATTTTGACTCAAGTTGCTAGTCATATAAACCATATGCAAATGTCAAATATGGTTAACTCACAAAAAATATGCCAAAAACAAGGAATTGCTTAGCTGCCGCCCGAACGTACTTTTCTTTCTCGCGCTTTTACAAACACAGGTGTAGATTTTGCAGGACCCTTTAACATTAAAAGTTATTCCTGAAGAGCTTACTTTGTTACAAAAGGCTACGTGTGCCTGTTTGTTTCACCATTAAGGCTGTACATTTAACCTACAAGCGAATTGTCGACATATGTCTTTCTTGCCGCTTTTTCTAGGTTTTATCGAGGTTGTCCGTCTTGTATATTTTCATTACAACGGAACTAACTTTGTGGGATCGGTTGACATATTAAAGCGATATCAATAAGCTTTCATGAAATAATTAGAGCCCATTATGACCCACATATACCAATTTGAGTACTTTTCGGACACCAGGGTAACAAACATCGTTAAGGAACAAAACAACGAAATCTGTAGATTGTTCCTGACACTCCGCAAAAATAGACTAAACCTTCAAGTGTTAGATTTTATCGGTTGAGTTTTCAAAACCATCAAAGGGGATAACAGACCACGCTGATTTGCAACTACTATCAACAGAAGAAAACTTGTTTATCCAAAACAATAATAGACAGACCTACATTAAATCCGCTTTACAGGAACAACATTACGAACTTATTGATACAATTAACAAGTTACAGGACACCTACAGAACATGGACGAATTAATTCGTCTCAAACTAGCACACTAAAATCTAGTAATATTAATATTTTTCAACGCGATAATATTATATTTTATGCCATTAAAGTAAATCTTATCACGAAATTATGCAAGTATCTACAAATGTATCCAGTAGTACTGAGGACTCCGTCGTTAAATTATCCATCATCGAAGCAGCCCAATGCATCGGCCAAAATGCATATGTGTGCCAAAATCTAATTCTGGTTAAAGACATTTCTCTTCTGTAAGAAGCCAGTAAAAGCATTATTCTATGTTTCCTTACCTTTGGGGCTCCTGACTGTATAGTTTGATGCCGCCAGTAATTAGAGGCATCACGAACACGTATTACAAAAAACAAGATCAAAAATGAAAGTGATACTTTTTGCACAACTTGCCTGGAGACCTACGTTAGCATGTGTGTCGTTCGCACTGTCTTGTCCTGTGGATTTTTATAGTACCTTCTTAAGGGAACACTATGGTACTGAACAATTCTTCGTTCGGCTTATTCATAGCGAGATTATCGGCCAGGAACGGAAAACGCGTCTATACAAGTAATTTAAGTTATATTTTTCCTTATAGAGTCCTCCTGTCACTGACAACCCCAGTGTCGCACCCCAGAGTAAGAAACATTGTTAAGGAACAAAACGAACAAATCGATAGACTGCTGCAGACACTCCTTATAAACAACCTACACTTTCGAGTGTTCGATTTCATCGGGTTAGCACTCAAAACCATCAAAGGGACTCCAGATCACGCCGATTTGTAACTACAATCAACAAAAGAAAACTTGATTATCCAGAACAATAACAGACAGAAGAACATTAAATCCGCTTTACAGTTACTTATTGATACAATTACCGAATCACAGGACACCTACGGAAAGTCAAATGTCATGGGCATGGACGAACTAATTCTTCTCGAATTAATAACCAAAAGATTAATAAGCATAAAAAAATCTACTAACATATATATTTGTCGAAACCATAATACCATATTCTCATTTACTCATTTACTGAATAACATATCTGACAGAGTCAAGCGACCGATTTGTAACTACAATCAACAAAAGAAAACTTGATTATCCAGAACAATAACAGACAGAAGAACATTAAATCCGCTTTACAGTTACTTATTGATACAATTACCGAATCACAGGACACCTACGGAAAGTCAAATGTCATGGGCATGGACGAACTAATTCTTCTCGAATTAATAACCAAAAGATTAATAAGCATAAAAAAATCTACTAACATATATATTTGGCGAAACCATAATACCATATTCTCATTTACTGAATAACATATCTGACAGAGTAAAGCGACAACATGCTACACATCCAGACAATAAAGGAAGGGTTTATCTCATAAAGCAACGTCCACACCGTCTTTGAGCTTCTATATACGGTACATTATTCCACATTTCAAACCAGTAAAGAAAGTCTTTAAGTCGGGCGGGGCCTACTTTATAATACCCTACACCACTTTGCATATTTAGTACAGCTTCAAATAACAATTAAAAGTTTCTATGGAAAATTAAATCATACAAGCTATGGCTACAATTTTAATTTAAAATTAAAGGTCTAATTATGCCAAAGCATTTGTATCCTTTCAATTCGGGCTTTCATTACCTATTTGGTGCACAATGAACTTGAAATCGGATTTAGATATATATTGGAGATATATCCAATTCTGACCCGATCTCAATAAAACTTAAGAAAGATATTTTTGAACTGTATTTGAAATATTTCCTCAAATATTGTTTTTACATAGTGCATATTACGGCTGCGGAGATCAAATATTACAAATTGGTTGAACAATATATATGGGAGCTATAGCAATATCTGAACCGATTTCGATCAAATTTGCATACTTATTTTCAGGCCTAATTTCGTATGTGCAAAATTCAATACTATTTGGGCTGATATTACATGTATGGTGTCCAAAAAGGCAAATCGAACGAAGATATTTATGGAAGCTATGTCTAAATTTTGACCGATTATCTCCAATTTTAATAGGGATCGTCCTTGGGCTAAACAAATAATTTGTGCAAAGACATAATACCCTGACCACCTGGTGGTGTAGGGTATACAAAACTACCAAACAGATAACAATTGCAGTATTTTGAAATGCAAGTTCTAGTTACGAATATTTCATATCCGCTGGGAGAATGCAAATCGAGCATTATCCCACAACTAACAGAATTGTATTACTAGTCGATTAGAAGGCATTTAATGAATGAAAAAGCAGACTTATTTACAACTTTACATAGTACGGACATAAATCATCGTCGAATATTGAGTGTATTGTATCAAAGATACAATAAAAGATTATTATTATTTGATATTCGAAGAAATCAACACAAATTTTATTTTAAAATGTCTCTTCAAATTTTTCAACAAATAAAATAATGAACAAGTAAAGGAACTTTTAATAACCTCCATCTTAGGGTAAAGGAAACATTTTTATTGTTACAAAATGGTCAGGCTTAATCCCTTTATTGATGTTTTTATAAAAACAACATTTGTTTATTAGTGGAGAACGATGGTAATGTTTACAAGGGGGTAAGGCAGGGAATACCTTGGTTTCGGAAAGACCCACCAATCCTCATAAGTTCCATTGCTTTTGTCTGGGATATTCTCCCCAGAAGTTATTTTAAAAATAACTTCTATGACAAAAAAACTTTTTTACCCAAGTGACGAGATCGTAAGCTCGATAGAAGAGGAACCAACACTGTTCTGGAAACATTTTTATATAAAAGTATTTGTATTCAAGCGCATTTCACTTTAAAATTCATATACCATTAAAAAGTTCGGATAATGCAGTTAAACTTATCAAAAACCCATAAAGTGAATAAGGCCGACCAACGAATTCCAATTTTTAGACAAATCCGTAAAAAAATTTGCAAAAATCATTAAAATACCAAATACCGTTATATGGAGACTATACCAAAACGTGGACCGATATACCTCATTTTCAATACCAACCATCTTAGACACAATACAATATGTTCTGGACGGTTTACGTCAATAATGTGGGCTGTATCGTGAATTCAACAGACAGAGAGAAACACGGACACCATTAAATCGACATAGAATTCTATGCTGATTATGAGTACATATTCTTTATGGGGTCAATGACGAATATTTAGGTATGTTACAAACGGAATGAAAAAGTTAATATACTCTCTTTTCCAAGGTGGAGGGTAAAAAACAAATAAAATAATGAAATATGAACGTGTTATTATTGTCACTACTGTTGATTATTGGTTCCTTTTTGTTTACATATTCCTGTAAATTGACTCTCACTGATTAATGAAAGCTGATCACACAAACTAGGTGTGTTCTAGTTTGTGTTCTAGTAGTGACAATAATTACATTTTTATATTGTTGTTGTCTTTATTGCCTTACAAGAAGATCCAAAACACAAAAGGAGCACAGAGTAGAGTAATTGCAAACATAAAAGAAATATGCAAAAATACAGAAATAAAAAGACAAAAGGAAAATGTGAACTTCTGATTGTGGTTGTGTTTGTTTTTTTCTTTTTGGTGTAAACAAAAACCACTTTGACACTGTTTTATTGTTGTGCTTAATGCCAAAGGAAATCTCATAGGTGACGGGCGGACATGTATACTAGTTGCAAAATGACCGAAGGCTTTGTTTTGTTTCATTAGCACAACAATAACTATGTTCGGTATGTCACTTTACAAGTAATTAATGGAAGTTAATTTTTGACAATGGTTGGGGCGATGAACTTTTGTAAATGTCGGTGACGTAGTCGTTGAATACTGGGAAAGGAGGATCGTTGAATTCGATGCTTACTGTGCTACATTTCTTTGTTTGTAGTTTTTCCTTGTGATGGAAGAAGACAGACCGAAAAATCTGGCTTGAAGGAACAATGTTTGTGGAGCACAGATGAATGTAAAATGCAAATGGCGGTAGGAATTATTTCAGATTTCGTATTGTGAGCTCGTAATAGGTACTACAGCCTATGACAAAAAATCGCGTATGTAGGTCCAAGTCTTTGTATAGCCCCATATAACGATACCTCCCAATATTCGGCATTTTGATTATTATTTACCGTAATTCTTTCAAATTTCATAGGTGAAGTTCGTTATTGCAAAATGTATATGTATGACAAAAACGACATTTTTTACCAGCTGTGACAAAAAATCGCGTGTGCAGGTTCACGCCTTTGTATAGCCCCCGAATTATATAATTTTCACTATCGACCTAGCCTTTTTTGGTTGGGTAAAAAATGTGTTAGTTTATTGCAGCAATACATCTCTGCTATTTTCGGCTTTTGACAATTCTCGTTCCAACTCTTTTGTTTTTAAAAAAACTTTGAGATTATCTCTCTCCTTCTGTAAGTGAATATTAATTTTTTGTTTTGTTTGATTTTGGGAAAAATTGACCCTTCCTGGCAGTCCAACATACATTTTTTGTCAAATCAGTTCGGCGTCAGCATTATCAAATATTTTTCACTTTATGAAAGAATACGAAATATAATTTGACTCAACCCAACGAGACAAAATCGTTCTTATCGACAACAATTAAAGGAGAAAACTTAACATAATTTTAAAAATAAAATTTTGGGTAAAACTTTAAATCTTTATCCAATTTAGTCTTTTTCATGGGGATACCCTTCCTTTTTGTAACACAAGAAAATTTCGTAAAGGTTCAAAATGGATAAAACTTTAACCGGTAAATTTGATCTTATGGATTATATTTCAATTTTTCAATAACCAATCCTGACTCTGCATGGGACCAGGTCCAAAGAGCATACTATATACTGCCTGGATTATGTTCCAGATGAAGAAGGAAAGCCTCCAAAGAGGCGCTGCGTTCAATAAATGGACAAACTCAATGTCTTTTGGATGAAAAAGAAAATACAGGAAAAAATTAAAAGAGAGTCAGACATGTCTCCACAAGGAAGGGAAGTGGATTTCATAAATGTATCTCGGCTACTTCCATGCGATACAGACACACTTCACGGTGGTTATAGAGAAAGGCCGAACATCAGAGATCTACTTCAGCACTTTACATTAATAACACAAAATAAAACAATGTCGAAAAATTATTCCATTTCGCTCAAAAGACGGAAGGAGAAGCTAGAGAAATTATTTCGCCTGCCCCACTATCTAATGGTGGATTTACATTGGGCTGGAATAATCTAACGGATCGTTACGATAATAAAAGGATGCAAATTAATCAAGAAATTAAGAACTTTTTAATCTACCTATAGTTTATACAGAATCCAGTTACATTATTCAAAAGCTACAACATACAGTCAATATCAGCATTCAGACACTGGGGAAGCTTGTCGATCTCAAAGGATGTGATCCGATTTTAAAACGAAATTACCCAGAGGGTTTTTCGAAATATTCAAGAGCTCGTTAAGCCTTTGTAAACAGATCCCAAAATGGGAACAATTTGACGCGTTCTTTGTAAAATAAAGCCTGTATATCAAAATTTGCCCAAAAATGCAAAGGATTGCAAAAGTTGCAGTGGTTGCAATATTTGTACTCTGAGACACAATACTTTGTTACACAAGGGAACGGAATACATACTTAGCTCGAGTTAGGTATGTATAAGTGCTACCGCCCTTACACATGAAGTACTAGTCCACTACAAACCTAGAACTAACTACTATTACTACTTTGACCCACCAAGATAAGCAAATTATAGAGCAACAATCTAGCGGAAAACTACCTTTCACAGTACAATAGTAGAAGTTGAAACCAAAGGACAACTTTACGGTGCCCGAGCTCTAATAGACTCAGGATCACAATCCACCTTTATTTCTGAGAAGATGAAAAACTTTTTGAAGTTACCTACATTGAACAACTTAATTTTTGTCATTGGCTTAAGTTACTTTGTTTCCGAAACTTCGACGAAATCTTGCTTGTTTACTATGATATCAAACTTCGACCCTAGCTTTAAGCTGGAAGTCTGGGCTCCAGCTTTATTTACCTTCCCTTTGAATTTACCAACTCAAAACTTAGATGAACCACAACTGCGAGAAGTAACGTCTTTAGAACTGCCTGACCCGAAATTTTACGTCATGAATACTCATAGTTGGAACTCCGATGAAAACAATTAAATCAATTTCAACTCAAAAGAAAAAATATTGGATGGATAGTTGGAGGACACAGGGAAGGACACTTCAACAAAAAATTTCACTTCTACACACAAATACAGTAGAGAAAGTACTTATTCGTTTTGGTATACTTAGAAATTGGTCATATGCGGAAAATCAAATGGAATGGAATAGATAAAATGCCACGGTGTAAGAAAACCCGATCGACACACAACGAAGTTAATTGTCGTATTTAATGCTTCTTGTCCTTCATCAAAGACAACAAGTCTCAATGACATCTAATTTCCTGGATCCATCTGTTAGTTTCCGAGATACCAATTATCAGGAAAATTTCCTACTTCTTTGCATCCTTTTATTATCGTAAATGAAGATTGTTATCTCTTTGTTTAAATAAAATACAACTAATAGAATTGGAAATCTTAAAATGGATCCAACTACTTTTGGATTCAAAGCAAACAAAATATCAAAGAATTCTCTTTGGGCAGTCTGCTGAAGACTCAGTAGAGGATTGTGAGCTGCTAACAGTTACATTTGGAGTTAACTGCGCACAATATTATGATTAAGAACTCTTCTTAAACTAAAAAAGGATGTAAAGGCTTCGTATCCAAGAAATGTAAATATAATTCTTAAATATGTATGTGTTGATTATGTATTAGCTGGCTTCCACACTGAAGACGAATCAATCGAGGCCCTAAAGAAATTAACTGCCGCTTTAGACTCTGCCAGATGTACACAAATGAAATGGGTTTCAAGTGATTATAAAATAATACAAGACGTTTCACACGAACATTTACAACCACTAAATTAACAAGACATTTCCGAAGATACTTCCACAAAGATGCTTGGAATACGACGGAATATTTCAGGCGATTATTTTTCTTTCACACCACCTTCTATGGATAATAAAAATGTAATTTCAAAACGAGAAGTTTTATTAAGTGTAGCTAAATTGTTTGACTCATGTGGATAGCTGGCACCTGTGATCGTCTTAGCCAAGCTAATAACGCAACAAATCTCGCTAGACAAAGTTGACTGGGATGATTGAAGCCAATAACTCAGATAAACTGGTACAATTTTGATATAAATAGAAAAGATATTGAATATCTCAGATTTTCTCGATGGAATCAATACACTCTAGATGGTTCTGTAGAGACTTTTTGATTTTGTGACTGGACGGAAGGTGTATATGGACCACGCTATATATTCGGGTGGAAAATACTCACCATACCACACATACATTCTTATTAGCATCAAAGACTCTTGTCGCACCTATTAAGAAGCTATCAATACCCAGAATCGAGTTATGCGAGTCATTTTAGCACTTTTGATTTTTGATAATATTGGACAAGAAAACTTGAGACATTAGCAAAACAATCCAGCTAATATTATGAGCCGTAGATGTTCACCTACAGAACTAAGGGCCAATGACCTCTGGTGGCAAGGACCTCAATGGCTCAGAATGACACATATTTGGAAAAAAAATCATGACTCCTTTTCGCGAAAGAGAAGAATGTCTCCACTTTAGCTAAAGTTTATCGATCATATGCATATGCCCTAAGACTCTGGAAAAATACTGGAGCCCATAGGCAACATCTTCGCACCTCGTCAATAGACCTTACAGTAGTCGAAATCCAAGATGGAAAACGATCTTGCATAATTCGCACAAAAAATTAGTTTATGCCGACGTCATCCAATAATGCTACCACATGGCGCAAAAATTTCCAAATTGTTAGTCGAATTTACTCATATGATTACCTTACACTGTGGTAATCAATTAATGTCCCGAGTAGTAAGGCCCGAATTGTGGATATTTTGACTCAAGTTGCTAGTCATATAAACCATATGCAAATGTCAAATTTGGTTAACTCACAAAAAATATGCCAAAAACAAGGAATTGCTTAGCTGCCGCCCGAACGTACTTTTCTTTCTCGCGCTTTTACAAACACAGGTGTAGATTTTGCAGGACCCTTACTTACTTTGTTACAAAAGGCTACGTGTGCCTGTTTGTTTCACCATTAAGGCTGTACATTTAACCTACAAGCGAATTGTCGACATATTTCTTTCTTGCCGCTTTTTCTAGGTATTTTCGAGGTTGTCCGTCTTGTATATTTTCATTACAACGGAACTAAATTTGTGGGATCGGTTGACATACTAAAGCGATATCAATAAGCTTTCATGAAATATTTTTCAAAACAACCATTCAAAACAACGAAAAATAGGCCTCAAATGAATTTCAGGTTTGAGGAATTTACAACTATTTTGGCAAAAATTGAAGGCTAACTTAACTCGTGACACTTAAGTCCTGCTAGCGACGAATCAAATTTTTCTCCCTATTGATTCCCGGTAATTTCTTAATAGGATCATCTATTCTTACCCCAGCTGAACCAGACATCTCCGATACAGATCTCAGTTTAGTTAATCGTTGGAAACGACTTAAATTTATTTCCCATTACATTTACAACAGATGGAAGTTAGAATATTTCCACGAACTTCACAGAAGAACTAATTGGGAAAATGAAAAGGAGAATATCAAAGAAGGAGATTTAGTTGTCATAAAGGATAATATGTTGGCTCCGCATGAATGGTAAAAAATGCCAGGGTTGTAGACAAACGGAGAGCAAGTGACAACATTAGCAGACCAATAAGAAAAATTGTCAATTAGTTTTCCGACTGACTCTTCGGATTCTCGATAAAAAAAATAACTAAGTACTGAAGACCATGCCCTCAGTGCTTGCGAGAGGTTCCCCAACCAGACGCCCTTCCAGCAGTATGAGACAGTGTAGTGTCGGCGTTATTGCCGAAATCGCTTGGCCAAAAGTTATTTGGTCCCCGACTGCACGCCCCTAACTGAATGCAACGATCGGCACCATACGCTACTGCATGGTCTCAATTAGACGAGGTATCGCTCAACATAGAGGCCGTAATCACCCTAGCTTTCGCGTGGGATTTGGTTTTTGTACCAATGGTTATAACACGCATAACGGTCGAGGGTATGGAGGATTTTAGCATCTTGGGTGCAATAATAAGCCAATCTTCGACCATGCCAATGATTTCCTATGCAGCGTTCCGTCGCTTAAATCGAATTTACAAAGTACAGCGATTTACTACTTTCACAGTTTCGCCCCGAAACTCAAACAATACTTGGAGTCTGAAGGTAAATGCGTTAACAATCGAAGATCTGCCCGGACACATCGACTCAAACCCCATTCTAGAAGAACCCACAAGATGTTTCACAAATTAAAATTAAACCGACCCTGGTCCAAGGCGAACTAATCCGATTGATGCGGAACTTGGAGAGGACACTTACTACATAGCAGCAGGAATTGGCGATGTCCTGATCTACAATACGCAACTGGACTAGGTGTTTCCTGGATGTTTGGTATCGGGGACATTTGAGAGAGGAATGCTGAGGGATTTTCTCTAACAATATTGAATAATGCTTCTATATCATAGTAGGCGATTAAAATCTACATTATTATACAGGGTGAGATGAAAAAACTGCAACCAACTTCAGACTTCTGTCATTTCTAAGCCACTCGTCCGGCAGCTGTTAAGATTAATCCAGTGACATTCCATTATATTGTTTACAAGCATACAAAAACATTTTGGTGAGAATTTTCCAGAAAAAAAGTTATTCGTGATGGAATTCAAGCGTGATAGTGATTTCTTTATATTTGGCTGGAAAACCACAAGTAGCTATCGTTAGAGCACTCCAGCATTTAAATGGGAATAAATCTTTTGTGTTTCGTACCATCGCTCGTTACCGTAATACTGGTAGCGTAGTCTGGCGTCAAGAAAGTGAACGGAAGAAAACAGCAGTATCAGCCGAAATGGTTCGAAAAGTAAAGAAGCGACATGGTCGAATCCTGCGTCGCAGTCGGCAAATATTGAAAAATGAGCTCGGGGTAAAGCCATTAAAATTCCAAAAAGTGCAAAAACTTACACCGTAACAGGAAGAAAATAGATTCAAAAAAGCTAAAGAGTTGCTTCGCTTGGTCGAAAGTGGTGTACTGCCGAATTTCGTTTTCTGTGATGAGACAACATTCGTTGCTCAGCAGTTTGTAAACAAACAAAATGATCGTTGTATACTTGCCAAAGAGGTCAGCTGAAAATTTGTACCCTCGGTTTGCAACCAGAACTCAAGCGCCGGCCATTGTGATGGTGTGGCCGCCGTAACAGCCGAAAGTGGCTCTTCGCTCGTATTAATCGACCGTGGCATCAGAATAAATGCAGAATTTTATCGCGAACAATATTCTGGATGGAGTATTAAAGCCTTGGGCACGCAAATACTTTGGCCGCAGACCATCGCACTCAGCACGCGCCACCCAAGAATGGTTACAAGATGAGGTTCCTCGCTTCATTTCAGCACACAATGGTCACCAAAATCTCAGGATACCAATCCGTTGGACTATTATATCTGGAGTTGAGGTGTCGATCACCTCAACCAAGCGCTTCGCCGGGAATGGGCCAAAATACCACAAATCAACATTCGGGCAGCGTGACGGCTTCATTGGCCATTTGAATTCAATAATTCGTGCCATAGGTTTCCAATTCGTACAAATCTAAACTTATTCTAAAATTTTATGCTATTTCCGACATATTTAGCTTTCATTGAATAAAATTTAAAAAGAATGTATGTTTTGTTGCAGTTTTTTTATCTCACCCTGTATATATTACACTAGGTCAATTATACAGTTAAAATTTTTTTGTTGCAAAATGGTCAGGCTTATCCCTTTATTGTTGTTTTTATAAAAACAACGTTTGTTTATTAGTGGAGAACGATGGTAATGTTTACCAAGGGGTAAGGCAGGGAATACCTAGGTTTCGGAAAGAGCCACCAATCCTCATCAGTTCCCTTGTTTTTTGTCTGGGATATTCACCCCAGAAGTTATTTTAAAAAATAACTTCTATGACAAAAAACATTTTTTACCCAAGTGACGAGATCGTAAGCTCAATAGAAGAGGAACCAAAGAATTAAATAAAACTAAAATTCTTTTGGAAATTCTTCTAAATCTTACAACCGCACTTATAAACATTTACATCTTTCTCCACTTGTTATGCTTTCGTTCAACCTGAACGAAGTAGCATAACCATGTAAGTTGGTTTTGTCTGTTACAACAAAAACCCCTTCGTCGACCGTGCCTTGTCTATAAATAGAACAGTGTGGCTTGTTTGTTCGGGATACCGTAGTATTTTGTTGTTGCAAAATGGTCAGGCTTATCCCTTTATTGTTGTTTTTATAAAAACAACGTTTGTTTATTAGTGGAGAACGATGGTAATGTTTACCAGAGGTTAAATTTTTTTATCTGCATTACTTGGCAACTGTAAGAAAAACAGCACACTGATAGGCGACCGTCACAATGATGGTGACGTCATGTAGCCAGCGCTGATGAAAGTAACTGGGTCTCAATGACGACAGTATAGGAAACGTTAGAAACCCCACTTCAACACTGTCACACAATCCTCTTTATGATAAAGAGAAGAAACTTCACAAATTTAGGATCTGAGAGGAGTTCCTCTCACCCCTAATGACGTACACCAATACTCTCAGAAGTAAAGGGAACGTTATAAACCCCTCTTTACTTACAAGAGAACACACACACCACACATGTGTTAGAGTTAAGGGAACGTTACAAACCCCACTCAACTCTTACTACCAAAACACTACATATATATATATATATATATATATATATATATATATATATATATATATATATATATATATATATATATATATATATATATCCAAATGTTTTTGGCGGGAATAATATCTTACTTAAAATCGGGCTAAACTCTATTTGTTCGCATTGATGATGTCAAAAGGTGATGACTGAGTATTTCTACAGCCGATGGGGCCAGTCGAAACTTCAGCACTTTTTGTCTGATGTCACTGTTGTAGTATTCACTGTCGAGTCTGAAAACAAACAACCTTTGCGTCCAGAACAATCCTGTTTCTATAGTATCCAACATCCTTTGGCGATTATATTATTAAGTTCATCATTCATCAACTCCTAGAAATTAACGTCCATCTGCTGATATCACAGCGATAATGTATACCCTTTGTGGGGAAAATACCAGAAAGAAGGACCTACACATGTGTCAAAGAAAGGTTGTTCAACATCAACGAAACTAGAAAATAGCGTCAAATAGACTTTTTAAGATGCAACAGTTGGTTTTGTTTATTTTTTATTTTTTTAACAAAATTCTCATATTGGGAAAACACGCGAAACAAGAATGAAATTTCGGGGTTATTCCACGAGATTGAATCTATAGAAGAAGGACAACATAGATTTATTTCAAATAGTACATTGAGTTGCCTATTAACGTCGAAAATATGCATTTATTTTGCAACCGAATTTGATATTATTGTATTTTTTATTCAAAACAGTACACACACATTCACAAACTGTGTATATGTTTTGACAGAATAAGGGCACCAAAAGAAAAGTTGGTAGAAAATATTGGACGTTCGAAGTTTGAAGAATATCGGACATAGATTTTACACCTTCCTAGCGATATTATTCAAAATGTTGAACATCTGACGAGTGTGCTAATATTGTCCATAGTTGCAACTGACCTAAGTTGTTTATACATCATAATGTGAAAAATTTGAACTATTTCGGGCATTTTTATTTAGGAACATATTGAATTAAATTTTTTGGGGGGAGAAGTAAACAAAACCGGCCACATCCCAACTTGATATAAGTTTGACAATAATATTACGATGCTCCGAATCGTACTCTTTTCTTTCGTGTGTTCCAGCCGGACGGGTATTTCTAAATGGCTTCCAAATGTTCTGATACGGATTACTTCCAAAGAGATGTAATATATAAAATTATCCAGATTATGTAGATATTTTTAATGCATTTGAACGCGCGGGAATTTCGGAGATTCGATATTTTCTCCAAATATTTATTTAGTTTTTTGTTTACTAACGGTTTTCAAATTATAACTAATTGTCAAGTTTAGTTTCTATAACAACAATAGTTGAGTTCCAGAACCTGCTCGCGCGTCACAACAAAAATAAAGAAAATGATCAACTTAAAAACTAATATTTGTCGTGCAAAAACAGAACGAGAAAATATGGAGCAACTGATGTATTCACTTTTCGATGATTCCAGCAGTGAAGAGGACTGGCTGAATGAGGAATCAGATTACTAATTATTATTATAAATTATTAATTTTAGTTTGTCGTCTTCAATACTCATTTTTTAAATTTTGGCGTCCCTTTCAGTAAGGTTTCACCAGTCCGATTTAGACTGTTTACTTTTGGAATTTTGAATTTTGACATTTTATCGCATTTCTGCTAGTCTGCTTGTTCTCTCTTCTGCTAGTTTTGCTACTAAAAAAGTTCTGGAACACAACTAATGTTGTTTTTGTAAAATATTAGTTTATGTAGCAGATGCATACCCTTATAAATACACCTTGTATAATTACACGCGTTTTACCATGGTAGACAGGTGACAGCAAGTGTTTTTGTACAAAAAACGTAACAACAACCACACACAAATTTGTTTTTGTACGTAATACAAGAGTCAGAGTTATATGTCCACAAATGTAAGCAAAAAAAATAATTTTTAATAAATTATTTTAATTTCAAAATTGTTCATTTTTTAGAATTTAGATTATTAAATTTAAAATACAGAAGAATAGTTCTTAAAATATTTAATTTTAATGTTTTCACATAATTCCTCTGATTGAATAGTTCTAGATGTAGGTCCAAATTTCTCAACGCTTGAAGCAATCGATAGAAAATCGTGCAGAAAGCAACATACCTTTCAAATTGGAACCAAACTGCATACATACATTAAGTATTCCACACTTTGCATTTTTAGGAAACATGAAGTATACGACTATAAATGGGATTAGATCACAAAACGTAATAACGGTACTGACACTAGTATTACTATAGATTCAAATCAGCAGGGTATTTGCTTCTACCTGTAATAATTATACCATGGCGTTTTACTTATGTGGTGAATGGCCCAATTCACACGAGGGTAATTGTTCTGGTCTAAGAAAGAAGCTTGTTGGCATTTTCGGTGAGGAGAGTCGTTTTTTGGTTGGACTAAAATTTCATCCAACTTCAATCCCGCATCAGAAGAACAAAACTAATACATGCACACTTTTTATAAGTATAACCAAGTAAATAAAAAAATACTAACACACACCATGGTAGAAGAATATAGGTAGATGCATCAACGTTTGGGAACATTGATATGTCAAAATTTTTTAAGTGCTTTGTCAAAAATAAATCGATTTTTATATGTTTTCTTATACGACGCAAATTTCGCATTTGAAGTTCGTAATGAATACTACAGCCTATGACGTAAAATTGTCTGTGCAGGTCCACGTCTTTATATAGTTCCCATATAACGGTACCCCTCGATATTCGGTATTTTGATGATTTTAGCGACATTATTTACCGGAATTGTTTCAAATTTCGCATTTGAAGTTCGTGAAGTTCGATATTACAGCCTATGACAGAAAATTGCCTGTGCATTATAAACAGATTTTTTTTCAAGTTTCGCATTTGAGTATTGTAATAGCTTGTGACAAAAGTTGCCTATGCAGGTCAACATCGTCGTATAGACTCTTATATACGGCTACATTAGGTATTTTCAAGATTTTAACAGATTTTATTTTTTTGAAAATTGTTAAGTTTGTACCAAATGGTGGAAGGTATTCAAAGTTCGGCCCGGCTTTTTTAATTGTTTTTTGTCTGGGATATTCTCGCCAGAGTCGTAGATGTTCACCTACAGAACTAAGGGCCAATGACCTCTGGTGGCAAGGACCTCAATGGCTCAGAATGACACATAATTGGAAAAAAATCATGACTCCTTTCGCGAAAGAGAAGAATGTCTCCACTTTAGCTAAAGTTTATCGATAATATGCATATGCCCTAAGACTCTGGAAAAATACTGGAGCCCATAGGCAACATCTTCGCACCTCGTCAATAGACCTTACAGTAGTCGAAATCCAAGATGGAAAACGATCTTGCATAATTCGCACAAAAAATTAGTTTATGCCGACGTCATCCAATAATGCTACCACATGGCGCAAAAATTTCCAAATTGTTAGTCGAATTTACTCATATGATTACCTTACACTGTGGTAATCAATTAATGTCCCGAGTAGTAAGGCCCGAATTGTGGATATTTTGACTCAAGTTGCTAGTCATATAAACCATATGCAAATGTCAAATTTGGTTAACTCACAAAAAATATGCCAAAAACAAGGAATTGCTTAGCTGCCGCCCGAACGTACTTTTCTTTCTCGCGCTTTTACAAACACAGGTGTAGATTTTGCAGGACCCTTTAACATTAAAAGTTATTCCTGGAGAGCTTACTTTGTTACAAAAGGCTACGTGTGCCTGTTTGTTTCACCATTAAGGCTTGTCGACATATGTCTTTCTTGCCGCTTTTTCTAGGTTTTTTCGAGGTTGTCCGTCTTGTATATTTTCATTACAAAGGGACTAACTTTGTGGGATCGGTTGACATATTAAAGCGATATCAATAAGCTTTCATGAAATATTTTTCAAAACAACCATTCAAAACAACGAAAAAATAGGCCTTAAATGAATTTCAGGTTTGAGGAATTTACAACTATTTTGGCAAGAATTGAAGGCTAACTTAACTCGTGACACTTAAGTCCTGCTAGCGACGAATCAAATTTTTCTCCCTATTGATTCCCGGTAATTTCTTAATAGGATCATATATTCTTACCCCAGCTGAACCAGACATCTCCGATACAGATCTCAGTTTAGTTAATCGTTGGAAACGACTTAAATTTATTTCCCATTACATTTACACCAGATGGAAGTTAGAATATTTCCACGAACTTCACAGAAGAACTAATTGGGAAAATGAAAAGGAGAATATCATAGAAGGAGATTTAGTTGTCATAAAGGATAATATGTTGGCTCCGCATGAATGGTCAAAAATGCCAGGGTTGTAGACACACGGACAGCAAGTGACAACATTAGCAGAGAGGTTCCCCAACCAGACACCTTTCCAGCAGTATGAGACAGTGTAGTGTCGGGGTTATTGCCGAAATCGCTTGGCCAAAAGTCATTTGGTTCTCGACTGCACACCCCTAACTGAATGCAACGATCGGCACCATACGCTACTGCATGGTCTCAATTAGACGAGGTATCGCTCAACATAGAGGCCGTAATCACCCTAGCTTTCGCGTGGGATTTGGTTTTTGTACCAATGGTTATAACACGCATAACGGTCGGGGGTATGGAGGGTTTTAGCATGTTGCGTGCAATAATAAGCCAATCTGCGACTATGCCAATGATTTCCTATGCAGCGTTCCGTCGCTTAAATCGAATTTACAAAGTGCAGCGATTTACTACTTTCACAGTTTCACCCCGCCACTCAAACAATACTTGGAGTCTGAAGGTAAATGCGTTAACAATCGAAGATCTGCCCGGACTCATCGGCTCAAACCCCATTATAGAAGACCCCACAAGATGTTTCACAAATTACGCTCTAACCGACCATGGTCCAAGGCGAACTAATCCGATTGATGCGGAACTTGGAGAGGACACTTACTACACAGCAGCAGGAATTGGCGATGTCCTGACCTACAATACGCAACTGGCCTGGGTGTTTCCTGGACAAATCAAGAATATACCGAGCACTGATGAACGAAGTACCTTATGAAATATAGTAATGCTTACACTTGTGATTCAGGGCCAGAAAAAAAACCAAAAAAAAGTAAGCCTTAAAACACGACGATTTAAGTTTTTTCTCTTTATTCGTGACCGCAGCATTTTTTTCGGATGGTTATGTTACGACGTTTTTTCTCACTTTTAAGTTGGCGTAAGTTCAGTAGGGCAGGGTTGTCCCAAATAATTTATTTGGTATCGGGGACATTTGAGAGAGGAATGCTGAGGGATTTTCTCTAACAATATTGAATTATGCTTCTATATCATAGTAGGCGATTAAAATCTACATTATTATACAGGGTGAGATGAAAAAACTGCAACCAACTTCAGACTTCTGTCATTTCTAAGCCATTCATCCGACAGCTGTTAAGATTATTCCAGTGATAGCTCATTATATTGTTTACAAGCGTACAAAAACATTTTGGTGAGAATTTTCCAGAAAAAAAGTTATTCGTGATGGAATTCAAGCGTGATAGTGATTTCTTTATATTTGGCTGGAAAACCACAAGTAGCTATCGTTAGAGCACTCCAGCATTTAAATGGGAATAAATCTTTTGTGTCTCGTACCATCGCTCGTTACCGTAATACTGGTAGCGTAGTCCGACGTCAAGAATGTGAACGGAAGAAAACAGCAGTATCAGCAGAAATGGTTCAAAAGTAAAGAAGCGACATGGTCGAATCCCGCGTCGCAGTCGCCAAAAAATGACTCATGAACTAAACATATCGCAATATTCCATTCGGCAAATATTAACAAATTAGCTCGGGGTAAAGCCATTAAAATTCCAAAAGGTGCAAAAACTTACACCGTAACAGAAAGAAAATAGATTCAAAAAAGCTAAAGAGTTGCTCAGCAGTTTGTAAACAAACAAAATGATCGTTGTATACTTGCCAAAGAGGTCAGCTGAAAATTTGTACCCTCGGTTTGCAACCAGAACTCAAGCGCCGGCCATTGTGATGGTGTGGCCGCCGTAACAGCCGAAGGTGGCTCTTCGCTCGTATTAATCGACCGTGGCATCAGAATAAATGCAGAATTTTATCGCGAACAATATTCTGGATGGAGTATTAAAGCCTTGGGCACGCAAATACTTTGGCCGCAGACCATCGCACTCAGCACGCGCCACCCAAGAATGGTTACAAGATAAGGTTCCTCGCTTCATTTCCAGCACACAATGGTCACCAAAATCTCAGGATACCAATCCGTTGGACTATTATATCTGGAGTTGAGGTGTCGATCACCTCAACCAAGCGCTTCGCCGGGAATGGGCCAAAATACCACAAATCAACATTCGGGCAGCGTGACGGCTTCATTGGCCATTTGAATTCAATAATTCGTGCCATAGGTTTCCAATTCGTACAAATCTAAACTTATTCTAAAATTTTATGCTATTTCCGACATATTTAGCTTTCATTGAATAAAATTTAAAAAGAATGTATGTTTTGTTGCAGTTTTTTATCTCACCCTGTATATATTACACTAGGTCAATTATACAGTTAAAATTTTTTTGTTGCAAAATGGTCAGGCTTATCCCTTTATTGTTGTTTTTATAAAAACAACGTTTGTTTATTAGTGGAGAACGATGGTAATGTTTACCAGGGGGTAAGGCAGGGAATACCTAGGTTTCGGAAAGAGCCACCAATCCTCATCAGTTCCCTGTTTTTTGTCTGGGATGTTCTCCCCAGAAGTTATTTTAAAAAATAACTTCTATGACAAAAAACATTTTTTACCCAAGTGACGAGATCGTAAGCTCAATAGAAGAGGAACCAAAGAATTAAATAAAACTAAAATTCTTTTGGAAAGTCTTCTAAATCTTACAACCGCACTTATAAACATTTACATCTTTCTCCACTTGTTATGCTTTCGTTCAACCTGAACGAAGTAGCATAACCATGTAAGTTGGTTTTGTCTGTTACAACAAAAACCCCTTCGTCGACCGTGCCTTGTCTATAAATAGAACAGTGTGGCTTGTTTGTTCGGGATACCGTAGTATTTTGTTGTTGCAAAATGGTCAGGCTTATCCCTTTATTGTTGTTTTTATAAAAACAACGTTTGTTTATTAGTGGAGAACGATGGTAATGTTTACCAGGGGGTAAGGCAGGGAATACCTAGGTTTCGGAAAGAGCCACCAATCCTCATCAGTTCCCTTGTTTTTTGTCTGGGATATTCTCCCCAGAAGTTATTTTAAAAAATAACTTCTATGACAAAAAACATTTTTTACCCAAGTGACGAGATCGTAAGCTCAATAGAAGAGGAACCAAAGAATTAAATAAAACTAAAATTCTTTTGGAAAGTCTTCTAAATCTTACAACCGCACTTATAAACATTTACATCTTTCTCCACTTGTTATGCTTTCGTTCAATCTGAACACAGTAGCATAACCATGTAAGTTGGTTTTGTCTGTTACAACAAAAACCCCTTCGTCGACCGTGCCTTGTCTATAAATAGAACAGTGTGGCTTGTTTGTTCGGGATACCGTAGTATTTTGTTGTTGCAAAATGGTCAGGCTTATCCCTTTATTGTTGTTTTTATAAAAACAACGTTTGTTTATTAGTGTAGAACGATGGTAATGTTTACCAGAGGTTAACAGCCTGTTCCACGATCTCGAAAGAAAATTTGTGCGAACGAAGGCTACTCACTCACTTTCGTATAAGAATGCGTTCCACTAACTTTCGTTCTTTCTTTCGCATAGCCTTACGTGATTCAGTGTTGCTAAATATTTTTTTGGAAAAATTAATCGCGAAATAAGGCAAAAAAAGCGCCAAATGTCTAATTTAAACGCGAAAAAGCAGCTGTGGCTCTGTCTCAACTGACATTTCAGTTGTAAACAAACAAATTGTAAATAAACAAACAAAATAAAATTTCTAGTGATTGTGTTCAAACTATTTGTGCTCTTAGAAAATAAAAAAAAGAATATTTCTGTAGCCCTATTTTTTATGGATGATGTGGAGGAGGTTCAAAATGTGTCACGGAGGCATTTAAGAGATGCTTCGAATTTATTTGAAGTACCTAACAACCAGTAAGTATGATTGTATTTTTACATTTTTGAAATAATAAAAAAATTATTTTTTTCCAGGTTTGTGGCCAATTTTCGTGTGTCGAAGGAAGTTCTCGGGCTCTTTTGGATATGATGGAAGAGAAGTGGGTGCCCGGTTGCAGAACTACCCAAATCCACCCCGATTTAAAACTTCTTCTGCTGCTTCCAAAAATTGGCACTCCTCTGGCGAACACAGGATTCTCCTCCATATACTTAACTAGTGCCCGCAGCTGTGTAGTTGATGATTTTTTCGTGCTGGAATTGAGAAAATAAAAAAAAAATATATTTGTTGTTCACATATTAAATTGCATTTATTATTTTTACTTACATTTTTGTTTCCATTTTCAATCAAGCAATGTTTATGTTAAAACAATTTTCCTTAATTGTTATTATACGATAGCAAACACACAAGTGACTGATTTTGACATTTGTGTTCGCATGCGTACGAAAGAAAAAAGATAGTGGAACGCAAAATTACACTGAAATGCTTACGTTTTCGTTCGCTTTGATTTTCGTGCAAATTTTCGTTCTGATGGATTTTAGTGGAACGGAAATCAGCTGTTTGTCGTGTAAAAGTTGTGCGAACGTGTTCTTTCGATATCGTGGAACTGGCTGTAAATTTTTTTATCTGCATTACTTGGCAACTGTAAGAAAAACAGCACACTGATAGGCGACCGTCACAATGATGGTGACGTCATGTAGCCAGCGCTGATGAAAGTAACTGGGTCTCAATGACGACAGATCGATGACAGCGGCATTGACAAAATACGCGCGGACACTTTTTAGTATAGGAAACGTTAGAAACCCCACTTCAACACTGTCACACAATCCTCTTTATGATAAAGAGAAGAAACTTCACAAATTTAGGATCTGAGAGGAGTTCCTCTTACCCCTAATGACGTACACCAATACTCTCAGAAGTAAAGGGAACGTTATAAACCCCTCTTTACTTACAAGAGAACACACACACCACACATGTGTTAGAGTTAAGGGAACGTTACAAACCCCACTCAACTCTAACTACCAAAACACTACATGTATATATATATATATATATATATATATATATATATATATATATATATATATATATATAGGTTAGGTTAGGTTAAAGGACGCGCAGCTGCATTTAGCAACTGCTCCACTCGGAGACCTATAGGTCCATTGTGTTCATCCTAGGAAAGAGTTAGAGCGAAAGATAGAGAAAGTATAAGAATTGACAGTAGGAAATAGATAGTACGTAGTCTACGGCTGAGTTTGCCGTGTCGTCTTTAGCCACTTGAACCTTCTGGCTAATTGAAGGATCACTGCAGGGTCCGTGGTAGAAAAAGAGGACAAATCACGTGACACTAGTTCTCCCACTAGTTTATGTCTCACGTTAATGAGCGCTGGGCAGTGGCAGAGCAAGTGTTCGATTGTCTCAATTTCTTCTTCATCTTGACAGATCCTGCAGTAATCAATATCATCGCTGTCCCATTTTGAGGTCATAGCCCTCACCTTACAGTGACCTGTGATGATGCCCACCACAAGTTTTAAATCTGGTTTAGACAATGACATCAGCGATCTTGTTCTCTTCTCTGAGAGCACAGGCCAGATTCTTTTGGAGATGGTACATCCCGTTTCATCCAGCCATTTTTGTTGTGTCTTTTCCTGGTAGTGTTTGCGAACGATCTGTAGGAAGTGGCACAGTGGTGGTTTGACCGAATTATCTATTTCTATTGTAGTTGATTCGGATCCTAGCCTGGCCAATTCATCTGCAGTTTCGTTACCTGTGATATTGTAATGGCCGGGAACCCAACAAAGCTTGATTGACAACCTAGAGTGTTCCAAGGCTTCCCTGCAGCTTAAAACAGCCCTAGACTTGATAGTAAAGGATATATATATATATATATATATATATATATATATATATATATCCAAATGTTTTTGGCGGGAATAATATCTTACTTAAAATCGGGCTAAACTCTATTTGTTCGCATTGATGATGTCAAAAGGTGATGACTGAGTATTTCTACAGCCGATGGGGCCAGTCGAAACTTCAGCACTTTTTGTCTGATGTCACTGTTGTAGTATTCACTGTCGAGTCTGAAAACAAACAACCTTTGCGTCCAGAACAATCCTGTTTCTATAGTATCCAACATCCTTTGGGGATTATATTATTAAGTTCATCATTCATCAACTCCTACAAATTAACGTCCATTTGCTGATATCACAGCGATAATGTATACCCTTTGTGGGGAAAATACCAGAAAGAAGGACCTACACATGTGTCAAAGAAAGGTTGTTCAACATCAACGAAACTAGAAAAATGCAACTCTCTGCTGGAGTCTTATAGCGTCAAATAGACTTTTTAAGATGCAACAGTTGGTTTTGTTTATTTTATATTTTTTTAACAAAATTCTCATATTGGGAAAACACGCGAAACAAGAATGAAATTTCGGGGTTATTCCACGAGATTAAATCTATAGAAGAAGGAAAACATAGATTTATTTCAAATAGTACATTGAGTTGCCTATTAACGTCGAAAATATGCATTTATTTTGCAACCGAATTTGATATTATTGTATTTTTTATTCAAAACAGTACACACACATTCACAAACTGTGTATATGTTTTGACAGAATAAGGGCACCAAAAGAAAAGTTGGTAGAAAATATTGGACGTTCGAAGTTTGAAGAATATCGGACATAGATTTTACACCTTCCTAGCGATATTATTCAAAATGTTGAACATCTGACGAGTGTGCTAATATTGTCCATAGTTGCAACTGACCTAAGTTGTTTATACATCATAATGTGAAAAATTTGAACTATTTCGGGCATTTTTATTTAGGAACATATTGAATTAAATTTTTTGGGGGGAGAAGTAAACAAAACCGGCCACATCCCAACTTGATATAAGTTTGACAATAATATTACGATGCTCCGAATCGTACTTTTTTCTTTCGTGTGTGCCAACCGGACGGGTATTTCTAAATGGCTTCCAAATGTTCTGATACGAATTACTTCCAAAGAGATGTAATATATAAAATTATCCAGGTTATGTAGATATTTTTAATGCATTTGAACGCGCGGGAATTTCGGAGTTTCGATATTTTCTCCAAATATTTATTTAGTTTTTTGTTTACTAACGCTTTTCAAATTATAACTAATTGTCAAGTTTAGTTTCTATAACAACAATAGTTGAGTTCCAGAACCTACAAGTTAGTTCTAATTAGTACTAATTCTGCTACAACGCGTTCTCGTACTCCAAAAACTAGCAAAACTTGCAGCTCTCTCGAGAAAAAAATGGCGCTGAGTGGTGCACATTTCTGCTTGTTTTAGCTACATGAATTTGGCCGAGCAGAAATGTGCATATTGTAAATTTGACATTTAATTGGCAGGGCTAACAAGTTTGAAAAATGTATTGATACAGTTCAATGCTCGCGCGTCACAACAAAAATAAAGAAAATGATCAACTTAAAAACTAATATTTGTCGTGCAAAAACAAAACGAGAAAATATGGAGCAACTGATGTATTCACTTTTCGATGATTCCAGCAGTGAAGAGGACTGGCTGAATGAGGAATCAGATTACTAATTATTATTATAAATTATTAATTTTAGTTTGTCGTCTTCAATACTCATTTTTTAAATTTTGGCGTCCCTTTCAGTAAGGTTTCACCAGTCCGATTTAGACTGTTTACTTTTGGAATTTTGAATTTTGACATTTTATCGCATTTCTGCTAATTTTCCGTTCCTTTATTTTTTGAGCACCTAAATGAGAATGACATTTCGAATTGTTCTCTCTTCTGCTAGTTTTGCTACTAAAAAAGTACTGGAACACAACTAATGTTGTTTTTGTAAAATATTAGTTTATGTAGCAGATGCATACCCTTATAAATACACCTTGTATAATTCCACGCGTTTTACCATGGTAGACAGGTGACAGCAAGTGTTTTTGTACAAAAAACGTAACAAAAACCACACACAAATTTGTTTTTGTACGTAATACAAGAGTCAGAGTTATATGTCCACAAATGTAAGCAAAAAAAATAATTTTTAATAAATTATTTTAATTTCAAAATTGTTCATTTTTTAGAATTTAGATTATTAAATTTAAAATACAGAAGAATAGTTCTTAAAATATTTAATTTTAATGTTTTCACATAATTCCTCTGATTGTATAGTTCTAGATGTAGGTTCAAATTTCTCAACGCTTGAAGCAATCGATAGAAAATCGTGCAGAAAGCAACATACCTTTCAAATTGGAACCAAACTGCATACATACATTAAGTATTCCACACTTTGCATTTTTAGGAAACATGAAATATACGACTATAAATGGGATTAGATCACAAAACGTAATATCGGTACTGACACTGGTATTACTATAGATTCAAATCAGCAGGGTATTTGCTTCTACCTGTAATAATTATACCATGGCGTTTTACTTGTGTGGTGAATGGCCCAATTCACACGAGGGTAATTGTTCTGGTCTAAGAAAGAAGCTTGTTGGCATTTTCGGTGAGGAGAGTCGTTTTTGGTTGGACTAAAATTTCATCCAACTTCAATCCCGCATTAGAAGAACAAAACTAATACATGCACACTTATAAAAACCAAGTAAATAAAAAAATACTAACACACACCATGGTAGAAGAATATAGGTAGATGCATCAACGTTTGGGAACATTGATATGTCAAAATTTTTTTAGTGCTTTGTCAAAAATAAATCGATTTTTATATGTTTTCTTATACGACGCAAATCGGAGGTTGTAATGATACATATTTTTCAACAGTTTTTACAAATTTTAATAATTTTTCATTCACGATTTTCAATATCAAAATCGGCTTGACAGTTCATTGTCCCAGCAGCTGTGTCGATGCGACTACCTGTATTCTTTACCATTACCGTTACATTAGTCTCGTGCATGGTAGAAGGATATAGGTAGACGCATCGACACAGCTGCTGGGACAATGAACTGTCAAACCAATTTTGGAATTGAGAATGTTGAATGAAATATTATTTATTTAAATTTAATAACCTCCGAATGACGTCGTATAAGAAACGATATAAAAATCTACTTATATTTGAAGAAACATTTAATTTTTTGACATATCAATGCTCCCAAGCGTTGATGCATCTAACTGAATTCATCTACGGGGCTAGTGTGTTTTGGAAAGAAAAATTTTCTTTGAACTAAAAATTACTCTCGTGTGAATTGGACCAATTACATTGACCGAGTACGTCAAATTTTAGGCAGCGTTGTAAAAAATTAGCCGGCGTCGACTTTCAAATTGGACTGACTTTGATTCATGATTTGTAATACCTAGTTAACCTCAACATCATACTTTGAGAACAATTGAAAAGTTAAATAATGCGATTTACGAGTCGTTTGCATGCCCAACATTTGGGATGGTCATTTAAAAAACATTGGCAAACACAAGGCAAACGGATTCCAAATGATACTGGTGCTGCCAGCGAGTTAGAAAAAAAAGAAATTTTGATCAAAAATACAGGGGATGCTACAGCTCACGATAAGTAAGTTAATTCCCTTGACATTGTGATGGATTACGTGATTTTTTTAATAATAGATTCAAAACAAACATTGGGTCACTCACGCACCACCAGTGGCATGACAAATTTTGTTACATATATTGCAAAGAAACCGTTTTATTGGAGGGTTTGCCGCAAGCTCAGTTACTAACGAATACAGTTAAAATTAAAGGACTTCCAAAGTCGTTATACGAGTTGATTATTAACCTAAAGATTCCAAGCAGTGTTGAACGAAATGCTGAATTAGCAGTTACGAAATCAAATGTGTATGATGCTGAACAGTCTTCATTGCCAAGAACTCGAAACGTGGATCGCCCGGCTTATAAATATCCCAGAGTATATGGAGCATCACAACTGCGGAGTAAGTAAGTATATTGATGTCAATGCATATTCGGCCTTATTCTTAGTGGATGGGTGCGAATATTGTTATATAGTTCATACAATTTGCGATGAGAAACTATGAGTGCCCAAATCCCTATATTCGGAATACGGAACAACTCTAGTTCAGTAAAAACTTAGATTTTGGCTTAAGATGATTTTAGGGGCTATGCTCCGATTGACCTGAAATTTTTACAACGTGTAGATCATTTTAACCTGATTACAGCAAGGTAATTTTTTTGTGGGGGAAATACCCGGTTACCCGGTTATTGGACCCGAAAGTTCAGATACAATATTCGGTTTTTATCCGGTTCTACTCAACCGATAACTACAAAATGGAGATCACTTGAAATCTTATGAAAATACCTATCCACATGATGAGGTTACTAGAACCGGTTCTAGAGAAATGCGAGAAAATTGATATTTTTACCAGACTTTTTGAAAAACCGATAAAAACTCAAAAATGGACCCATTATGGGGTATTAAAAACTACATACTACATTGTAGCCTACACTCTGGCCTTTCCAAAAAGGTGCTATTGGTATTGATATCTCTTATATTTCCGAAGATATTAGTCATGCAAATCATGAAATTGAGTTTTCACCCACTAATATGTATCTCTTATAGCTTTGTAGTTCCGAAGATATTGTCTTTAAAGTCGAATTCCAACTACTTACAAAAATTATAATATTTAGAAAAACTATGGATCGCGTAGCCGGTGTTGGACATACCTCATGAGAAAAAATCTCAAGCCCCGGCCGAAGGCCGGCTACTTACAAATTTTTCAATGTTTACAAAAACTTTGGATCGCGTAGCCGGTGTTGGACATACCACAGAGGAGAAAATCTCAAGCCCCGACCGAAGGCCGGCTACCTACAAAAATTACAGTGTTTAGAAAAACTATGGATCGCGTAGTAAGTGTTAGACATATACCAGAGGAGAAAATCTAAAGCCACGGCCGAAGGCCGTCTGTTTCAAAATGCTATAGAGGTTAGATACATTTGACTGGAGAAAAAATTGCAATTTAATGATTTCTATTACCAATATCTTCGGAACTACAAAAGATATCAACACGTATGACACCATTTTAGAAAGGTAATAGTGTTGGCTGTTATAAGGTAGGCAGATATTAATACCCTATAATGGGTCCATTTTTGAGTTTTTATGGGTTTTTCAAAAAGTACTAGTGAAAAATATCATATTTCTTGCATTACTCTTACATCGTGACCCCTTGTTGGATAGGTATTTTCATAAGCTTTCAAATGATCTCCATTTTGTAGTTATCGGTTCAGTAGAACCGAATAAAAATAGAATATATTATATCTGAACTTTCGGCTCGAATAACCGGGTAACCGGGTATTTCCCCCACACTGTGGTACTTTGCCGTAATCAGGTTAAAAATACCTACCTGTGGTAAAAATTTCAGAACGATCCGAGCATAGCCCCTAAACTCAACTTGCTCCAAAAACCACAAAACACGAATAAAATTCTGTTTATTCAACAAAATTTAATCCAGGACAGAAAGAAAATAATGTTTTCTTTTTCATAATTGTAAGATTTATTGCGCTTAATCTTCGAAAAATGAATTATTGTTGTAATTGAATTTCTTTCTTCCTTTGTTCAATTCATTTTTAATACCAAGCTATTTTCTTCATTTTTCGAAACAATACCACAAAATTGAATCCACAAAATTGAATCCAAGATAGAGAGACAATATTGTTTTATTCCAAAATTATACATTTTGTCGCTAGTTATCGTGGAAAATATGCATTTATGCTGACTCTAAATTTGAAATAAATTCAAATAATTTTCTTTTTTACTTAAAACAATACACAAACATATAAAAATTGTGTATATGTTTCGACAGAATAGGGGCACAAAAAGAAAAAAATGTGTTTGGGAGGTAGCTCTGTTCTACATTTTGTAATTGTGCCATGCTTACACCTTAAATGTGCAAAAGAAGTTGATGCATTCATTTTGAATTAATAAAGGAATACCGCGAAAACTGATCGAAAGGTCAACATTTATTTTTAAAACCATGTTCTATGTATCTTTACTTATTTATTACCACCCAAGGTGGATAAAATCTGTTGTTGTTGAAGCAGCCCCGACTGCTGTGTGCGTTCTGATTCATCAATCAAGTTCTGCTTCTAAGTCCAGCCAGGACGCAAGCCAAAACTACTTGGGTTTGTTGTTGTCGTAACAGTTATACAAATTGTGTTTGGGTTCTGCTAATCTGGTTCAAAAAGTCGTCTACTTAATCGGCTGTAATTAGAGGTTTTCTGGAAATTGTGCGGCCTGTATCACACGCCGGGAAGGTGTTCCGCACATCTTCGTCAATTCGTGCCCAATACGAATTAAGAACACTGCACGATCCTGAACGCAATTGCGCCAATACTACACTGGTTTGTCTAGGCAGCCGACGTTCTTCAGCTGCAATGGAAGGGGTTGGACTCCGAGGACGGCATTCATGGTATAATTGTTAATGGCATCTCCAACTGACATACCAATGCCTATCAGACTTCCAGATAGGTTTTCTAATCTAGAGGCTCTCTCTTATAGGATTGGACCTCCCTCTTTAGATCATGTATGTCCTCCCTGACACACCTTGTTGAGGGAATATTATCCACCATATGATGGTTTGGATGACTCCCACGATAACACTCAAGCAGGTACTGCAACGAAAGCATATGGTTATGCTGACGTGTCAGAAGGAAGCTCCCTTTCGCAGTTTTCAGGGCAGCATCCTGGCAGGACTGGATATTATTCTACTGTGTAGCACTTATATTCACCCAAGATTTGGGATAGCTCGTGGTCGGTATCATATATCCCTTGACCTGCACATTCAGCTCTGTTCCCATCTTCGCAGACCATGTGGTAAAGAGTGTGGCCGTTTCGTGGAATGAGGTGACAAGCTCCGCGAGATAGATGTTCATGATCGTACAATCATCCGCAAGGAATTACGGAAAGGTATAGGTTAAAGAGTTACGGGATATTACCCCACATTGGTGAACTCTATGTTTCCCCTACGGATATTTATACCTAGTCGGCTGGGAGAGATCGTACATGGCGTAGGGCCATTCTCGTAGCCCTGTCGCTCTCGGGGTGCTTTTGTTTCTCTCTTTCTTCATGTAGATTGATATCATCGTATTTGAGTGGAAGATCTCAGTTTGTTGTGCACAGGGGCGTTCAGTCTGATGTTTGTGCAGTGCGGAGTGGTGTCCCACAAGGGTCCTCAAGGGCTTGGTCCTCTGCTTTTTATTATGTTCATTAATGACATTGTGGGGTCTGTGTCTAACTCCATGTGTGAAGTCTTCATGTATGCCGATGGCATTCATGTCTTCTTTAGAAGTGCAGATCTCTTTGAGTTGGAAAATGTGGCAAACACTACGTTGGGATTGCTTTCTATGTAGATCTCCTCTAATGGTTTATCTGTGAATTGGAATAAAACTGAAGCTGTTCTGTTTAATAGTCCTGATTATGTTCCTATGCCGTGCATCTGTGTTCGCTCTATTGTTGTTAATGTTGTGGATGAGATGTTTAGGTGTAGTCATTGACACCAAACTTAATTTTTCAGCGCGTGTTGATTCTTTGCTTTTTCGTGTGCGTTTTCAGCTTAGGAGGCTCCATAGTCTTCAAGCTCATTTGCCTCTTGGTGTTAGGATGATGGTAACTAGATCTTTATTAATGTCTCATGTCAACTATTGTTTGGAAGTAATCTGTGGGGCAAATGCTTGCCTAATTCTGCATGTACGCAAACTTGTTAATTCTATTGTAAGGTACGTGTTTGGGTTGCGCCGTAGTGATCGTGTAACACAGTATGTTATTAAGTTTCTTGTCTGTCCTTTGACAGATATGTTGAATATCGCCTGCTTTTGTGTCATTACAGAAATATGAGGAATGTTAATTCTCCTTTATATAATAAGTTTGTGTTTTGTAGATCATCTCGAAATCCACAATTGCTATTTCCCAGATTTTCGTCTGTAGTTGAAGAGAAAGCGTTTGTTGTAAAAGGAGCTAGATTGTGGAATCACTCTGACCCTGCGTGATTTTACCTGTTCTTTTGAACTTTACAGGAAGAGGAGTTTTGAGTATTTGTCTGTTCATTAAGTTTCTGGTTGCGGGTTATTTTTTGTTTTTTCTTTTTAGTTATTGGCTGGGGGCCATTTTTATGGTTGTTTTTTTCCATAGAGTACATAATTTTATCGCTCTTTCTCTTTTTAAGGACTTTTTTATATCCTCCACCAAAAAAGGTATGGAGGGTATATTATGTTCGTCATTCCGTTTGTAACTCATCGAAATAATCATTTTAGACCCAACAAAGTATATATATTCTTGATCAGCGTAAAATTCTAAGACGATTTAGCCGTCTGTCCGTCTGTTGTAATCACGCTACAGTCTAAACAAATTAAGATAGGAAGCTACAATTTTGCACAGATTCCTCTTTTGTCTGCAGGCAGGTCAAGTTCGAATATGGGCTATATCGGTCCACGATATCGTATAGCCCCAAATATCGGTACCCCCCGATAATCGGTATTTTGATTATTTTAGCCACATTTTCTAATGGAAAGGTCTGAAAATCCACACAAGAAGTTCCTTATGAGTACTTTATCCCTTGGAAGAGAATTATCTATATAGGTCCACGATATCGTATAGCCCCCATATAACGGTATCCTCTGATATTTTGTATTTTGATGATTTTAGCCACATTTTTCAACGGAACTGTCTGATAATCCACACAAGGAGTTCCTTGTAGGTACTTTATCCCTTGGAAGAGAATTATCTATATAGGTCCACGATATCGTATAGCCCCCATATAACGGTACCCCCGATATTCGGTATTTTGATGATTTTAGCCACATTTTTCAACGGAATTGTCTGAAAATCCACACAAGGAGTTCCTTGTGGGTACTTTATACCTCGCCAGAGAATTATCTATATAGATCCACGATATCGTATACGGTACCCCCGATATTTGGTATTTTGATTGTTTTATCCACATTTTTCAATGAAATTGTCTGAAATTCCACAAAAGGAGTCTCTTGTGGGCATTTTACCCCCTCAAAAAGAATTGTCTATATAGGTCCACGATATCGTATATCCCCCATATAACGGTACCTCCCGATATTCGGTATTTTGATGATTTTACCCACACTTTTCAACGGAATTGTATGAAAATCCACACAAGGAGTTCCTTGTGGGTACTTTATACCTCGGCAGAGAATTATCTATATAGGTCCACGATATCGTATATCCCCCATATAACGGTACCCCCCGATATTCGGTATTTTTATGATTTTACCAACTTTTTTATTGGAATTGTCTGAAAATCCACACAAGGAGTTCCTTGTGGGTACTTTATGCCTCGACAGAGAATTATCTATATAGGTCCACGATATCGTATAGCCCTCATATAACGGTACCTCGATATTCGGTATTTTGATGTTTTTAACCATATTTTTCAACGGAATGGTCACAAGGGATTCTTTGTACACAAGGGGTTCTTTGTGAGCATTTTACCCCCCAACAGAGAATTCTCTATATAGTTTAACTATTACGTATAGCCCCCATATAACGGTACCATGCGATATGATTTTAGCCATGATGATTTTAGCCACATTTTCCAATCGTATTGTCTGAAAATCCACACACGGAGTTCTTTGTGAGCACTTTACCCCTGAAACGGAATTGTCTATATAGGTCCACAATATCGTAT
The DNA here is from genome assembly GCF_030504385.1 of Musca domestica. Lineage (NCBI taxonomy): Eukaryota > Metazoa > Arthropoda > Insecta > Diptera > Muscidae > Musca > Musca domestica. Next base: position 2,530,753 of record NW_026712328.1, on the reverse strand, counting down.
ATCCCCCATATAAATCATGCTTGTGTGGATTATCAGACAATTCCGTTGAAAAATGTGGGTAAAATCATCAAAATACCGAATATAGGGGAGTACTCTCTCTCTCTCTCTCTGGAGACAACTTCATGCCGGTGGTATCGTTGACAATGACGTCAACCTCTCAACTGTCTTTGATGTTAATGTTTTGAATGAATATTTTACTCAAGAAAATGGTGTTGGCAATGTTATTGTTGATTTTCCAGATATTGATAGACAATGTCATACATTTTCTTTTAATTGTGTTTTCGAGATAGATGTATTTGAAGCCTTTCAGCAGGTCAAATCGAAGTCTGTAGGTGTTGATGGAGTACCCATTAAATTTTTGAAATTAATCTATCCATATATTTCTAGACATTTCACCTATATTTTTAATACAATGTTTACAACATCGACCTTCCCGAATGACTGGAAAATTGCTAGGGTTTTCCCTATTTCCAAAAATAAAGGAAGGAACACTATTGAGAATTTGAGACCTATAAGTATACTACCGTCGCTTTCTAAAGTTGCCGAACATCTCATAAGGCTGCAGATTCAATCATTTATAGATGACAATAAATTTTTGATTAATTATCAATATGAATTTAGGCGTGGTCTCAGCACTACTTCACTTTTAGTAGACTTAACTGACTTGATTAGAGAGACAATTGATGGACGTGATAGTGGTGTTCTTGTTGCGCTGGATATTTCGAAAGCATTCGATTGTGTGGATCATTCAATGCTGATTGAGAAGCTGTTCTCATTATATGCATTTGACAGTAATTCTTGTAAATTAATTGTTTCATATTTATCTGGACGTTCTCAATATGTTTCATATAATGGCGAGGCATCCAGCTTACGTCATATTTACAGCGGGGTACCTCAAGGTTCAATTTTAGGTCCGCTTCTTTTTGTTTTATATGTCAATGACATTAGTAGCATTCTAACTAATTGCGACTGTCATCCGTTTATGTATGCGGACGACATTCATTTATTTTTTAAAGGTCAATCAGACTTTCAACTAGAGAATACCATAAATACAACATTAGGTAATATTTCATGTTGGTTGAGAAATAATAATCTAGTAGTAAATGTTTCTAAGACAAAAGCAATGACATTTGGTTCACCTTGCCGACTGAATAGCGGTATTAATATACAGGTTAATGGTGTAGCGGTGGATTTTGTTTACCGCATAAATTGTTTAGGTGTTGTTCTTGATACCAAGCTTGATTTTTCTTTGCATATTGATGCACTGTACCCCAAAGTTATAAATATGCTCCGAAAATTACACTCAACTGATTTCTATTTGCCCTTATTTGTAAAGAGAAATCTTGCTCATTCTATGTTATTTTCGGTAATTTCCTACTGTATTGAAGTGATTTCTGGTACAACACATGAGTATTTAATGAAATTAGAAAAACTTTTTAACATCATTGTAAGATATGTTTATAATTTGCGTCGTTTTGACCATATTTCTGCGCATGCAGTCCTCTTTTTAGGAGTGTCATTCTCTACTTTTGTTAAACAACGCGTGGTTTCATTTCTATATAAATGTATCTGTTTAAATCTTCCTGGTTTTCAGCGAGATCGGCTAGTGTTCTCTCGGTCTACTAGGAATACGCAAATAATTTTCCCTCATTTTTCTACGTCTCTATATGAAAGATCTTTCATAGTTCGTTCCGCACGAATCTGGAATCAGCTTCCAGCTGAGCTACGACAATTCTCGTTTTCCCGCGGTGTTTTTCGCCGCATGTTTGAAAACTTTGTAGAGGCAAATGGAGGTTAACAATTTGTTTGTTAATGATATTGACGATACTGTATCGTTTGATTAAATATTGTTTTTTTTTATTACCAGCAATAGACTTAAATTTATTTTCATTGGCTGGGGAGCCTTTTTGTCCATATTTTACATATGATTTCTTAGGTTACTTTAAGATACACTATGTAATATTTTTAAGATGTTTTTTTTATTTTGGAGTACACTTTTGTAGTTTTGATAGTTGTGATACTTATTGGCCTAATGTCTTTTTCATTGCAACATATAAATAAATAAATTAAATAAATGAAAATGAAATATTCGATATTTTAATGATTTTACCCACATTTTTCAACGGAATTGTCTGATAATCCACACAAGGAGTTCTTTGTGAGTACTTTACTCCCTGAAAGAGAGTTGTCTGTATAGGTCCAAGATATCGTATATCCCCATATAACGGTACCCCCGTTATTCGTTATTTTGTTGATTTTAGCTATATATTCCAATGGTATTCTCTGAAAATCTACACAAGGATTTTTTGTGAGCACTTTAACCCCTGAAAGGTATTTGTCTATATAGGTCCACAATATCGTATATCCCCCATATAACGGTACCCCCGATATTCGGGATTTTGATGATTTTAGCCACATTTCCCAATGGAATTATCTGAAAATCCACACAAGGAGTCCCTTGTGAGTACTTTACCCCCAGACATAGATTTGTCTATACAGGTCCACAATAGCGTATATCCCCCCATATATCGGCACCTTCGGATATTAGGTATTTTAAAGATTTTAACAGAATTTTAAATGGATTTTAATTTTTTGAATATTTTCTAATTCGTTCCAAATGGTGGAGGGTGCTTTTTTACTTGTTTTATATTTTTGTAGTAGCTACATTCGCTCGGTTGGAAACTAGTAATTTTTAGAGCCTGAGTGTATTGATGCCTATTGCCTTTTTCCTCTCTGCCTTGTTTAACTGTTGTTCAGCTTGGTAGAGGAGTTGTGTCTGAGGGTCTAATTACTAAATTGCTACTAAATTTAAATTATTATTTTTTGTATATATATATTACTATTCGTTGATAATTTTTGTTATTTATTTAGTTTTTTTTTTTTAGATTAATATAGTTATAGGCTGTTTTTATACTGTTGTATGTTAATATTAGATTTTGGCCATGTTGGCTTATTTATATTAAATTGTATGAAAATACATGAAATGAAATGCACCCACTCCATGTATCCGTTGCATATCACCGAGGCCGATCTGTGGTGAATGCACTTATAGCACACGGAGCTGAACCATGGTGCAGGGTTGTTGTTCTCGATTCATTCCTGGTAATGTTGCTCCACCATCAGAAAAATGGACGAACACAAACATGTATTTGGTGGGTTGACGGCCCCTGGTCGAAGGTTTTTTCCTTCGAGGCAATCCGCACATATAACCGGTTGCTCTGGTACTTGGATTTTCTTCTAAATCTTACAACCACACTTATAAACATTTTCAAAGCTTGGCAGGTGGGAAGAGATGAAAATGTATATAAGCGCGGTTGTAAAATTTTGAAGAAATACCAATACCAAATTTTAGTTTATTTTAATTATTTCTTTCTTACTTTCTTTATTCAAAGCCCCTAAGGCCAATTCATTGTGTTAATAGGGCACTCAATACCAAGTAGAAAACTTATAAATAAATTAAAAATACTTATCACACTACACTGTTATAAATCGAGATGAATCTCCTTTTGAGCTTACGATCTTGTCACTTGGGTAAAACAATTGTTTGTCATAGGAGTTATTTTTACAATAACTTTTAGTGAGAATAATCCCAGACAAAAACCAAGGGAACTGATGAGAATTCGTGGCTCTTCCCGAAACCAAGGCAATCCCCGCCTTACCCCCTGGCAAAAATTACTTCATTCTTCACTGATAAATAAACGATGTTTTTATGAAAACAACAATTATGAAATTAAGCCTAACTATTTTGCAAAAAAAAAACTATATTGTAGATAAATATCAGATGATTGCTTTAGTCTGGAGTATACCCCATTTGGCTTAGCTTCATATTACTCTCTATTAAAGAGACCAATGTTTACAGGACTTAACTCACAGCTTTGCAATATTTGGCTTTTTCAGTTTTTTTTATATGACAACTTTGTTGAAAAGCAAGCTCGATAAGGGTCGATCATTCACAAGCGAATGACAATCACACTCACCTTCTGCCTTTCCCAAAAAAACAAAACCACCATTCCAACAGATTCTGGATTACTTACAAGAAATTTACGCACTATAATGCGTAGGGAGACAATCCTGATTAATAGATGCATTCATCCTGATAATGAAGTAACACACCAAAACTAATACTTTGTTCTTAAACGGATTTCTATTAAAAATCACTAATTATATAAAAATTGGTGTAAGGCACCAATAAGTCTGATATATTATTCTAAACTCCAAAACACTACCACGAGGGAGATAAGCCAGCAATAAGTCTGATATATCATTCTTAAACTCTTCTCCATATTCCGTGTTTTTTTCTTATGCCTTGTATCTGTGTGGGCCCTTAATTGTTAATTTTGTGAATGAGATTCATTGACACCCAGCATTATTGCCATGTCTCGCAGCTGTAATTAAGTTTCTTGATAAATTACATGAATTTGGGTATCCGATTTATATTAACCGGTTGAATATAGTCTTACTATATATATAGACAAAAAGGATCTGAGTTAGATTTTACGAAAACACTTTAGTAGAAAGAACAATCGAGTACTTCTAGCAAATTATGTTTAACTGTGATAGGGTCATCATAGAAAGAACATCGAGCAGGCATTGTATATTCAAAATATTGGTGAGGGTTAAATAAGCATTTACCAACCCTGAGTGAGCCAAGATTGAGGCTAATTCTTCGAATAGTTAGGTTAACTCGTCTAAGAAAAACGGATGAAAATTGCCACATAATCGATTTATCTGCGCGTTGCTTTGTTTTATAAAGATGCATTCAGAAAACAGGGCATTTCTGCTATATGAGTACTAATCAATGCTTTTTTTTGGTTTTTTAACATAGATTTATTAAAGATGTTTCTGCAAATGGGCGCAAGTGTGATACGAGAGTTGTATAGAAAAAGAAATGATGTATTTAAGGAATGTGTAATATTTTAACTGCCAGAGTAAAACGTATAAATATAAGGAATCTACAGATTTATTGTTGCTGGTTGATAGCAGTATGCGAAAGCCTTCGGGTTGGTCTTTCGCCTGCCTTGTTTTATGGTATTTTTGTTTTGGATATTTTTTAATGAATATGCTGATCCTCTTCATCGTATACGGTTATTGCAACAACATTTACGAAGCGGCAGCAAAATATTCCTGAGACTTCTTGGGATCGGCGACCATTGTCTTTTGTCCGGGCTTCCAGTTAGCTGGGTAGACTTCACCGTGTTCATCGGTAAATTGAAATGCCTGCACTAGACGCAATGTCTTATCAACACTGCGATCAACGGGCAAATCGTTGACAGTCATTTCTTTTGTCATGTTATCTGCGAAATCATTGCTCTTAATATCTGAATGTCATTGTATCCATAAAATGACAAGATCATAGTGTTTTGGGATTTGCACTATATCAGTTTAGATTCCTCCTTTGTTTTTTTGCCGACACTCCTCCAACAAATTGGCGCAATTATGTTTAGGATGGTGCAGTCGTCTCAATTCGTATTGGGCACGAATTGACAAAGATGTGCGTTGCGTCTGCCCGGCGTGTGATACAGGCCCGCACAATACGCTGCACTTCTTTAATTGCACCGCCAAACTTATCCAACTCATTCCAGAAGATCTCTGATTACAGCCCATTAAAGTAACAATAAGAAAATCGATTCCTGATACGTTTTCAAGAGTTCTGCATAACGAATTTGTGAATTTAAGGTGAATGCTAAAAAATTATTTTTATTTATTTCTTACAGAAGTGATAGACTTGGTAGCAGAGGAGGTGGTGTTGTTTTGCGTGTTGTAAATGATATGAGTCATAAACTTGTGTGTAAAGGAAGCTCTTATGGAGATGTTGAATATGTTTTTGTGAGGTTGTTGTTAATAACAGTTGTTTATTTGCCTCATGGTGATATTTTGGCTTTGGAAGATGAAATTTCTGACCTAGAGGTAAGGTATTCCAATGTCATCATTATGTGGGACGTTAATAATAATATGTTTGATTTAAACCGAAGTGTATTGGTACGTGATGTTTGTAGTCGTTTGAATTTATCTGCTGTTCATAATTCAATGCCAACACATAATGACGTTGCGCATAATTCAACTTCTTTGTTAAATTATTATTTTTGTCGTATTTGAGTTTGTTAGCATATTCAGATCTGACTCACTGGTCAATATACTAAATTGTGGTGTTCAATGTTTAATAACAGTGATTGGTTTAAGACTTTCGTTATCATGTTTTCCTTAGAGATTCTGCATATAAGGCGTATTTTCAAAATAGGACTTTAGATAATTGGATGAATTTTCTAAAATTGTTGAATATGAGAAATATGAAGTTGAATAGTGCGTTCACTATTGCACCCGAGTTAAAATGGATTTAGATGTAATCGTAGCACAACATCTCTTCTGGTTGTGTCAGTGCTGGTGATTGTTGTGTTTTATTATCACTTGATTTGGGAAAAGTCGTTTGACAGGATTAATCGCGCCAATTTAATTACTAAGCTGCACATTTTCTTAAATTTTTCGTCCTCGGCTTGTAAGTTAATGTTTTCTTACTTGTTCGGGAGAAAACAGTATGTCTGCTGTAAAAATGTTGTTTCCAGTCTTCTTCCAGTCAGTAGTGGTGTGTCACAGAGATCTGTTCTTGGCCGTCTATTGTTCGTCATGTATGTTAATGATTCGTTTGCATTTGCTGATGACATTCAAATTTTGTTTAAATCAATTGATTTTAATGTTAATAAGTTGGTAACTTGGTTGTCCTGTAACAGTCTCTCAATAAATACTAATACTAATCTAAAGTTATGTTTTTTTGGGAACTTGCAAGAGGATTCAGTAAACGTTTCCATTTATAGGACGCCTATAGATGTTGTAAGTTCGGTGAAATGTGTTGGTTTGTTTCGCACATGAATTCTTTAGTGTCCAAGGTAAACTTTTTTTTTAATGTAGTTGTACTTTTTGGATATTGTATTGCCTAAGAAAATTAATTTTAGTTGGTACATGCCTTAGTAATGGCTCACTTTTTATACTGTATTGAGATTTTTGGGGGTAGTTGTGGTTTTGTTTTTAGTAAGTTAAAACTTGTTTCGTAGGGAAATGCTATATGTTTTTTGAGTCATATATCTCCTTTTGTGAAGGAGTTTGTTGGTTGTTCGTTTGATGTCTATTAAAATAGATTCGAATGTATATAGCAAATAAACAAACCACTCTGCAGTTAACAGAGTACTGTTAAAATTAACAGAGTGCTGTTGAAGTTAACAGAGTTAAAAAAATGTTTTTTTAGTCAAAAAAAATATAATTTAATTAGAAAACAAATATATTTAATTAAAAATTATAAATCTTTATTGACTTTGTTATTATTTTTACCACAAAAATGCAACATTAAGTTATTCGAATAAGGCCGAGATAGTTACTTCTGTTGGGTAGGTAATATGCTCATTGATCCTTTAAGGATAAATTCTGCCGGGACAACATGGATACCGTTGAAAAGCTTATCGAGAGTGCTCTCCATAGAAATAATAAAAAGATTCAAAATATTGCCCGATGCCGCTGAATCCACCCATTTCAGAAATTATCCTGGGGTAAGGATAATCATTCCGGCCATTACTCCTACAAGGATAAATTCTGCCGGTACAACATGGGTTCCATTGGAAAGCTTATTAAAAAAAGAAAAGTTACCAAAAAAGTTTCCATATTTAAATTTATTACTCAAAAAAACTAAACAACATTATATAAACACAACATTTCAAATTCATTTACAAATAGTATTTGTAAAAATGTTTATATATATATATATATATGTTTGCCAAAATGTTTTTTAAACAACGGCGACTTAACCCAAACTATTTGCGCCTTTATTTATATTGATTTTTCAAAATTTCTTTCAGTATATGTAGGTGGTACTTAATATCATACATCGTCTCCCCGTATGGATCTAAATAACTGAATACTTTATTTTCTACGTCAATAAAGACCAGCGTGAAGTGTCCAAGTTCGAATATTGGTATAAAAATCATCTTCTTTGCACGTTAATGAATTAAGTTTTTCCCCGATTTCAATATTAAAATTTCAATATAAGTATCAATTATATTTTCGTACACCTGTTTGTTAGATTTTAAATGGTTGTATTCGTTTATATTCATGGTTGGTGGTCGCTTAACATTTAATTTTTCTCGAATATTTTTAAATCTAAAAAATTATGTATCTTTCAATACTTATTTTTCTTGGTATATTTTCCAAATCTAAAATTTCCACTTTTCAGTTGGTACATGCCTTAATAATGGCTCACTTTTTATACTGTATTGAGATTTTTGGGGGTAGTTGTGGTTTTGCTTTTCGTAAGTTAAAGCTGTTGTTTCGTAGGGAAATGCTATATGTTTTTGAGTCATCTATCTCCTTCTGTGAAGGAGTTTGTTGGTTGTTCGTTTGATGTCCATTAAGATAGATTCGAATCTACATAGCAAATACACAAACCATTCTGCAGTTAACAGAGTACTGCTAAAGTTAACATAGTGTTGTTAAAGTTAACAGAGAAAAATAACAGAACAAAAATCCTTTTTAGCAAAAAAAAAAAAAAAAAAAAAAAAAAAATATATATATATATATATATATATATATATATATATATATATATATATATATATATATATATATATATATATATATATATATATATATATATATATATATATATATATATAAATCAATTGTTGTTTGTTGGTAATGGAAAAAGGCTGCACCGATTTGCATAATTTCTTGTACAAACGTTCGTCGTACCACGCCTACTTTTACGCCCACTATTTATTTATTTAAAATCTTTATATTTGCCGAATAATGAAGATATCGGTTTGAAAATTATTCCACGAGGTACTGTTGACTTTCCCTCCAAACTTAGGAACTTGTTTGGGCGCTAGGGAACTGACCACGAATACTTCTGATCTATCTATATATAAGGAAGTTGTGTTAGTTACTACGCTTATAACTCAAAAACCGCTGATCTGACTTTAACGATTTACACAAATACGGAATTGTCTCTTGGCAGAAAAGGATAAAATCCAAAAAAATCGCGTAAAAATGTGAAATTTTAAAATTTTTATTTTGACTTTTGAAGTGTACAATAGTAATGTTTTATTTTGCATGATTTTTTTCCATTTTGACTTACTATTTCGGAATGTACATTTGCAGTGTTTTTTTTTTTTTTTGAATTCTAATATGATGTGTAATATTTTTGGGTAGTAGAAAACGACGAAAGTTATTATTATGATAAATAATTCAAAATAATAGTAAGGACCAAACTTCCTAAGGACCTTTAAATATTGGCTGTAAAAAAACAGCGAACAAGTTGAAGATTTTTTTCAATTTGTTTATTAGTTACTATGCTTATAACTCAAGAACGTTTTGACGGATTTTCACAATTCATACAACTTCGGAATGGAATCTTGCAAAAAAAATTCCGTAAAATATGCCAATAAAAATATAAAAGAAAAAATCCTTTTGGCGTGAAATTTTTTCAATTTAAAAACTATATAGAAGTGTACATTTTTTATTGTTTTGAATTCTGAATGAATAATATCAAAAATGAAATAGTACGCAATAAGATATTAAATGGCGATCTTTCATGTCTGAAATTGGCATTTAGCGTTCAACTCCAGGATCTACATCGTGCTTCAGCTGGAAGATACGAACACATTTAAATACAAACGTAATGCTGCTCATTTCAATACGTGGACATACCTACTTCTATCACATGACAATAATCCGTCCAATGAGAACTCAGTATGCAAAATTCATTGGGACTGCAATCAGTGAAATACCGAATATAAAGGGAAAAGGATTTCTATTCTTTCAGAAATTCTTCCTAAACTTTCACGATACCTTAAATCACTTTTGCAGTTCATGATATGGGCCATAACCCCCGGGTAAGGATACAACCCGATTTCAAGTATATCTTACATTTTAACCATACTTTCATACTATTTTCGGCAAATGTTGGTAATTTGGGAAGAAACCATCCATGCAAAAACTGATCACGTTTTGTATAATCATCATATGATTTAAGGAACCGGACATTTGTTTAATCTTGTTGAATTATACTATGATAAAAGATATGGAAGTTATGGGATCTCCAACGCGCAATTTCAATGACAAATAATTCATATTACTTTAAAAACAGGTAAAAAAATTTAATTAATTAAAAAAATTTAATAATTACTATCATCCATCTTAGTAAGTATCTAAATTCAAGCGTGTTTCACTTTAAACTTCATATACCAGTAAGACTGTTTGGATAATGCAGTTAACTTATCAAAAAACCATAAAGTGAATGAGGCCGTTATATGGGGCCATACCAAAACGGGAACCTCTGTGGACAATTTTATACTTCAAGGATTGTCATACAGACGGACAAATCGACTTAGCGACCCGGGCCAGTTTATATATATGTATATATATATATATATATACATATATATAAACTATATATATACATATATATAAACTATATATATACATATATATAAACTGGCCCGGGTCGCTAAGTCGATTTGTCCGTCTGTATGACAATCCTTGAAGTATAAAATTGTCCACAGAGGTTCCCGTTTTGGTATGGCCCCATATAACGGCCTCATATATATATATATATATATATATATATATATATATATATATATATATATATATATATATATATATATATATATATATATATATATATATCTATATATATATATATATATATATATATATATATATATATATGTATATATATATATATATATATATATATATATATATATATATATATATATATATATATATATATATATATATATATATATATATATCTTAATAAGTTAGTTTGATAAGATAACTGGGAAAAAGAAGGTGTAACAACACCATACCCATACTTAACTTATATATATATATATATATATATATATATATATATATATATATATATATATATATATATATATAAGTTAAGTATGGGTATGGTGTTGTTACACCTTCTTTTTCCCAGTTATCTTATCAAACTAACTTATTAAGATACTTAAAGCTATGAATAAACTTATAATTAATGTTTTCTACTGCTCACTCTGCGCCTTTTTGTGGAGTATTATGTTGCAATACGTTGAATAAATGATCGCATGTTTGGTGTTGGCTAAGCATATATGATGAATATAATTGCTGACACTGTGCCTCGTGTGGAGTCTTGCATTGCAATATGTTGGACGAACAATTATTATAGTTCGCCATCGTTTGACCAAAGTATTAGGGTGGGACAATGGAGATTGAGTTAACTCCTCCCCTACTTAAGTAAGGGCCGTCCTCGGGTCTTTTGTAGCTATCAATGACAGCTTCGATAACGTCGCGTTTTACTGTTCGTCTTCGACACAATTTGAATGAAATATAAAGACTGATGATTAAAATAATGCTTAAAACTCCAGAGACCGCTGGACCGGTTATTGTCCTGTTCTTCACGACATCGATGTGTTGTAAGTTTTCAAAATTTAATCTTTGAAGATACGGCAGGCTCAATATCTCTTGATGACTTGTGATATTAACTATAGTAGATATAGCCGACGTCGGTACCATCTTCAGTACCATCTTCTGGTTTTTGTATATGGAGTCATTAATACTGATTTCATCTTCAAACGTAATCAAATATGTACCGGTACTTATTGTTACGGTTCCTTCTGGGTTTTTTATAGTGGCTCTGTTGTCGTTTATTATCATGACGCCATCATCGACAATCTCCAATGGTTCAAGATGACTTGGTCTTGTGCTGCAGTGTGCTATAGTACCCGAATGAAGCTGTTGAGCACAAGTTGGTAGAGAATATTCTTGACAAAATGATGAAGTTAGCGTTGAGGTACAGTTTCCTATTGCAATTATACAATTTCCACAATTAGCGACGCTGTTGGTTTCAGCAAGATGTAGTATTGTGCCATTATGTTGGACGGGGTGCATAATTATTTTCTTACATACTAATTTGGGCTTGGGATATTTAATAAGAAAATGCAACATTTCATTATACAGTAGGACCTTAATTAGTGATACTTCTAGCAAGTCTGTTACAGTTGTATTTGTTGAACTTATTTGTAATAATTCATTTACATCATCGGAATCTAATAGCGTAGGATTAATTACATCTGCTTTTACAAGAGTGATTGATAGCATTAATGTTTCGATTTCCGCAATTGTAATTCTGTTTCGAGCAAGTAGTATTTCGTATAAATACCCTGTATGAATTTGTTCAGGTTTAGCATTTCCAATAATTTTGTTGACAAAATCTGTTAACTTATTTATCTGATCCTGTGTTTTAGAGTTGATTGAAACCTGTTTGTTAATTGAATTTATAAGTTCCTTCTGTCGAAATTTCTGTTCCTCAAAGTCGTCAAAATCGGGAGTCCCCGCTATTATTTTCAGTACTGTTCCCAAGATGTTAATACTTCTCGCGTGTCTGTGGTGAACATATAGTGATTGTAGGAGGGAACGTATTCGCTTAATATCAGACTCGAGTATTTTCACCATATGCGAGGAGGGGAAATGTTCCATAAGTTTTTCGGTTTCGTCCGCAATTTCCAAATATATTGTCAGATTTGATGTATGTCGTAAGTAGTCAAAGTCCTGCCAAATTATAACATCCCCATCTTCAATCGGTATGTAGTCGGATCCAGAATAGTCAATTAATTTTGTGGTAAGGGGTCTGATAAACAACATCATCAAAGTACTAAAATTTGTTTAAAAGAGTTGTTAATTATAATCGGATTATACAAATTTTGAATTATCTTATGTTGTCCTTGTGGACCACCCTCCCTCTAATAAGAACCGTAGTTCCTAGATCGGCTTCTATTGTTTCTTCAGAGTATAACGGGGTCAATTTGTTTCCTAGCCTTTTGTTGTTTTTCACTAGTACGGACTCACCAACTTCAAATGTTCTATTTTGCCTGGAGGCATTGTTTCTAATTAGTACGGTCTGTTGAGCTTTTGAAATTTTTTCTTTAATTTCCTCCCTTAATTCGGATGAGGAGAATTGGAAAATATCTATCGGTCGTTTGTTGGTTATTGAGTGAATAGTCCGATTATATTTTATGGTTGCTAGTAAAATAAGGTCAACTGTGCTTTCCATTTTCTTTTCTAATTTGAGGCATCTAGCTATTTCAGAAAGTGTGCTATGAAAGCGCTCGACTTGTCCATTTGATGTGCTATGAAGGGGAGCAGCGTTTTCCACTTTAACATTAAATTGATCCCGTAACAGGGACATAATAGTCTCAGATTTTAGTGAAGGTTCGTTGTCATAGTAAATATTTTCCGTGCGTGGAAAAAGATTCATTAGTTGTATAATCGGGCCTTTTAAATCTATTATTGCACGAGATGGAATATGTTGAACAACCGCAAACTTTGAAAATTTATCGATGCATGTTAGAAAAAAACTTTTATCCGTTGAAAATACATCGATATGAAGCATTTCGCGTACGTAAGATGGTGTTGGGGTTACCCCAAGCTCATGTTTCATAGGGTGTCTGTCGTATTTAGCCCTCGAACAGATTTTACAATTTGCAGCAATTTCATTTGCCAACTTTGCCATTTTTGGAAAATAATAATCAGAATGTATCTGCTTAACATTTCTGAGCTGCCCTATGGGCACGGTTATGTTCGATGGCAATAATTTCCCTCTATTCATTTTTATCAAAAATGTCCTGGACAAAATTTTTGCAGTGCCAAAATTTAGTAGCGGGAAAGTATCTAACCAATTCATGCTGAATACAGGCTAAAGTTGGCAGATCGCAATGTATTGCATTTACGACATTTGGATTGATCACTGATTTTACTTCGTTTAGCAATGTTTTCTTGCTTGTGAAGTCAATCATATGTCGAGTCTTCTCAGTAAAGACAATAAAATTTCTTTTAAGTAGGAAATTTGCCTCCCGGAGGACAATTTGGTTCCTAAAGCAATTGACCGGTTTTTCTGTAGACTCAATGGTATAGGTCAAAGATATTTCGCTGTGTACCGTTGCGAGATCTGAGTGATTATCCTCTTCCAAAGTATTCAAAGATTGAGGCTCGAAATGTTTCTCGGTGCGCATAGATTCTACATTCAGAGTATGGATGTTCTGTCGTGAAAGGGCCACATAATTCTCCTTTCCAGGTTTTAATTAATTTTGGCATTATATTCGTCAACAAATGCTGCCCGTTTTATCTTAGCATTCGGGTTTCTATCAGAGACTGAAAATGTAAGTGGTTGGTGGTCTGTGTAAATATTTAAATATCTTACTCCATAAAAAAAGTTCCTCAATTTTGAAGAGCCCAAACAATAGCTAAGAGCTCTCGCTCATTAGTGGCATAGTTTTGCTCTTTATCTTTAAGGGTTCTGGAAATCATGGTGATTGGCCTCCCTCCTTGTGAGAGAACTGCTCCCAGACCCAATGAAAAGGCGTCTGTTGTAAGATCAAAAGGTTTTTTGAAGTCAGGATAAAGAAACATAACTTCTTCAGAAGCAAGGATTTCCTTTAATTTTCTAAAGGTCTGCATTTGCTCTTCATTAAAATTTATTTTCACCCTTTTTGATTGAGAAGCACTAACCTTGCCGTTTTCGCCCTTTAGAATATCTGTTAGCGGCTTGGCGATAGATGCGAAATCTTTAATAAAGCATCTGTAATAACTTGCCAATCCTAGAAATGACCTTACGTTGAAGAGTGTAGAAGGTGTTTCAAAATTAAGGATGACCTTTACTTTTTCCGGGCTCGTTCTGATGCCATTTCTGGACACAAAAACCGAGGTATTCGACACTTTCCCGAAAGAAATGTGATTTTTCCCGAGAAATTCTCATATTGGCCCCGTATAATCTCTCCAGTACCCACTCAATATGTTTCACATGGTCTTCTTCGGTTTCAGAGAAAATAATGACGTCGTCGACGTAAACATAGCATGACTTTCCAATTTGCTCTCTCAGGACATCATCGATGGCCCTTTGGAAAATGCTGGGGGGAAGACGGCAAAATTCATATTTTCCATTTCCAACTGAGAATGCAGTTTTTTCACGATCTTGTTCAGATAGTGTTATTAGATGGAAACCTGATTTAAAGTCAAGTGTCGTAAAAAATCTTGCTTTGCCAAGGTTTGAGAGAATGACGGGTATTTGGGGTATTGGGTATTTGTCATTGATCGTAATGCTGTTCAGTTTCCTGAAGTCTATAACTAATAGTTTTTTGAAATTACCACATTCATCCCTACCCTTTTTATCAACAACCCAAACGGGATTATTGTAGGGTGATCTGGAAGGCCGTATTATGCCGTTATGCAGAAGTTCTTTTACTTCATTGTTAACAAAATCTGCTACACCCATGGGATATGGGTATAGTTTTGTATAAACGGGATCACTAGAATTAGTTCTAATGGTAGCTACAATATTCGTATTATATGGAAGTGATTCTTTGGAGTTTGCAAAAACACCCAAAAATTTTTTTTATCAATTCCTTAAATTTTTCGCAACGATTTGAGGTATTTTCATGTCCTCAACTTGTGTAAAATTTACATTTACGCATTTTAAAAATTGGATCTTTTCGATCCCAACTGTAGTTTTAAGTTCCCTACTTTCAAAATTCAACGTTGCACCTGTCTGTGTTAATAGATCCAGGACAATTATACCATCAAACGCTGATAGTGATGGTAAGATAAAAAAATGACTATTGGTTTGAAAAATACTTATGGTACATTTTTCCTTAATTGCTGTGAAACCATGATACCTTTTAAACCTTTTATAGGTTTGATATAATTCTTCGAAGCCCCGTATCAATAAGCAATTTTATGATTTTCCCTGCCACTTTCCTTTCTATAAATGGTAGCAGGGAGTTGTGCCTAAAAAATTAATCTGGTTAAATTCATCCCCAGCATCGATTACAATATCGTCTGCTTCGGTTTCTGCCATTTGATGGTAGTCTTGACCACATCTAGATGTTTTAGTCCAGTGTATTTTGCCGTACCACTGTTGGGTCTTTTCACGGCCTGCCAATTTGGTCGATTTTGGAACGGCTGTGGTAGGTTCTGATTTTGATCGTATTGATTCTGAGGTAAGCCCTGTGTAGATGGCTTGAATTTAGTTGATTGTCTGATTCGCATAGATTCATCGACCTCCATGGGTTCTATTTGATTATTTTCGTTCTTGTTTGAACGATTTGAATTTCTTTTAGAAAAGTACGGATTTTTACTTTGGACATTTCCGTGTGCGAAATGTGTTTCATACTTATACTTATCTCTGTCCTCGCGTGATTTAGCGAAGTTTGACGCGAATTGGTATCTTTCCCGATTTGACTCAACCTCTTGGGCCAATGCCAATGCTGATGGTAAGTCGGATAGACGAGCGGAAAATAATGACTCAAATCTCTTTTCGTGCCAGAAATGAAAACGCGTAACGCATCCATTCTGTAGTTTTCGACAACACTTTCATATGACATAGTGGTTTTGTTGGTAAGTAATGTCAGTTTCTTTTCTACTTCATCATAGAACTCTAGTAACGTCATATTACCCTGACGAAGAGTGGACAACTCTTGCTCAATTAAGTAAATTGGACGCTTATCCGAATAACTAAAGTCCAGTCGGGCAATAAAAGCCTTAAAATTTAACACTGTATTGAATGAGGATAACACCATATCGGCTTGACTTCTTATTTTATTTCGAATCATTGCTACTGCCTGATAGTACGTTTCATGCTTGCCTTCAAAGTCTGGTAAGGATTTTACAACCTCTAAGGACTCATCACACCGGATTTCTTTGTTAATTTCAACATTAATTTCAATTTCAGGAGTCGATAAAGAGAATTTTTAAAGTTTATTATCAATATCGGAAATTTGTTTTTCAAATTGCTGTCTTTGAACTTTCAAAGCCGCCGAGATGGCAGAGTCAACAAGCACACGTATGCTTTCTCCGGTAGTTGCCGTTATATTATTATTGTCAGATCTTTTGTCTACAGGAATTTGATTGAAGGAATCTATTATAAATTCTACTTCTTGGTCAAGATCGCGATTATTCATTAATATCAGAAAAAAACAAACAGGCTTTTTTTTTAAATTTCACGAATTTCGAAAAAAAACAAGCGGAATTAATTTAAATATTATCGAAACCAATTTTTGCTAGCAGCCACTCACTTCTTATTAAGATCTTTATGATTCACTATATAATATTTATCATACACATTTTTCCAAACACTCGATTTGTGTTATTTATCATTAATTTTAATAATAAATGTATTATTCAATATTTACTATCTTACAATTGTATAAATAGAGACTCCATTTTATGTTGTGGGTGTGCTCTCCGCTGATGATGTTGTCGCCGTTGTTGTCCTCTTGTGTTTCTTATTTCTACGCAGCCCAGACTGATTTCGAAGCCTGGTAACGCACCTTCTTTCCAAGTTTTCACTTAATGTTTTAAGTTTTTATAAACTTATTTTATATTTATTTTTTAACCCTGTTGGGCGTCAGTTAAGTATTTTGGGTATTTGTATGGTGTTGTTACACCTTCTTTCTGCGCCTTTTTGTGGAGTATTATATTGCAATACGTTGAATAAATGCTCGTATGTTTGGTGTTGGCTAAGCAATGATGATGAATATAATTGCTGACACTTTGTCTCGTGTGGAGTGTTGCATTGCAATATGTTGGACGAACAATTATTATAGTTCGCCATCGTTTGACCAAAGTATGAGGGTGGGACAATGGAGATTGTGTTAACTTATATATATATATTTATATTTATATATATAATCTGAAGCTTGCAGTCTTTGTAACAATAATTTATGATGTGTAGATATGGCTATTATTTGGCCTTTTTATATAAAAAATTAATATAAATTAATATTTTTAAGGAAAAAACTATATTTGTTTGGCTCTGTTAACTCTAACAGAGCGCTGTCATTTTCTATGTTAAATTCGTGGTTTGTGTCTTCGCTAGTTAAATTCGGAATTTATCTTAACAGACCTTCAAACTTAATAAAGTTTTATAATATTAATTTGAATATATTTGTTTTAAAAAAAATTATATATATATATATATATATATATATATATATATATATATATATATATATATATATATATATATATATATATAAATTATATATATGAAAGAAAAATGATTTAGTAACAATTTTTTATACAATATAGATTATATAAGGATACATAATCCGATATCTGAGCGAAAAAATTTATATCTTATGTTCTACGACGTTTTATATTCTTTGAGATTTATTTGGGGTCGTCTGTTATACTGTGAATCATTTCGGCCAATGTACCTAAAATGCGCGTATCATATACAACAATAGTTGCCACCGCTATGTTAAATTTTACCATTTTCTTTTTTTCTACACTATATTGAACGACCTCTCCTTTGAATTTTAATGAATATGAATATATACTAAAAGGGTACAAAAATCACTTAAATATACTAAAAGCAGCATATTCGTATTGGCCAAACGGAATGAGCTAAAATTCTAAAATTTCAAACGAGAGTAACTGATGCTCAAAAAATAACCTTTAAAATATAGCTATCAGTGGAAAATGATTCAACTAATAAATTTCTTAAAAAAAACTTGTGTTTAAAAAGCTGACCTGACCAGGAATTGAACCAGGGTCACCTGAGTCGCAATCAACAACAATGACTCAGCGCCAGCCGCCTACCGATTGAGCCACAACACTACTGATGATTTCGCAATCTAAATAAAAACAATAGTTTTACATTTTGATGGCCGCTAGCTTGAATGTATACTAAAGGGAATGGTTTGTTATGAGAAATGCAACTACATGAAAGGACAACAGCTTTACATCTGTGTACGTGAACCAAATAAACTGTTCATATTGGTACAAACACAATTTTATTAAAATAATGTGCAAAATAACAATATGTGAATTCTATTATTTCAATTATAATAGGTTTATCTCATATTTTCTTCTTTGCTTTTTTGCGGAAAATTTCACATTTCTATTCCTATATCAGCCGTGAGCAAATAAGAAAGAAATAATTTAAGGGAGTAAAACAATTTTATTTTTCATAATTTGGCATGAACTTTTTGATACATCGATATTGTGAACCAAATATCTAGTCTTAAATTTGATTTATAAACAGAAGAAATAGGCATCATGTCCAGAATATATTTCATCTAATAATAGTAATAAAAAAGTAGAACAAAAACTGAACTATAAATACTTGCATTTTAATTTTCATGGGCCGTTACTTTCCATGACGATGCTGTTAAGAGTTTCAGATGCAACATCAACATGAACTTTTGTTTATAAACATGTTGCACGATTCAGATTGCGATTTTAGATCATTCTGTTGCAGTGGAGCGGTGGTCGGGTTGGTTAAGGGCAACTGTTGGTATGCACTGGGTTGGGAGTTCAAACCTGCGCTGGGTCATGTTACTTTTATTTATTTTATTTTTTTTTTGAGCATAAAACGGATGAATTCGGTAATGTATTATAAATAGTACAATTTTTTTTATCATTAAATACAATTGAACTACCAATGTTTCATAATATTTATTATACCCTCAGCCATATGGCTAGAATGAGTATATACAAAGACATAAAATATAATAAGATGGGACATTACATTGTTACTTTTCTTCAATAGATGGCGTTGGTTGTGGAAAAATATGTTATGTCACGATATCGCGACATAGCATTACTTTTTAAACAGAGCTGACACATTTTAAGGGTTGTTGTTGATTTTTATCGATACAATGTACAAGGAAATGCTTTGGAATAGATTTTTGAGAGCATGCCTATCATAACTGATAATTTTTTCCGCTTTCTAAAATTTCCAGTACATTTCTGTTATGTCGCCTGCCATCTATTATCTGATAGAACAAGTTAAAAAGTATCTTTCGGTTATGCCGACAGTTGTATACCCTCAGCCAATGTACACCTTATGGAGTAGGTTCCGAAGGAACCTTAATGATATAAATATTGCGTCGTGACAGGTTTGAAACATTTAACTTTGGTAATATATTAACTTTACATGACATATATCATAATTTTTAGAAAATGTGAACATGTGCGTGAGGTACCAGATATAGTCGATCGAAGTATTCCATTTTCATGCTTCATCTAGTAGATATACAAATATTGGTATGGGCAATATTACAAGAAAATGAAACATTTATATCCAATTTATGGAAAATCATATATTCCATATTCATCTCAGGTTTCTGGCAAAGAGAGATATATTTAGAAATAGCAAGTTTTAAAGAATCGCTGATTTGTTTCGCAAGTTATGACAGATAAAAATATCGAAAATTGTGACCCTTTGTGGGTGAGGTACCAGAAGGGGTTCACTGATAGATATCATCTGCACAACAGATATTGTATTAGAAAAAATGTTTGTGTGTGTGAAATTTGAAGAGTGTTGAATGCTTATTTCGCATTCTTTGAGCGTTTTGTTTTCCAAACTCGTGAAACCTATGTGGGGCAGGTAGCAAACGAAATGGTCCGATCTCTAACATCTTTATAACAGATCTTGTGTGGATGAAAATATTGAGATGTACTATGTCTTGAATGGAATCGTATGAGCTTCATGTGTATTCAAAATTTATCTATTTTCACAGCAGATCTCTTGTTAGTGTAAATAATGGAATGTGTGAAATATAAAGTGAACATGATGCTTATTTCCGATTTTATAAACGTATATTTTTTTGATACGGTTAAAACGTGCCTAGTCAAAATAACGCTTTTAGACACTAGGTCTCTGTGAACCAAATCCGGTTCGGGACATTTGGAGTCTATCTGGCGATGTCCGTCCATCCGTCAGTCTGGCTGGTGCGCACGATAACTTTCAAAGGGACTAACCGATTTGGTCCAAACTTGGTACATCGTAATATTTTTGTCAAAACTTATATCAAGTTCCGAGATGGGCAATATCGGTACACTCCTTCTTGTACCTCCCCCACAAAATGTCAATATTTTCAAAGAAAATAATATATTGTACAGAAAGGGAAAGCATAATCCGATTTTGCTCCAAATTTGCAAATCCTAATATTTGCGTCAGATGCACTAGGTCAGATACGAAAATGGACAATATCGGTCCACTCCATCTAGTACCACTCCCACAATGGGTCAAAATTTTGAATAATTACAACTTTTATAAAATGTGATGTAAGAGTCCGATTGTCTTTAACTTTCGCACATCCCAATAATTTTAATTACCCAAGGTCTAGTGTTAAGATGGAACACATAGGTCCAATATATATATTTTCTGCACAGAAAGAGAAACGATATTCCGATTTTGCTCCAACTATGCAAATCCTAATATTTGCGTCAGTGCCAGCTCAGGTGTGAAAATGGACAATATTGGTCCACTCCATCAAGTACCTCCCCCACAAAGAGTAAAAATTTGAATGGTTACAACTCTAATAAAGTGTGATGTAAGAGTTCGGTTGTCTTCAAATTTCACACATCCCAATAATTTTATTAACCCAAGGTCTGGCGAAAAGATGGAATACAATTCTTTAGGTACCTCTCCCAAAAAGGTTGACATTTTGTATATGTATCTGATTCCACTCCAGACTTGGTACATCTCAATATTTCTATCAACACAGGATTTGTTATAACAAGTAAAAAAACAGTAAGGTCGACCGGGCCGAACTTTGAATACCCTCCACCATTTGGGAAGAATTAGAAAATTTTCAAAAACATACAATCCATTAATAATTGTTAACTGTTAAATCTTAAAAATACCGAATATTGGAAGGTGCCGATACATGGGGGATATAAGATATTGTGGATCTATATAGACAATTATATTTCAGGGGATAAAGTACTCACAAGGAACTCCTTTTATGCAATTTCAGAATTCCGTTGAAAAGTGTGGATAAAGTCATCTAAATATCGAATATCGGGGTACCGTTATATGGGGGATGTACGATATTGTAGACTATATGGACAATTCTCTTTCAGGGGGTAAAGTACTCACAAAGAACTCCTTGTGTAGAATTTCAGACAATTCCATTGAACAATGTGGCTAAAATCATCAAAATACCGAATATCGGGGGGTACCGTAATATGGGGGCTACACGATATCGTGGACCAATACAGACAATTCTCTTTAAGGGGATAAAGTATTCACAAGGAACACTTCGAGAGAATTTTCAGATAATTTCGTTGAAAAATTTGGGTGAAATCATCAAAATACCGAATTTGGGGGTACCGTTGTATGGGGGATATACGATATCGTGGACCTATATAGACAATTCTCTGCCAGGGGGTAAAGTACTCATAAAGAACTCCTTGTGTACAATTTCAGACAATTCCATTTAAAAATCTTCAAATACCGAATATCGGGGGGTACCGTATACGGGGCCTATACGATATCGTGGACCTATATAGAGAATTCTCTGCCAGGGGTAAAATACTCATTAGGAATTTCTTGTGTACAATTCAGACAATTCCATTAAAAAATGTGACTAAAATCATCAAAATACCGAATATCGATATCGTGGACGTATATAGATAATTCTCTGTAAGGGGACAAAGTAATCGTTACGAACTCCTTGTTTACAATTTCAGACAATTTCATTGAAAAATGTGGCTGAAATAATAAAAATACCGAATTTCGGGGGGTACCGGTTATATGGGAGGTATACGATATCGTGGACCTATATAGCCCATCTTCGAACCTAACCGGCCTGTAGACCAAAGACAGATCTTTCAAATTTTAGTTTCCTATCTTAACTAGTTTCGACTGGTAGCGTGATTACAACAGACGGACAGGGCTAAATCGTCTTAGAATTTTACTCTGATCAAGAATATATTAGTTTGTTGGTCTAAAATTATTATTTCGATGAGTTACAAACGGAATGACGAACTTAATATACCCTCCATACTATGTATGGTGGAGGGTATAAAAACGGTAGAGATCGGACTATTCTTTCTGGTTAATCCCTCACAAAGGGTCAAAGTTTTGAATAACCAAAACGTTTATAAAATCCGAAGTAATCATGATGTTCTCTTTATGTTTCACACATCCCATTATTTCCACTAATAAAAGATCTGTTGTGAAGATGGGATATATCGATCCACTCCTTCTGGTACCTTCCCACAAAGGCTCAACATTTTGAATATCCATATATTCAAATATTAGGATTTGCAAAGTTGGAACAAATTCGGATTAATAAATCTCTTTCTGTGCAGAAATTTTTTTGTGAATATCTCGATGTTGTTTGAGGGAGGTACCAGAAGGAGTGGACCGATATATTCCATCCTAACACAAGACATTGGGTTAATATAAATATCGGGATGTGTGAAATTTGAAGACAATCGGACTCTTACATCACACTTTATGAGAGTTGTAATTATTTAAAATTTGACCCTTTGTGGGGGTGGGTACCAGAAGGAGTGGGCCGATGTTGTCCATTTTCACAGCAGACATAGCACTGACGCAAAAATTAGGATTTGCAAAGTTGGAGCAAAATCGGATTATCCTTTCTCTTTCTGTGCAACAAAATGTATTTTTGAAAATGTCGTTACCGAATTCATCCGTTTTATGTTCCACAAAAAAAAAAAAATAAATAAGTAAACTTAAAATGCCACAGCACAGATTTGAACTCCCAACCCAGTGCATGCCAACAGTTGCCCTTAACCAACCCGACCACCGCTCCACTGCAACAGAATGATCTAAAATCGCAATCTGAATCGTGCAACATGTTCATAAACAAAAGTTCATGTTGATGTTGCATCTGAAACTCTTAACAGCATCGTCATGGAAAGTAACGGCCCATGAAAATTAAAATGCAGGTATTTATAGTTCAGTTTTTGTTCTACTTTTTTATTACTATTATTAGATGAAATATATTCTGGACATGATGCCTATTCTTCTGTTATAAATCAGATTTAAGACTAGATATTTGGTTCACAATATCGATGTATCAAAAAGTTCATGCCAAATTATGAAAAATAAAATTGTTTTACTCCCTTAAATTATTTCTTTCTTATTTGCTCACGGCTGATATAGGAATAGAAATATGAAATTTTCCGCAAAAAGCAAAGAAGAAAATATGAGATAAACCTATTATAATTGAAATAATAGAATTCACATATTGTTATTTTGCACATTATTTTAATAAAATTGTGTTTGTACCAATATGACAGTTTATTTGGTTCACGTACACAGGTGTAAAGCTGTTGTCCTTTCATGTAGTTGCATTTCTCATAACAAACCATTCCCTTTAGTATACATTCAAGCTAGCGGCCATCAAAATGTAAAACTATTGTTTTATTTAGATTGCGAAATCATCAGTAGTGTTGTGGCTCAATCGGTAGGCGGCTGGCGCTGAGTCATTGTTGTTGATTGCGACTCAGGTGAACCTGGTTCAATTCCTGGTCAGGTCAGTTTTTAAAACACAAGTTTTTTTTTCATCATTTTCCACTGATACCTGTATTTTCCAGGTAAAATGAAAGGCAAAGGTATTTTTTGAAAGAAAAAAAAAAAACAAACAAATAGACAGACATCGTAAATGGTCTGAGAGTTTTACGTTCATCAAAAATATGTATACTTTGTTGGTCCTAACATGATTATTTCGAGGAGTTACCTAGCGAAAGACATGTATATATCACAGAATTGCGTTGATTAAGGGCACCAAAAAGTTGATAATTTGGTAAAACATGGTAACCCTATGATTTATTATTTTTTTTTTTTTTACCGAAAATCATACTTATTGACTATACATATTGAAAATTAAGGTGTATTTAAGGAAAGAATATGTGGATATTCCAAAAAAAACCAAAAATATTGACATTAATGGAAAGCTTATGAAGAGCACTATCCATTGACATCATCAATAGTTTTAAGAACGACTAAATAGAGCGTACAGTGTTTTTTTTACTCCAGACTTAGGCATTTACTTTTTTTTATTGCTATTGTTACTTTTTCCAATGTTCATTTGCATAGAACTCTTACGTATTAGATGAAATACTCAATCATTTTTTTTTTGTTTTAAAAATGTGATGTCTGGATTGGGAATCGAACCGAGGTTTTCAAAAAAGAGCAAAGCTGGCATGCTTACCACTGCCCCAGAGTGTCTTATATCCCTCAGATAGAATAAAGTCTTATTTTTGTTCAATTCGTAAATGATTGCAAACTATCACTGTTTTACCCGATGGCACTCACTACATGGTGTCTGCACACGAGACACCTTCTTTTAAACTTTCTTGCGCCATTAAGTAGTAACTATGTGACCATAGAATTAGACAACAGTAGTAGTTGCAAACTATCACTGTTTTATCCGATGACAGTCACTACATGGTGTCTGCACACGAGACACCTTCTTTTAACTTTCTTGCGCCACTAAGTAATAACTACGTGACGATAGAAATTAGACAACAGTAGTTTTGTTATTCTTAATGTACCTACTATCGTATTTTATACCCTCCACCATACTATGGAGGGTATATTAACTTTGTCATTCCGTTTGTAACTCCTCGAAATACTCATGTCAGACCCAACAAAGTATATATATTCTTGATCAGCGTAAAATTCTAAGTCGATTTAGCGATGTCCGTCGCCTGTTGTCTGTCTGTCTGTCCGTCTGTCTGTTGTAATCACGCTATCTTTCGAATGAATTGAGATAGATGGCTAAAATTTTGCACACATGTTTATTTTTCCAGTAGGCAGGTTAAGTTCGTAAATGGGCCATGTAGGTCCACGTTTTCATATAGCCCCCATATAACGGTACCTCCCTATATTCGGTATTTTGATGATTTAACGACATTATTCACGCGAATTGTTTCAAATTTGGTATTTGAGTTCGTTATAGGAACTACAGTCTGTGACAGAAAATTGTCTGTGCGGGTCCAGGTCTTCGTATAGGCCCATATATCAGTACCTCCCTATATTCGGTATTTGCATGATTTAGCGACATTATTCACCGAATTGTTGAAAATTGGTATTTGAAGTTCGTAATGAATACTACAGTCTAAGATAGAAAATTGTCTGTGCAAATCCATTTTTTCGTATAGCCCCATATAACGGTACCGTCCTGATATTCCGTTATTTTGGTGATTTAAACGACATTATTCACTGGGAATTGTTTCAAATTTGTACTGTACTTGAAGCTCAAAATTGATACCTACCCCTAAGACAGAAAATTGTCTGTGCCAAGGTCTACGCTTCGATAGAGCCCCCTATAACGGTACCGCTCCCTATATTACAGGTATTTGAATGATTTTAGCGACATTAATTCACCGGAAAATCTGTTGAAAATTGGTATTTGAAGTTCGTAATGAATACTACAGTCTGTGACAGAAAATTGTCTGTGCGGGTCCAGGTCTTCGTATAGGCCCCATATATCAGTACCTCCCCATATTCGGTATTTTGACGATTTTAGGTACAATACCCACCGAAATTGTTTGAAATGTGGTATTTGAAGTTCGTAATGGATGCTACAGCCTGTGACAGAAAACTGTCTACGCTGGTCCAGGTCTTTGCACAGCTCCAATTTAACGGCACCTCCTTATATACGATATTTTGATGAATTTAGCTACATTATTTACCGTTTATTTCAAGTTTCCAATTTGAATATGGTAATGGCTTATGACAAGCAATGCCTATGTATGTCCACGTCGTATAGACCCCAATATGACGGCTATATTCGGTATTTTTAAATTTTAACAGAATTTTTTAAGGATTTTATTTTTTAAACATTTCCGAATTCGTTGCAAATGGTGAAGGGTATTAAAAGTTCGGCCCGGCCGAACTTAGTGCTTTTTAACTTGTTTAGGATTAGAAGCGTCACAGAAGTGGCATCTTAAGATGGAAGTGAGTTACTCACTTCCAAATGCTTGCAGGGTATTAACTCATAATAACTTTTCATGACGATGTTGTTTTGAGTGTCACATTCAACAACAAAAATGATCTTCTGTATGTTAACATATTGTTTGATTCAGATTTTATATTTATATCTTAAAAAAAAATAAATAATTTTTGAAAGCAACAAAAATGGAATAAGAACGTCATTAATGATGAAAATAATGATTTATTAATTAAAAATAAAACCAAGTTAAAAAGAATCAGTCGGTTAGCCGACAGGTGCATACACTCAGCCAATGCTCGATTATTTAAACATATTTTGACTCCTGTTATGATCAAATGGAGTAGGTTCCGAAGGAATGTGCCAAAATTATCCATTTCGTATCGGACCTAAATAATTATGATATAATATTGCGACGTGCCAGCTTTGGACTATATTGATTATTCCCTTCAATTTATATGAGCTATGGGATAATTTTTAGAAAATGTTTGAAAATTTTGAAAATGTAACTGAGGTACCAGGTCGTGAGGTATAGTCGACCGAAGTATTCCATTTCATACTTCATCTAATACAGATGAAAATATTGGTATGGGCAAAATTACAAGAAAATCAATCATTTAAATCCAATTTTATGCGAAAACATAAATTCCGAAATAATAATTCTAAATTCCAAATTATTGTAAATGTACCTACTATCGTATTTATTAGGATTAGAAGCGTCGCAGAAGTGGCATCTTAAGGTGGAAGTGAGTTACTCACTTCCAAATGCTTGCAGGGTATTAACTCATAACAACTATAATGCAGGTATTCATTTACAGCACAATTATTATTAAATGAAATATAGGCCTGACAAGTGAGTTACTCACTTCCAAATGCTTGCAGGGTATTAACTCATAACAACTATAATGCAGGTATTCATTTACAGCACAATTATTATTAAATGAAATATAGGCCTGACATTCAAAGTAGATGTCAATTTCTTTTCATTTATATAATCAACAAAATAACTTTCTGGCAATTATTAATTTTTTATTTTAAATATTTGATACTCCCTTAAATTATTTCCTTCTACTTTGCTGATATAGGAATGGAAGTAAAAATGTAACATTGTTTAAATGAAAAAGATTATTTGGTTAGCATACACATATGTTAAGTTGTTGACCTTTCTAGTGCACTGCATTTGTCATAATAAATGATTTCATTTAGTATGCAACAACGTTGTTAAATTATGTTTTATTGTTTGCAGAGCGACAAGTAAATCTATTGTTAAATCTAGGCGACCTTCAGGCCCATTTGATTTGATTTGGTTGCGACACAGGTGACTTAGGTTCAATTCCTGTTTTTTTTTGCTATAAAATATATTTGATTTACTTTCCACTTATACCTGCATTTCCAAGACAAATTTTTTTGGCATACTGTATAATTGAATGATGTATTTTAATCGATTTCTTGAAAAATGACCAGAATAATTATCCTTATCATATCCCTACTTAGTATTTTGGGCATAACATACACATCTGACAAAAACTGAAAGTTAAATTAGCACCTTTAGAATCTTAGGACCATTACTAATAGCGTGAGAAAAATCACATTGGATGATTCAGGGGAAGGGAAACAATTAAAACTTTAACTGAAATCTAATTTTATTGTCAAAATTGATCTCAAAGGTAACTCAGAAAATTACTGCACTAAAAATAAGTCAATACCTTGTTTTTCAATAATTATGCCAAGATTTGTAATTTTGAAATGTATTCATTTTGTAATGCAGTTCTATTTTACTCTACTTTTGCATTTTCTCTTTTTTATGGTATTCTCGAAGTGGGCCGGTAGAATGAAGCCATGATTATTATGTTTTTTAAAAAGCTTACCCCTTAAGAGTTCATGTGTACACATTAACAATAAATATTTTTAATTTTTGGATTTTGGCCAATAGCAGCGACCACTGGCAGAATTTATCCTTGTAGGATTAATGGCCGGGATAATTATCCTTACCTCAGGATAAATTCAAAAATGGGTGGATTCGGCGGTGTCGGGCAATATTTTTGAAACTTTTTATTATTACTATGGAGAGTACTCTCGATAAACTTTCAAACGGTTCCCATGTTGTCCCGGCTGAATTTATCCTTGTAGGAGTAATGAGCGGAATAATTATCCTTACCCCAGGATAATTTCAGAAATGGGTGGATTAGGAGTTGTTGTTGTCCCGGCAGAATTTATCCTTGTAGGAGTAATGGCCGGAATAATTATCCTTATCTCAGGATTATTTCAGAAATGGGTGGATTCGGCGGCTTCGGGCAATAGTTTTGAAACTTTTTTTATTGCTATGGAGAGTACTATCGATAAGCATTCCAACGATACCCATGTTATCCCGGCAGTATTACCCTTAAAGCATCAATGAATAACTTAATGTTGCATTTTTGTGGCGAAAATAATAGCAATGTTAATAAAGTTTTATCATTTTTACTTAAATATATTTGTTTTAAATTAAAATTATTTTTTATATTTATTTAATTATTATTTTTTTTTTTTTTTGGCCAAAGGCATTTTTGTTAAATCTGTCAACTTTAAAAGTACTCTGTTAACAGCAGAGTGGCTTGTGCATTTGCTAGATAGATTCAAATCAATCTTAATACAGAAGAACTGTGTTAGTCAAGTAGACAATACGATTGTCATTATCATCTGTGGAATTGATGCATTCAGAAACAAACCACTTTCCCTTGTGGAGTTAATAATGTATTTATTACATTTTTTCCAATTAGTTTGGAATAGTGATAAACAAAATTATCATGCTTATATAAAGCGTTTCTTGAAGAAGTAACAGGTAAATGACCAAAATTTAATGTATTTACTACTGCAATATTTGCCATTTAGGTGATGCGTTTGTTACAACTAAGTCTATTGTAGATGGTCTACACCTTAAAGTACTAGGGAGATGAGTATAATTATTTGGAAATTGAACAGAAAAAGGGAGGAAAATGGAAAGATTAGCTAGAGTATTACCCCACGATTTACCCTGAACAAACCTTATCTCTATGTTTGCTGTTTAAATTACCTTAACAATTTTCTTACATCAGATTTGAACACTGATTGCAAGGAATTATTAGATCTTCTCCCCGGAAAATAGACTCCTATAATCCTAAGCTCCTATAATGTCTTATTATTTTTTGTGAGCAATTAAAGTACTAAATTTTCTATTAATTTAGTGTCTAATGTCTAATCGGTGAACCTTAATGTTTCTGCGAAAGCATATAGCGACACCACCACCCCTTCGATTTAATCTTTCATTTCTAAAACAGTTGTATGCTGTAACCTTTTCCAGAGTATTCCTGCAATCCAGAACCGCCATAGATTGTAAGGAATTATTAGATCTTCCCCCGGAAAATAGACTCCTATAATCCTAAGCTCCTATACAATCTTATTATCATTTGTGAGCAATTCAACTACTAAATTTTCTATTAACTTAGTGTCTAATGGCTAATCGACGAACCTTAATGTTTCTGCGAATGCATATAGCGACAACACCACCCCTTCGATTTAATCTGTAATTTCTAAAACAATTGTATGCTGTAGCATTCCTACAATCCAGAACTGCCATAGATTTGATTGTAAAATTGTATGGTAAATGGTTAAATTTGACTTTGCTTTAAGCCATGTCTCGCTAATAATACATATGCCAATCTTTTTTTTCAGTTAAGAAATTAAATAAAGGGATTTGATTGTTAATTGATCAATAACATTTGTTTTACATTCTGTTAATTGATGTATTAAATCTATGGTGAGTTAAGATCTCGCTCTTTTGCAAACAGGACTGAATGTGACATTTTTCGAAAAAGCATTGGTAAATGATTAACGTTATTGTTGTTTGTTGGTACAATTTGTTGTTGTTGATGTTGACTTACAATTGAGAGTTTTGTGTTTACCGGCGCAGTTGCCGCACTTGGTACGTACGGAGCACCACTTTTCGCCGTGGCCCAACATTTGACAGTTTCTGCACTGCACAATTCTGTTCTTTGGCTTTTATGAAACGCCTATTTAATGATAGTACGAAGAGACAACCATGATATCTCTTCAAACTATTAAGGTTTATAGAACCATTTTCGAAAAAACGATGTATATGGCGTCAGCGTAACCATCAAACATTTCTATAATAACTTCAACATATTTACATTTTAGTCCTCGGGAAATCAACTCATTTTTAACTTCAGTAGAAGTTTTGTATTCAAGATTAAAAGTTACAGCAATAAAAGTCCTATGCACACTTTGTCGTGAGAAAAAATATTGACAGTTATTTTCTTCCAAAGCCTTTTTACATCAGCAAGTATAGTAGTTGTTTCGCACAAAATTTTTACTCCAATCTCTCCAATCGATATTTTCTTAGACGGTACATGCCATAACATTTCCTTATAAGCAGAGCATTCACAAATTTGAAAAATTTCTCCAGACTTTTATTGGAGGTACAAACTCCTTAACAATTTTGCTGGCTTCATCGTTTTCAGATTCGTCGTCTAATTTGAAGTAACCTAAAATCAGCATCAATTTATTATTAAACCATATTGGTCTCATTGGAATGGACTTACTGGCTGATTTTCTGAAAAGACGTTCTATTTGTAATGCCTCTCTATTTATATTATCGGGCTCGGTGAAATCAGAATTAAAACGAAATCATTACGTTGGAAAAGGTAGCCATTTTGTTTTTTTAAGCTGAGTACGGATTATAAACTTCTTAGAGATGGGAATATAGTTCGTTATGAGATTGGGGAAAATATCTCCTACTTCCGGAAGGGCTAATATTTTCCAGGTCAAAGGACAAATACTTAAAACAGTAGGGAACCGTCGTTGAGGATGACAAAATCATGAGTATGAAAAAACTATTTCCATATGAGACCTCATTAGAGGACTCAGATGAGCCTTATATGGTGTTCTGGATGCTTAAATCACCCAGTAAAAGAGCTTGACGCATTGGTTATGTGAAGGGAGATCGATAATTTAATGTTGTTGACTGAAATAATAAATTTTCAGAAGAATGCTGTTGTTGGAAAAATTAGTAATCATGATGTTCTCTTTATGTTTCACACATCCCATTATTTCCACTAATAAAAGATCTGTTGTGAAGATGGGATATATCGATCCACTCCTTCTGGTACCTCCCCACAAAGGCTCAACATTTTGAATATCCATAAATTCAAATATTAGGATTTGCAAAGTTGGAACAAATTCGGATTAATACATCTCTTTCTGTGCAGAATTTTTTTTTTGTGAATATCTCGATGTTGTTTGAGGGAGGTACCAGAAGGAGTGGACCGATATATTCCATCCTAACACAAGACATTGGGTTAATATAATATCGGGATGTGTGAAATTTGAAGACAATCGGACTCTTACATCACACTTTAGAGAGTTGTAATTATTTAAAATTTGACCCTTTGGGGGTGGTACCAGAAGGAGTGGCCGATGTTGTCCATTTTCACAGCAGACATAGCACTGACGCAAATATTAGGATTTGCAAAGTTGGAGCAAAATCGGATTATCCTTTCTCTTCTGTGCAACAAAATGTATTTTTTGAAAATGTCGAGCTTTGTGGGGGAGGTACCAGAGGAGTGGACCGATATGCCCATCTCCGAACTCGATCTATGTTTGACAAAAATATTGCGATGTACCAAGTTTGGACCAAATCGGATACTCCCTTCGAGAGTTATCGTGCGCACCAGCCAGCCAAAAAGACAGACGGACGGACGGACATCGCTTTTTTATTTTACTGTTTTAAACCGTACCAAATGATATATACCTTGTACCATTTACATACGTTACCGAATTCATCCGTTTTATGTTCCAAAAAAAAAAAAAATAAATAAGTAAACTTAAAATGCCACAGCGCAGATTTGAACTCCCAACCCAGTGCATGCCAACAGTTGCCCTTAACCAACCCGACCACCGCTCCACTGCAACAGAATGATCTAAAATCGCAATCTGAATCGTGCAACATGCCTATTTCTTTCTCCTGTTTATAAATCAGATTTAAGACTTTTGTTAATTTTAAATATTGGTTCACAATATCAATGTATCAAAAAGTTTATGCCAAATTATGAAAAATAAATTTTTTTTACTCCCTTAAATTATTTCTTTCTTATTTGCAAGGCTGATATAGGAATAGAAATATGAAATTTTCCGCAAAAAAGCAAACAAGAAACCAGTAAAGAAAGTCTTAAAGTCGGGCGGGGCCGACTTTATGATACCCTACACCACTTTGCTAATTAAGTAGAGCTCCACATAACAATAAAAGTTTTTATGGGAGAATTCAATCATACACGCTATGATTATAATTATAATTTAAAGTTCAAAGGACTAAATATGCCGAAGCATTTGTATCTTTTAAATTCGGAATTGTATTGCCCATTTGGTGCACAATTAATTTGAAATCGGATAAAGATATATATGGGAGCTATATCCAAATCTGAACCGATCTCTATAAAATTTGGCAAAGATGTTTCTGAGCTGTATTTGATATATTTCCCTGAATATCGTTGTTACGGAGTGCATATTACGGTTGTGGGTAACAAATATAACAAATCGGATGAACAATATATATGGAAGCTATAGCTATATCTGAACCGATCTTCACCAAATTCCATAAGTGCCAATTCCATCCCATTTGGACAAATATTAGATTAGATTTGGACAAAACTAGCTTCCAGACTCAATTCGATCGTAAGTGCCAAATTCCATCCCATTTGGACAAATATTGGATATTAGATGTTTGGTGCACAATAAAAGGTAAATCGGACGAAGTTATATATGGGAGCTATATCCAAATCTGAACCGATCTCGATAAAATTTAGCAAATGTATTTCTGAGCTGTATTTGATATATTTCCCCAAATATTGCTGTTACAGAGTGCATATTACGGCGGCGGTGGACAAAAATAATAAATCGGATGAACAATATATATGGAGGGAGCTATAGCTATATCTGAACCGATTTCGATTAATTTTGGCATACATATTTTCAGGCCTAATTTGGGTGTATATGCAAATTCCATACAATTCGGGCTGATATTACACGTTTGGTGCACAATAAAAAGCAAATCGGACGAAGATATATATGGGAGCTATATCTAATTTTTTGACCGATTAGCTCCAATTTCAATAGGGTTCGTCCTTGGGCCAAACAAAAGATCTTTGCAAAATTTCATCTGGATCGGGCAATAAATGCGACCTGTACTTTGTTTACAAAAATACACGGACGGACGGACAGACGGACATGCATAAATCGTCTCAGAATGTGATTCTATGCAGATCATCAAAAAGAACTATGGGTCTATCTCGTTTCCTTCTGCCTGTTACAAACAAATGCACAAAGAAATAATACCCTGACCACCTTGTGGTGTAGGGTATAAATATGAGATAAACCTATTATAATTAAAATAATAGAATTCCATATTTTTATTTTGCACATTATTTAAATAAAATTGTGTTTGTACCAATATGAACAGTTTATTTGGTTCACGTACACAGGTGTTAAGCTGTTGTTCTTTCATGTAGTTGCATTTCTCATAACAAACCATTCCCTTTAGTATACATTCAAGCTAGCGGCCATCAAATGTAAAACTATTGTTTTTTATTTAGATTGCGAAATCATCAGTAGTGTTGTGGCTCAATCGGTAGGCGGCTGGCGCTGAGTCATTTTTGTTGATTGCGACTCAGGTGAACCTGTTCAATTCCTGGTCAGTCAGTTTTTAAAACACAAGTTTTTTTTTCATCATTTTCCACTGATACCTGTATTTTCCAGTAAAAATGAAAGGCAAAGGTATTTTTTTGAAAGAAAAACAAACAAATAGACAGACATCGTAAATGGTCTGAGAGTTTTACGTTCATCAAAAATATGTATATTTGTTGGTCCTAACATGATTATTTCGAGGAGTTACCTAGCGAAAGACTGTATATATCACAGAATTGCGTTGATTAAGGGCACCCAAAAAAGTTGATAATTTGGTAAAACATGGTAACCCTATGAATTTTTTTTTTTTTTTTTTTTTTTTTTT